>NC_040087.1:4800000-5400000 GCF_003369695.1 Bos indicus x Bos taurus
GAAAATTCTTAAAGTGATGGGAATGCCAGACCACCTTACCTGTTTTCTAAAAAACCTGCATGCAGGTCAAGAAGCACCAGTCAGAAAGGGACACGGTACTCTTCAGTTCAGTTCAGTCACTCAGTTGAGTCCAATTCTTTGTCACCCCATGGACTTCAGCATGCCAGACCTCCCTGTCTATCACCAACTCCTGGAGCTTGCTCAGACTCATGTTCATCGAGTAGGTGATGACATCAAACCATCTCATCCTCTGTTGTCGCCTTCTCCTGCCTTCAGCCTTTACCAGCATCAGGGTCTTTTACAATGAGTCAGTTCTTCACATCAGGTGGCCAAAAGTTTTGGAGCTTCAGCTTCAGCATCAGTCCTTCCAATGAATATTCAGGAATGATTTCCTTTAGGATTGACTTGTTGGATCTCCTTTCAGTCCAAGGGACTCTCAAGTCTTCTCCAACACCACAGCTCAACAGCATCAATTCTTCAGTGCTAAGCTTTCTTTATGGTCCCACCCTCACATCCTTGCATGACTTCTGGAGAAACCATAGGTTTGACTAAACAGACCTTTGTTGGCAAATAATGTCTCTGCTTTTTAATATGCTGTCTAGGTTGCATAACTCTTCTTCCAAGAAGCAAGCATCTTTTAATTTCATGGCTGCAGTCACCATCTGCAGTGATTTTGGAGCTCAAGGAAATAAAGTCTGTCACTGTTTCCATTGTTTCCCCATCTATTTGCCGTGAAGTGATGGGACCACTAGCCATGATCTTAGTTTTTGAATGCTGAGCTTTCAGCCAAGTTTTTACTCTCTCTTTTACTTCAGGAGTCCCTTTGTTTCTTTGCTTTATGTCATAAGGCTGGTGACATCTGCATATCTAAGGTAATTGATATTTCTCCTGGAAATCTTGTTTCCAGCTTGAGCTTCATCCATCCTGGCATTTTGCATGATGTACTCTGCATATAAATTACATAAGCAGGGTGACAATATACAGCCTTGACGAACTCTTTTCTTAATTTGGAACCAGCTTGTTGTTCCATGTCCAGTTCTAATTGTTGCTTCCTGACCTACATACAGATTTCTCAGGAGGCAGGTAAGGTGGTCTGGTATTCCTATCTTTTGAAGAATTGTCCAAGTTTGTTGTGATCCACACAGTCAAAGGTTTTGGCATAATCAATAAAGCAGAAGTAGATGTTTTCTGGAACTCTGTTGCTTTTTATATGATCCAACAGATGTTAGCAAATTGATCTCTGGTTCTTCTGCCTTTTCTATATCCAGCTTGAATATCTGGGGGTTCACAGTTCACGTACTGTTGAAACCTGGCTTGGAGAATTTTGAGCATTACTTTGCTAGCATGTGAGATGAGTGCAGTGGTGTTGTAGGTAATTTGAACATTTTTGTCACTGCCTTTTTTGGAATTTGAATGAAAACTGATTTTTTCCAGTCCTGTGCAGCTGCTGAATTTTCCAAATTTGCTGGCATATTGGGTCCAGAACTTTAATAGCATCATCTTCTAGGATTTGAAAGAGCTCAACTAGAATTTCATCACCTCCACTAGATTTGTTCTTTGTGATGCAACCTAAGGCCCACTTGACTTCACATTCCATGATATTTGGCTCTAGGTGAGTGATCACACTATCATGGTTATCTGAGTCATGAGGATCTTTTTTGTATAGTTCTTCTGTGTATTCTTGCTACCTTTTCTTAATATCTTTTGCTTCTGTTAGGTCCATATCATTTCTGCCCTTTATTGTGCCATCTTTTCATGAAATGTTCCCTTGATATCTCTAATTTTCTTGAAGTTAACTCTAGTCTTTCCCATTCTATCTTTTTCCTCTATTTTTTTTTTTTTTTTTTGCATTGATCACTGAGGAAGGCTTTCTTATCTCTCCTTGTTATTCTTTGGAACTATGTATTCAAATGGATATATCTTTCCTTTTCTCCTTTGCCTTTCACTTCTTTTCTTTCTCAGCTATTTGTAAGGTCTCCAGAGACAACAATTTGTCTTTAGCATTTCTTTTTATTGGAGATGGTCTTGATCAGTGCCTCCTGTACAATGTCATGAATCTCCATAACACAGTTCTTCAGGCACTATGTCTATCAGATCTAATCCCTTGAATCTATTTGTCACTTCCACTGTAAAATTGTAAGGAATTTGATTTAAGTCATAAATGAATTGTCTAGTGGTTTTCCCTAGTTTCTTCAATTTAAGTCTGAATTTTGCAATAAGGATTTCATGATCTGAGCTGCAGTCCGCTCTTGGTCTCAATTTTGCTGACTGCATAGAGCTTCTCCATCTTTGGCTGCAAAGAATATAATCAGTTTGATTTTGGTATTGACCATCTTAGTGATGTCCCTTAATGTGTAGGGTTTTGTCTTGCATTGTTGGTAGAGGGTGTTTGCTATGACCAGCGAGTTATTTTGGCAAAACTCTGTTTGCCTTTGCCCTGCTTCATTTTGTACCACAAGGCCAAATTTGCCTGTTACTCCAGCTATCTCTTAATGTGCTACTTTTCATCCCAGTCCCCTATGATTAAAAGGACATCATTTTTTGGTGTTACTTCTAGAAGGTCTTGTAGGTTCTTCATAGAACTGTTCAACTTCCGCTTCTTCAGCATTACTGTTTAAGGAATAGATTTGGATTACTGTGATGCTGAATGATTTACCTTGGAGAAGAACAGAGATCATTCTGTTGTCTTTTAGATTGTACCCAACTACTGTATTTCAGACTCTTTCATTGACTATGAGGGCTACTCCATTTTTTCTAAGGGATTCTTGACCACAGTAATAAATATAATGGTCACCTGAATTAAATTCACCTCATAAAACTAGTGGAGGTGATGGAATTCCACTTAGGCTATTTCAAATCCTAAAAGATGATGCTATGAAAGTGGTGCACTCGGTTCAGTTCAGTTCAGTTCAGCCATTCAGTCATGTCTGACTCTTTGCGACACCATGAACCGCAGCATGCCAGGCCTCCCTGTCCATCACCAACTCCAAGAGTTCACCCAAACCCATGTCCATCAAGTCAGTGATGCCATCCAGCCATCTCATCCTCTGTCGTCCCCTTCTCCTCCTGCCCTCAATCTTTCCCAGCATCAGGGTTTTCAAATGAGTCAACTCTTTGCATCAGGTGGCCAAAGTATTGGAGTTTCAGCTTCAGCATCAGTCCCTCCAGTGAACACCCAGGATTTATCTCCTTTAGGATGGACTGGTTGGATCTCCTTGCAGTCCAAGTGACTCTCAAGAGTCTTCTCCAACACCACAGTTCAAAAGCATCAATTCTTCGGCTCTCAATTTTCTTTATAGTTCAAATCTCACATCCATACATGACCACTGGAAAAACCATAGCCTTGACTAGACGGACCTTTGTTGGCAAACTAATGTCTCTGCTTTTGAATATACTGTCTAGGTTGGTTATAACTTTCCTTCCAAGGAGTAAGCGTCTTTTAATTTCATGGCTGCAATCACCATCTGCAGTGATTTTGGAGCCCAGTAAAATAAAGTCAGCCACTATTTCCACTTTTTCCCCGTCTATTTGCCATGAGGTGATAGCACTCAATATGCCAGCAAATTTGGAAACCTCAGCACTGGCCACAGCACTGGAAAAGATCAGTTTCATTTCAATCCCAAAGAAAGGTAATGCCAAAGAATGGTCAAATTACCACACATTTGCACTTATCTCACATGCCAGTATATCAATGCTCAAAACTCTCCAAGGCAGGATTCAACAGTACATGAACCATGAGCTTCCAGATTTCAAGCTTGTTTTAGAAAAGGCAGAGGAACCAGAGATCAAGTTGCCAACATCCACTGGGTTATCAAAAAAGCAAAAGAGTTCCAGAAATACATATATTTCTGCTTTATTGACTATGCCAAAACCTTTTACTGTGTGGATCAAAATAAACTGTGGAAAATTCTTAAAGAAATAGGCAAACCAGACCACCTGACCTGCCTCTTAAGAAACCTGTTTGCAGGTCAGGAAGCAACAGTTAGAACTGGACATGGAACAACAGACTCGTTCCAAATAGGAAAAGGAGTACGTAAAGACTGTACATTGTCACCCTGCTAATTTAACTTATATGCAGAGTACAACATGAGAAACACTGGGCTGTATGAAGCACAAGTTGGAATCAAGACTGCTGGGAGAAATATCAATAACCTCAGATATGCAAATGACACCACCCTTATGGCAGAATGTGAAGAGGAACTAAAAATCCTCTTGATGAAGGTGAAAGAGGAGAGTGAAAAAGTTGGCCTAAAACTCAACATTGAAAAAACTAAGATCGGCATCTGGTCCTATCTCTTCATGGCATATAGATGGGGAAGCAGTGGAAACAGTGACAGACTTTAGTTTTTTGGGCCCCAAAATCACTGCGTATGGTGACTGCAGCCATGAAATTAAGTGGGAGAACACTTATGAGCAACCTAGACTGCATATTAAAAAGCAGAGACATTACTTTGCCAACAATGGTCCATCTAATCAAAGCTATGGTTTTTCCAGTAGGCATGTATGGATGTGAGATTTAGACTATAAAGAGAGTTGAATGCCAAAGAATTGATGCTTTTGAACTGTGATGTTGGAGAAGACTCTTGAGAGTCCCTTGGACTGCAAGGAGATCCAACCAGTCCCATTCTAAAGGAAATCAGTCCTGAATATTCATTGGAAGGACTGATGCTGAAGCTGAAACTCCAATACTCTGGCCACCTGATGTGAAGAACTGACTCATTTGAAAAGACCCCTGATGGTGGGAAAGATTGAATGTGGGAGGAGAAGTGGATGACAGAGGATGAGATGGTTGAATGGCATCACCGACCTAATGGACATGAGTTTGAGTAAACTCCAGGAGTTGATGATGGACAGGAAGGCCTGTCGTGCTGCAGTCCATTTGGTTGTGAAGAGTAGGACACGACTGAGAAACTAAAATTAACTGAACTGAATTAAATGCACCCATTCAAGTCCATTTTAGTTCACTGATTCCTAAAATTTCAGTGTTCACTCTTGCCATCTCCTGTTTGACCACTTCAAATTTCTTTGATTCATGGACCTAACATCCAGGTTCCTGTGCAATAGTGCTCTTTACAACATTGGACTTTACTTCCATCACCAGTCACATCCACAACTGGGTGTTGTTTTCACTTTGCCTCTGTCTCTTCATTCTTTCTGGAGTTATTTCTTCACTCTTCTCTAGTAGCACATTGGTCACCTACCAGTCTGGGGAATTCATCTTTTAGTGTTCTATCTTTTTTGCTTTCTATACTGTTCTTGGGTTTCTCAAGGCAATAATACTGAAGTTGTTTGCCATTCCTTTCTCCAGTAGACCACGTTTTGTCAGAACTCTTCACCTTGACCATCAGTCTTGGGTGGCCCTACATGGCATGGCTCATAATTTCATTGAGTTAGACAAATCTGTGATGTATGTGAATAGTTTAATCAGTTTTCTGTGATTGTGGAACAATGGATTGGTTCAAAATTAGGAAAGGAATACATCAAGACTGTGGATTGTCACCCTGCTTATAATACTTATATGCAGAGTATATCAAGCAAAATTCTAGGATGAATGAAGCACTAGTTGGAATCAAGATTACTGGGAGTAATATCAACAGTCTCAGATATGCAGATGATACTACTCTAATGGCAGAACATAAATAGTAACTAAATAATCTCTTGATTAGGGTGAAAAAGGAGAGGGGAAAGGTTGACTTAAAATTCAACATTTAAAAACTAAGATCATGGCATCCAACCCCATCAGTTCATGGCAAATAGAAGGGGAAAAAATTGGACAAGGTGACAGATTTTCTTTTCTTTGTCTCCAAAGTCACCGTGGATGGTGACTGCAACCAAGAAATTAAAAGACACTTGTCCTTTGGAAAAACAAACCCAGAAAGCATATTAAGAAGCAGAGATATAACTTTGCAGACAAATGTCAATATAGTCAAAGCTATTATTTTTCCAGTAGTCATGTACAGATTTAAGACTTGGACCATTAAGAATTTGATGATCATACTAAGTGAACAAAGTCAGAGAAAGACAAATACATATGATGTCACATATGTGAAATCTTAAAAAATGATATAAATGAACTTATTTACAAAACGGACAGACCCAAAGACATAGAAAACAAACTTATGGTTCCCAAAGAGGAAAGAGGGAGAGGGATAAATTAGGGATATTAGATTAATAGATACACTCCTATATATAAATCAGAAAAGCAACAAAGTCCTACTGTATAGCACAGGGAACTCTACTCAGTATTCTGTAATAACCTATAAGGGAAAGAATCTGAAAATAATATGTGTAACTGAATCATTTTGGTGTATACCTGAAACTAAAGAACACTGTGAATCAATTATATTTCAATTAAAAAAAAAATAAATAAATAAATATACAAAAAAAAAAAAAGAAATTAACACCCACAGGGATGATGCCCAGATACGTGAACACAGAAATTGTACAAAATGCATGCATGCATGCATGGTATGGAGATATATATGTGTATGTGTGTTTGTGTGTGTATATTATGTCATGTAATCCTGAATTCTAGTTTCAGTACAAAAGAGACAGATTTCATTAATTGAAAGTGTCATTTTAAACTTTGTTTCATATTTAATTTTGACCTTTGAAATGAGTCAACATTACACTTACATAATATATAATATAAGCTATATCATCCAAGTAGTGATCAAGTCTTCCCAGGCTAAAAACACCCTGATGACATCCTCCATGAGCCAATAAATTAAGCATCTGAGGATACCATGAAAGAGAAGAGCAGAAAGAGCCAAGAATCAAAAGAAAGGAGTTTATTCTCCAAATTCCATTTGCGTGCATGAACAAAGAATGTTCCCTCCCAGGGCACAAGGCCACTTTCAAGTTTATTAGTAAACCAAAACTACCACCAAAACCAAGATCAAAGACTTTGAGCAAGAAAAATACTTTGGGGTTTAGGCTTTCCCAGAAAGGATCCCAAAAGACTACCCTCACATACCTGCACAGCCAGACAGGAAAATATACCAATGACATACTGAATAAAAAAAAAAAAAAAAAGAATTTGAGGGATAAAACACTGATGCTTTTGAATTGTGTTGTGGAGAAAACTCTTTGGAATCCCTTGGACTATAAGGATATCAAACTAGTCATTCCTAAAGGAAATCAACACGAATACTCATTGTAAGTACTTATGCTGAAGCTGAAGATCCAGCCCTCTGGTCACCTGATGTGAAGAGTCAACTCACTGAAAAAAACCCTGTTGCTGGACCCTGATGCTGGGAAAGGTTGGCAGCAGAAGGAGAGGGGGCAAGAGAGAGAATTAAGTTAGATAGCATCACCGACTCAGCGTACATCAAGTTGAACAAACTCAAGAAATTAGAAAAGGACAGAAGACGCTGACATGCTGCAGGCCATGGGGGGCAAAAAGTTGGACACAATTTAGGGACTGAACAACAGCAACAAAATAAATATAACAAAAAATAGGCTCACAGATATAGGTAACAAACAAGTGATTAGTAATGGGAAGAACAGAAAGAGAAAAGGAAATTAAAAAGAAAATTAGAAGTAGAATTAATAGGTAAATATATATATATATATATATATATATATATATATATATATATATAAACTATAAGTATATGTCATGCAACACAGGCAATAGAGCCAACATTTCATTATAACTGTGAAAAGTGAAGTCACTCAGTCATGTCCAACTCTTTGCGACCCCGTGGACTGTAGCCTATCAAGCTCCTCCATCCATGGGATTCTCTAGGCAGCAATACTGGAGTCAGTTACAATTTCCTTCTCCAGCGGATCTTCCCGACCCAGGGATCGAGCCTGAGTCTCCCACATTGGAGGCAGACACTTTAAATTCTGAGCCACCAGGGAAGCCCTGGTGTAACTGTAAATGGGATACAGTCTTCGAAAATTGTGAATCATTATGTTATACATTTTAAATTTATGTAATATTGTATGTTAGCACTGGCCACAGGACTGGAAAAGGTCAGTTTTCATTCCAATCCCAAAGAAAGGCAATGCCAAAGAATGCTCAAACTACTGCACAATTGCACTCATCTCACATGCTAGTAAAGTAATGCTCAAAAATCTCCAAGCCAGGTTTCAGAAATACATGAACTGTGAACTTCCAGATTTCAAGCTGGTTTTATAAAAGGCAGAGGAACCAGAGATCAAATTGCCAATATCCTCTGGATCATAGAAAAAGCAAGAGAGTTCCAGAAAAAAACATCTATTTCTGCTTTATTGATTATGCCAAAGCCTTTGACTGTGTGGATCACAATAAACTGTGGAAAATTCTGAAAGAGATGGGAATACCAGACTGCCTGACCTGCCTCTTGAGAAACCTATACTCAGGTTAGGAAGAAACGGTTAGAACTGGACATGGAACAACAGACTGGTTCCAAATAGGAAAAGGAACCAGTCAAGGCTGTATATTGTCACCCTACTGATTTAACTTTTATGCAGAGTACATCATGAGAAATGCTGGGCTGGAAGAAGCACAAGCTGGAATCAAGATTGCTGGGAGAAATATCAATAACCTCAGATATGTAGATAACACCATCCTTATGGCAGAAAGTGAGGAGGATCTAAAGAGCCTCTTGATGAAAGTGAAAGTGGAGAGTGAAAAAGTTGGCTTAAAGCTCAACATTCAGAAAACCAAGATCATGGCATCCTGTCCCATCACTTCATGGGAAGTAGATGGGGAAACAGTGTCAGACTTTATTTTGGGGTGGCTCCAAACTCACTGAAGATGGTGATTGCAGCCATGAAATTAAAAGACGCTTACTCCTTGGAAGGAAAGTTATGACCAACCTAGACAGCATTGTCAAAAGCAGAGACATTGCTTTGCCAACAAAGGTCCATCTAGTCAAGGCTATGGTTTCTCCAGTGGTCATGTGTGGATGTGAGAGTTGGACTGTGAAGAAAGCTGAGCACCGATGAATTGATGCTTTTGAACTGTGGTGTTGGAGAAGACTCTTGGGAGATCCTGGGACTCCAAGCAGATCCAACCAGTTCATCCTAAAGGAGATCAGCCCTGCATGTTCACTGGAAGGACTGATGCTGAAGCTGAAACGCCAATACTTTGGCCACCTCATTCGAAGAGTTGACTCATTGAAAAAGACCCTGATGCTGGGAGGGATTGGAGGCAGGAGAAGGGGATGACAGAGGATGAGATGGCTGGATGGCATCACTGACTGGATGGACATGAGTTTGTGTAAACTCTGGAAGTTGGTGATGGACAGGGAAGCCTGGCATGCTGCGATTCATAGGGTTGCAAGAGTTCGACATGACTAAACAACTGAACTGAACTGAACTGAATATTGTACTTCAGCTATGCTTCAATAAAAAAGTAACTGATTAAATTCTGTATATCTGTCTTGGTTTTGTCGTACCCTTAACCATAAAGTGCTTTTTAATCAAAGTATAAAATATTCGTTTCTGTATTTTTCACCATTAAAGCAGATGTATCAAAATACCATCATCATTTTGTGTAACATGGCTCAAAATTGCTTTATTTGCTAACATCTGTCTCATTTTAAAATACTTTATATTTACATTATATTAAATGTTCAGCCACGGAATTAAAAGACCCTTACTCCTTGGAAGGAAAGTTATGACCAACCTAGAGAGCATATTCAAAGGTGGAGACATTACTATGCCAAGAAAGGTCCATCTAGTCAAGGCTATGGTTTTTCCAGTGGTCAGGTATGGATGTGAAAGTTGGACTTTGAAGAAAGATGAGTGTCAAAGAATTGATGCTTTTGAACTGTGGTGTTGGAGAAGACTCTTGAGAGTCCCTTGGACTGCAATGAGATCCAGCCAGTCTATTCTAAAGGAGATCAGTCCTGGGTGTTCTTCAGAAGGACTGATGCTAAATCTGAAACTCCAATACTTTGTCCATCTCATGCAAAGAGTTGACTCATTGGAAAAGACTCTGACCCTGGGAGGATTGGGGTCAGGAGGAGAAGGGGTCGACAGAAGATGAGATGGCTGGATGGCATCACCAACTCGATGGACGTGAGTTTGGGTGAACTCCAGGAGTTGGTGATGGACACAGAGGCCTGGCGTGCTGCAGTTCATGGGGTCTCAAATAGTTGAACATGACTGAACAACTGAACTGAACTGAACTGAAATGTTTATCTTGGGGTTTCAAGGATTTAATAGTATTGTGATCTATAGTCATTAAATTATTTAACATGCCCAAATTAAAAATCTTTGGTTGTACGAGCCCTTTTACATTGGTTTCCATGTCCTTTTGACAAAATTCTATTATCTTTGAAAGCATCTTTTTGTATGGGATGGTAGGATTTCCAGCCTTAATTTGAACCTCTGTGCCTCATGCATAGAATTAGCCATTCATCCTTGAGTATTTAGTGGAATAACAACACTAGTAATCACAATTTGATTACTCATTTAGATTGTCTTCATGTTTAGCCGCCTAGAGTAACATTGCCCCTAAAACTTTCCCATGTATAAATGTAGAAAGAATGTGTCTATGTTATCTGCTTCAATTTTAATTATATGGTAATATAAAGTTTCTATTTTTTTTATTTATGTTACCATATAATTAAAATTGAAGCAGATAACATAGACACATTCTTTCTACATTTATACATGGGAAGGTTTTAGGGGCAATGTTACTCGAGGGCAAAGACTAATAGAGTTTTGCCAAGAAAATGCACTGGTCATAACAAACACCCTCTTCCAACAACACAAGAGAAGACTATACACATGGACATCACCAGATGGTCAACACCAAAATCAGATTGATTATATTCTTTGCAGCCAAAGATGGAGAAGCTCTATACAGTCAGCGAAAACAAGACCAGGAGCTGACTGTGGCTCAGACCATGAACTCCTTATCACCAAATTCAGACTGAAATTGAAGAAAGTAGGTAAAACCACTAGACCATTCAGGTATGACCTAAATCAAATCCCTTATGATTATACAGTGGAAGTGAGAAATAGATTTAAGGGCCTAGACCTGATAGATAGAGTGCCTGATGAACTATGGAATGAGGTTCATGACATTGTACAGGAGACAGGGATCAAGATCATTCCCATAGAAAAGAAATGCAAAAAAGCAAAATGGCTGTCTGGGGAGGCCTTACAAATAGCTGTGAAAAGAAGAGAAGCAAAAAGCAAAGGAACAAAGGAAAGATATAAACATCTGAATGCAGAGTTCCAAAGAACAGCAAGAAGAGATAAGAAAGCCTTCTTCAGTGATCAATGCAAAGAAATAGAGGGAAACAACAGAATGGGAAAGACTAGGGATCTCTTCAAGAAAATCAGAGACAGCAAAGAAACATTTCATGCAAAGATGGGCTCGATAAAGGACAGAAATGGTATGGACCTAACAGAAGCAGAAGATATTAAGAAGAGATGGCAAGAAAACACAGAAGAACTGTACAAAAAAGATCTTCAAGACCCAGATAATCACAATGGTGTGATCACAGACCTAGAGCCAGACATCCTGGAATGTGAACTCAGGTAGGCCTTAGAAAGCATCACTACGAACAAAGTTAGTGGAGGTGATGGAATTCCAGTTAAGCTATTCCAAATCCTGAAAGATGATGCTGTGAAAGTGCTGCACTCAATATGCCAGTAAATTTGGAAAACTCAGCAGTGGCCACAGGACTGGAAAAGGTCAGTTTTCATTCCAATCCCAAAGAAAGGCAATTCCTAAGAATGCTCAAACTACTGCACAATTGCACTCATCTCACATGCTAGTAAAGTAATGCTCAAAATTCTCCAAGCCAGGCTTTAGCAATATATGAACTGTGAACTTCCTGATGTTCAAGCTGGTTTTAGAAAAGGCAGAGGAACCAGAGATCAAATTGCCAACATCTGCTGGATCATGGAAAAAGCAAGAGAGTTCCAGAAAAACATCTATTTCTGCTTTATTGACTATGCCAATGCCTTTGACTGTGTGGATCACAATAAACTGTGGAAAATTCTGAAAGAGATGGGAATACCAGACCACCTGATCTGCCTCTTGAGAAATTTGTATGCAGGTCAGGAAGCAACAGTTAGAACTGAACGTGGAACAACAGACTGGTTCCAAATAGGAAAAGGAGTTCGTCAAGTATGTTTATTGTCACCCTGTTTATTTAACTTATATGCAGAGTACATCATGAGAACACTGGACTGGAAGAAACACAGGCTGGAATCAAGATGGCCGGGAGAAATATCAATAACCTCGGATATGCAGATGACACCACCCTTATGGCAGAAAGTGAAGAGGAACTCAAAAGTCTCTTGATGAAACTGTAAGTGGAGAGTGAAAAAGTTGGCTTAAAGCTCAACATTCAGAAAACGAAGATCATGGCATCCGGTCCCATCATTTCGTGGGAAATAGATGGGGAAACAGTGGAAGCAGTGTCAGACTTTATTTTTCTGGGCTCCAAAATCACTGCAGATGGTGACTGCAGCCATGAAATTAAAAGACGCTTACTCCTTGGAAGGAAAGTTATGACCAACCTAGATAGCATATTGAAAAGCACAGTCATTACTTTGCCCACAAAGGTTCGTCTAGTCAAGGCTATGGTTTTTCCTGTGATCATGTATGGATGTGAGAGTTGGACTGTGAAGAAAGTTGAGTGCCGAAGAATTGATGCTTTTGAACTGTGGTGTTGGAGAAGACTCTTGAGAGTCCCTTGGACTGCAAGGAGATCCAACCAGTCCATTCTGAAGGAGATCAGCCCTTGGATTTCTTTGGAAGGACTGATGCTAAAGCTGAAACTCCAGTACTTTGGCCACCTCACGCAAAGATTTGACTCATTGGAAAAGACTCTGATGCTGGGAGGGATTGGGGGCAGGAGAAGAAGGGGACGCCAGAGGATGAGATGGCTGGATGGCATCACTGACTTGTTGGACAAGAGTCTGAGTGAACTCTGGGAGTTGGTGATGGACAGGGAGGCCTGGCGTGCTGCGATTCATGGGGTCGCAAAGAGTCGGACATGACTGAGCAACTGATCTGATCTGATCTCTGATAAAGTTTCTACTTTAGTCTTTTGATTCTATGACTATAGCTTTTTTGTCTTAATGAATATTGCACCACTAACAAAAAGAGCATTTGTTACTTATTCTATTTATCTTTTAATTACTTAATTTTCATAAGTGAAAATATGATAAAACATTTTGAAAACAGTAAAATATTGAAACAAAAAAAGCCCTTAAATAAAATCCAAGATCTTTCTTGGTAGCCATTTTTTTCTTTGCATCTCCCTATAAATGCAAGGAAATTATTTAGTCTAGAATCAATTATAATTCCTCATTTCCACTTGACATATAAATGCTTAAGTGATGGCTCTTTTAGCTTACTTTTTGAAGTTACCTTCAGTTTGAGCACACTGATATTGTAATGGTTAACAGAGCAGTTTTTAAAAGTAAAGAAATGTAACAATAGGTAAAGAATTTTTGTTTTAGATGATATAAAGTGGGTTTCCATTCTCCAAATTTATATCAAAGTTTTATTTTGCCAAAAGAATGGCCCAGTTTCATAATCTAATGCATAGTTATAAATAAAGGAATCATACTCAGAAGTGCTGGCTAGACAAACCATTTCAGTATCTTAATATTGTAAATTTTAAATTATATTAACCCCCACACATAGGAATTACAGTTGCAGCTTAATTTTTCTACATCTTACTCTAATACTAAAACTTCAAAATTTATCCTTTGAATTCCAGGTTCTAATTTTAACTTAGCACTTTAAGCTTAACTTCGGTTTGCAGTGTATAAACACAACTGCTTCTCACAGTTGGCATTAATCTTGAGCCAACACCAATTATAGACCAGGTTTTCTCCAAGTAATATCAAGAAGATATCTAGCATCACAGAATTTCACATCAATGGCAAATAATAATATATGTAAATAAAACCTCATGAAGCATTGTTTGAAAACCTATTTAACTCACAGTTCAATAGTATAATGTATCTTTAATTACAGATAACTTTAGAGTAGAAGTTCAATTTCTCAGAGGACCATAGATAAATGCTGTATTCCTACCATGCTGATATGCAGATTTAAATTCCCCAAAGCAAGTAAATAATTGAACAAATATGAGAACAGTTTTTAATAAGATTAAACTAATAACTAATGTCTGGAATAGAGTGGTACATGTTATTTGTTGTTCAGTCACTTAGTCATGCCCAACTCTTTGCAACCCCATGGGACTGCAGCACTCCAGGCTTCACTGTCCTTCACCATCTCCCAGTTTGCGCAAACTCATGTCCATTGAGTTGGTGATGCCATCCAACCATGTTGACCTCTGTCGTCCCCTTCTTCTCCTGCCTTCAATACCAATGAGCTGGCTCTTCACATCAAGTGGCCAAAGTATTGGCACATCATTTTCAGCATCAGTCCTTTCAATGAGTATTCAGGATTGATTTTCTTTAGGATTGATTCGTTTGATCTTCTTGCTGCCGAAGGGCCTCTCAAGAGTCTTCTCCAGCACCACAGTTTGAAATATCAATTCTTCAGTGCTTACCTTTCTTTATGATCCAACTCTCACATATGTACATGACTGCTGGGAAAACTGTAGCTGTGACTCTATGAACCTTTATTGGTAAAGTAATGTCTCTGCTTTTTAATATGCTGTCCAGGTATGTTATAGTTTTTCTTCCAAGGAGCAAGCATCTTTTAATTTCTTGGCTGCAGTCAACATCCACAGTAATTTTGGAGTCCAAGAAAATAATATCTGTAATATATTTATTTTAAATTATACCTCTAATATATTTTTAAATTATTTTGGTTTCAATAGGTATAATTTATAAAAGATCAATATCATGCCAATTATAATACATCTCAGTTCCATGACAGGTGATGATTAACACAGTTAATTTTATATCATTTTATATAACATAAAAAATTTTATTATAGTTTAGAGATTCAATTTTTTAAAAAAATATTTTAATTGGAAGACAATTGCTTTACAATGTTGCATTGGTTTCTGCTGTACAAGAACATGAATCAGTTGTAAGTATACATATATTCCCTCCCTCTTGAGTTTCCTTTCCCCATCTCAGCCCTCTAGGTCATTACAGGGCACCAACCTGAGTTCCTTGTACTATACAGTTTTAAATTCTTAAAATGTTGAAAAATATCCTATATCTCTCAATTTCTACTTCTTTATTGTATGGAAATATGTTCAGTACCACACCAAAAAAAAAATCAAAATTACTGGTACATTATTAAGTAAAAACTTATATTTTGTAATTTATTTAAATCATGAATTTAAATTACATTTTGAAATCTAAAAAAATAATATAAATTGCTAAGTTCTGAGCAAATATTTTGATAAGCAGTGAAATTAATGCTTTTATTTTACCAAAATGTGCAGTGGCATAGTTAAACTCCATATTTCAAGAATCAGAAAAAAAAAAAAAAAAAAAAAGAATCAGATTTCCTTGTTGTTGTCAGTATTGCTGGATAAGATCTGGATATGCTTCTTTTGAACTGATATCAGCAGCAGTGATAGAATAAGAATCTCTACAGTGTTTCTCTATAAAAGTTATTATAACAATGGAAATACATCAAAAATCAAAATTAACTCTTTAAAGTTAGAAGTTCCACAATTATAACAGATGGATCTGAAATTCAACAAAATCTTCATTACCAGAAAAATTTCATTGTTTGGCTATTCCATGGAAATCCCCACTACTAATGGTGGTAGTTTTTAACCTGATTCTGAAATTGTTCTGTTCAAATAGTCTTTATTTCTGAGTATTTGTATAAAGCAATCAGCTGCAATTGCTTACACTGCAGCTATCTGAAGTGAAAACAGTTTGAGCAAATAAGAATCTGATCAAACACTTTTAAAAAGCTGAAAAATAAAATACCCTTAGGGGGCTTTTAAAAGCTTTCAGAAATTCGTGGAAATACAAAAAGTGATCCACATATATACAGCGGTGCACATATCCAGGAAAGAAGTGAAAGGGCCTTGACATCTCTCTTGCAAAAGGTCATGGAGTTCTGTGCAAGAGAGAAGTCAAAGCTAAAACAGAATTTCAATCTGCCAGCTTTAGGATTGTGTGTATGATCCAACATACACAAGGAAGTGAAGTGAAGTGAAGTGGCTCAGTCGTGTACGACTCTTTGCGACCCCATGGACTGTAGCCCGCCAGGCTCCTCTGTCCATGGGATTCTCCAGGCAAGAATACTGGAGTGGGTTACCATTTCCTTCTCCAGGGGATCTTCCCGACCCAGGGATGGAACCCGGGTCTCCTGCATTGGAGGCAGATGCTTTAACCTCTGAGCCACATGTACAAGGAACCTCTTGGCAAATGCTAGAGACTTATTAGTTCAAGATTTTTAAGGAACTCCCTTTCTAATCATTAGTTGACCTCTGAGCTAATCAAGCAGAGACATTGGCCAAAGATGACAAAGAATGCTGACTTCACAAATTTATTTTAGGAATGATACCACATAAACAAAAAACAGCAACACACTCTGGGGAGTGGAAGAAACTGGTTTTTAAAATTGCCACATTATATTCTTTGAAATAATAAAATTTTAATAAAAATCTATGTGTCATACAAGGAATTAAAAAAGAATAACCCATACACAGAGGGGAGCAAAGGAATCAATAGAAGTTATCCCTGTGAAATTCAAGATTATTGGACTTACAAACCAAAGTTTTAAAATCAGCTATTTTAAATATGCTTGAAGAAATTAAACCAAGTCTAAATAACGAAGAGAAAGTATGGGAATAATGCCTCACAAAGTAAAACATATCAATGATAAGGTAAAAATTATATAAAAAAAGAACCATACAAATTCTGGGTAGGATAATACTAAAACTGGAAATAAAAGAAAAAAAACAGATTCACTTGAGGGTTTTGAGAGCAAATACATTTGGTGGAAGAATCAGCAAACTTGAAAATAGATCAGTTGGAATTACTCTGTTTGTAACAGGAAAAAAAAGTTAAAAAAACAAAAAGAATGAAGAGTCTCAGACTGTGACACACCATCAACTGTACCAACATATGTATAATAGGAGTCCCAGAAGCAGAAAAGAAAATATGTCAGAAAAAAAATATTTGAAGAAATAATGGCCGAAAATTTGCCAAATTTGATGTAAAACAGTCTATAGAGTCAAGAAGCACAAGAAACTAAATTAAGCTCAGGGATCCATATCTAGCCACATTTTAATCAAACTAAAATGGCAAAGAAAAAAATTTTGAAATCAGCAAAAGTGATTTCATCACATATATTATCTTTAATAAGATTCACAGTAAGTTTCTTAACAGAAACCATGGAAGCTAAAAGGTTGCAGAACTGCATATTCAAACTATCAGTGAGAAAAAAAATGATTAATCGATTCTATATCCAAGAAAATGATTTTTCCAAAGTAAGGGAGAATTGAGATGTTATATATAAAGAAAAATAGACTATGTTATATATAAAGAAAAATAGACTTTGTCTATCAGAACTGCACAAAAGGAAATGCTAAAGAGAACCCTTCAGACTGAATGAAAGAACTGCAAACACTTACTCACATCCACATAAATGAAAAGAACAGGTAAAAGTAACTACACGTATAAACATAAAAGACAGTGCAGACTTACCTTGGAGATATTGTAAGTTTAGTTCCAGACCACAGCAACAAAGCAAATATCTCAATAAAGCAAGTTACATGATTTTTTGATATGGCCCTTCAGTCAGTCATAATATTTTGTAATAGTTTGAAATACTGCAAGAATTACAAAATGTGACACAAATATACAAAGTGAGAAAAAGTGTCACTTGAAAAAATGGCACCAACAGGGTTTCTCAACTCATGTTTGTCAAAAACCTCTAATGTATTAAAAAAAAAAAAGGCAGTAAAAAAAAGCAATGAAGTCAGATATGATAAAATGAGATATACTTGAATAGAGGACTATTTTGTTTGTAATCATTTTTTTCTTCTATATGATTTAAAATACAGCTGTGCAAAGCAATACATACAAATTTGTCTTGAGGAGTATATAATGTACAAAGATATGATTTGTATGAAAACAGTAATACAAAGATGAGGGGTAGTGGTGCAAAGTTTTGTATAAGTTGAAATTAAATTAGTATTAATTCAAACAGCTTATAACTGTTAATTGTAATTCCAAGAAAAGCCACTAAGAAGATAATTTTTAATTATAATAAATGATATAGCAAGTATATTAAAATGGCACACTGGACATTATTTATTTAGCACAAAGAAGGAAGGGATGGGTAATTAGAGGAACAAAGAGAACACAAGACATGTAGAAAGCAAATAATAAAATTACTGACAAATTATATATTATCAGTAATTACACTTAATACAATGGGTTAAAGATTTCAATCTAAAAACAGGATTGGCATAATGGATTATGAAAAAAATCTCCAACTATGAACTGTCTGTAAGAGATAGCATTTAGATTCAAAGACACAGTTTGGTTGAAAGTAATAGGGTGAAAAGAAATATGTCAGCCAAACAGTAGGAAAAAGAGACCTGAAATGACTATGGTAATATTACAAAGAATAGAGTTTAAAATAGAAAATGTTGCTAAAGAAAAAGAGATGAAATATTATAATTATTTAAAGCTTATCCCATCAGGAAGATCTAAAACTTAAATGATTTACACATATATATTTGTAACAATAGAGCCCCAAAATACATTAGTCAAAACTGACAGAATTAAAGAAAGAAATGAACTAGAAATAGAAAATTCAACAATAATAGCTAGAGACTTCCATACTCCATTTTAATAATAGAGAGAACATTTAGATAGATAATCAACAAGGAAATTAAAATTTAAAGAACACTACACTACACAATAATTAGATCTAAAGCAATTCACAGACCAAAATCTGTGAATCAACAGTGCAAATATAAAATGTTATGTTTATAGTCAATTGATTTTTAACAAGTATGCCAAGACAAAGAAGAAAGAATAATCTTTAACAAATGAAGCTGTGACTGAATTTCAACTCCTATCCCATATTATATAAAATAATTAACATAAAATTTATCAAAGACCTCAGTTTACAACCAAAAGTAAAAAGCTCTCAGAAAACAGAAACAAATGTGCAAGTCTTTGTGATATGGAGTAGACAATATTTTCTTATATATGAAAGAAAACAAAACAAGCAACAAAAGAAAAGGATAATTAATAAGACTATTGCAAGCCAGAAAGAAAAACACCAATACAGTATACTAACGCATATATATGGAATTTAGAAAGATGCTAACAATAACCCGGTGTACGAGACAGCAAAAGAGACACTGATGTATAGAACAGTCTTATGGACTCTGTGGGAGAGGGAGAGGGTGGGAAGATTTGGGAAAATGGCATTGAAACATGTAAAATAATATGTATGAAAAAAAAAAAGTACGATTACATTGAAAAAAATAAAAAAGACTATGTCAAATTTCAAACTTTTGTATTTTAAGGGACGTCTTCAAGAAAGTGAAAAGTCAGACTTCCCTGTTGGTCCAGTGGTTAAGACTTTGTCTTCCAATGCAGAGGGTGAAGATTCAATCCCTGGTCAGGGAGCTCATCCCACATGCCTCACAGACAAAAAAACCAAAGCATAAAACAAAAGCAATATTGCAGCAAATTCAATAAAGATGTTAAAAATGCTCCACATCAAAAAAATCTTAGAAAAAAGGGAGATAAAAAGACAACATACAGAATGCAGATAAATATTTACAACACACACACTTATACAAAACTCTTACAACTCTGACTTGAAAAAATGGGTGGGCCATTTGAATAAAAAATTATGCAATGAAGATATTAAAATGATCAATAAGCATAAGAAAAAATGCTTGACATTGATAATATTTAAAGAAATGTATATAGAAACCCTGATGAGAAATCTATTTCACACTTACTAAGAGGGCTATTTTAAAAGTTAGACAAAAAAATAAAAAATAAATAAATAAATAAAAGTTAGACAGGAATAAGTGTTGATGAGGATGTGACAAACAAAAACAAACACATACCGTAGCTGGTAAGAATGTAAAATGGCACGTTTAGAAAACAGTTTAACAAAGAGTCAACTTAAATGTGCAGTTAACCACATGACTTGGCAATTCCAGTTCTCATATACAACCAAGAGAGTAGGAAACATAGCTTAACACAAGACTTGTATATGAATGTTCATAGCAGTATACTTCATGATAGTCAAACTGTGAAGATAACACAAATGTTCAACTGATAACCAATCATAAATATGAGTAAAGCACTAATACCTGTTATGACATGTGTGAATCTTGAGAAAATGATGATAAATTGAGAGCCAAATACAAAGGTGGCATACTATGTGATTTTGTAGTATGAAATGTCCACAATATGTCAATCCACAGAGACACAAAGTAGATTAGTATTTGCAGTGGTTGAGTTGAATGGGGGATGGGGAATGACTGGTAATTGATGTGGCATTTATTTGGGAGTAAAGAAAACGTTGTGGAATTTGAAAGTGATGATGACTGCACAATTTTCTGAGTGTTCCCAGAACCGTAGTTGTATATTTTAAAATGCTGAATTCTATGGTATGTGAGTTCTATCTCAATAAAACTGAAAAAGAAGTCTTCAATTTTTCTTTTTCTTCCCCTCTTTACATACGTGTAGTTTCATTCCTGATTTTTTTATTTTACTACTTCAATTGTAGATTGTTCTTGTCAGTTCAAGGTTAAATTTCTTAACTGACCTCAAAATTATACTAGAAAAATATATACTATAATTTTTAGCTCCATAAAATTCATTTGCATAATCTTCCTGCCTTTCTGGCTAGAAATATAAAAACACATTCAAGAATATTCAAACACAATCTCTTCATTATAATTTTACCAGTAAATATCCCTTTGTGTTATCAAGAATATTTTAATTGTCTTTTATAACAGTGATGACCAAGAAGTTCACTACTTACCATGTGTGGCTCTTAAGCAACTGAAATGTGGCATGTATGTAAAACCCACACTGGTTTATAAAACACTCTTAAACTAAATAGAATGTAAAATATCCCATGACTAAATTTTAATTTACAGTAAGTGTCCTAAATACAAAAAAGTTCCATTCTGAGAGGATGTTCATTAAGTCCAATTTATTTGTAAATCCAACAAAGTTAGCCTAGGTACCCAACTAACACAATTGGATATATAGTACTGTACTGTAGGGGGTTTATATTCCTTTTCTCACAAATAATACACAGAAAGCAAACACAAAAAGGAAAGAAAACATTTCTAATCTTAATAGTATTGAAAGGTACAGTAGTATAGTACAACATCTGGTATACCAGGGCCGGCATCGAGTGAATAGGCAAGAATTGTTACTGACTGGAGGAAGCAGAGGAGGGAGGAACTGGTAGAGGTGAAGGATGGTCAACAATAGGAGACACAGGGCAAGTTGCACTTTCAGTCATTTCTCACACTAACGGGATGCACGTTTGCATCTTTGAAAGTTTACAGCTTGAAGGTTCATATGTAAGGGGCATACTGTACTATGTAGCCCTGATAACAGCCTTGATCTAGTGTGTGACTTCCCTGGTGGCTTAGATGGTAAAGCGTCTGTCTACAATGCAGGAGACCCGGGTTCGAGCCCTGGGTAGGGAAGATCCTCTGGAGAAGGAAATGGCAATCCACTCTAACACTATTGCCCGGAATATCCCATGGACAGAGGAACCTGCCAGGCTATAGGGTCGCAAAGAGTCAGACGCAACTGATCGACTTCACTTCACTAGTGTGTTAAATAAAGCTATACTGAAGGTAATTTATCCTTTCTTAAGCAACTGAAGCCACTAGAAAGTGTAAAATTACCTATGTGACTCTGATTTTATTTGTTTGATCAGCAATTTTCAAGAGAACATCTTCCTACACAGACAACTGGTCTTGAGACTTGAGGTGTCTAAACGCCATTCTTAATTCAATAAACTGTAAAAATGTGTATGTGACTCTTAGCAATCTAACTACTTTTGGAGTGAACAAATACATTTATCTGTAAAACAAAGAATGTGTTACATTATTGTAAACTCTGAAAACTCTGTAGGATTTTGTAATTTATGGTTAATATAGGTGACACTGGTGGTAAAGAACATGCCTGCCAAGGCAGGAGACATAAGAGACACTGGTTCAATCCCTGGATAAGGAAGGTCCTCTGGAGAAGGGAATGGCAACCCACTCCAGTATTCTTGCCTGGAGAATTCTATGGACAGAAGAGCCTGGTGGTCTACAGTCCATGGGGCTGCAAAGAATCAGACGTGACTGAAGTGACGCATGCATGCATCAACACACACACATATAGGGATTTAAAATACTTTTATTAAATTAACTTACTGAAAAGTGGTGATTAATATTTTTGAAAATACTGAACTATCTCTATTTTCCTCTCTACTGTACACTTCTTCACCCTGCTGTCACCGTGGGAGTCTGATCTCTACCTGACTATATAACCAGGATCCCTCAACTTCTGTCTCCCTATTTGATTTGCCCAATAAGAGAACAAGAAGGGAAAATATTCTGGGCAGCTATTCTCCTGTTTCTCTTACTGCCAACCCCAATTTGACTTTGCCTGTGTTTCTCTGTATAAGACCATATGCTGAAAAGCAACCCATGTTTTCTACCTACAGTTCTCTCAATGGGATCTGGTAAAAACCATGAGGAGTAAAGGTTTCCCATCCATGTTAGTGTTTCAGCGTTCCTTCTTCATGTAACCTTAGCTACACCTCTGTACAGAGTCCCTACCTTCAGTTTCCTCCAGTCACCCATTTGAATAAATCATCTGTTTCCTACCAAGACCTTGACTGACACAGAGAATGTTCTTTCTATGCTATAGCTATTATTTCTACACTAGACTTTTCTAAGGAATCAGTATATTTAGGAGCAAGCCCTGAAGGGATTGATATAAAGTGTGAGACTTGAATTTTTGCCCATATAGGTTTTTAAAAGATATCTGAGAAGCTTATCTTTGACAAAGAAGGCAAGAATATACAATGGATTAAAGACAATCTCTTTAACAAGTGGTGCTGGGAAATCTGGTCAACCACTTGTAAAAGAATGAAACTGGACCACTTTCTAACACCATACACAAAAATAAACTCAAAATGGATTAAAGATCTAAACGTAAGACCAGAAACTATAAAACTCCTAGAGGAGAACATAGGCAAAACACTCTCCAACATACATCACAGCAGGATCCTCTATGACCCACCTCCCAGAATATTGGAAATAAAAGCAAAAATAAACAAATGGGACCTAATTAACCTTAAAAGCTTCTGCACATCAAAGGAAACTATTAGCAAGGTGAAAAGACAGCCTTCAGAACGGGAGAAAATAATAGCAAATGAAGCAACCGACAAACAACTAATCTCAAAAATATACAAGCAACTCCTGCAGCTCAACTCCAGAAAAATAAATGACCCAATCAAAAAATGGGCCAAAGAACTAAATAGACATTTCTCCAAAGAAGACATACAGATGGCTAACAAACACATGAAAAGATGCTCAACATCACTCATTATCAGAGAAATGCAAATCAAAACCACTATGAGGTACCATTTCACACCACTCAGAATGGCTGCGATCCAAAAGTCTACAAATAATAAATGCTGGAGAGGGTGTGGAGAAAAGGGAACACTCTTACACTGTTGGTGGGAATGCAAACTAGTACAGCCACTATGGAGAACAGTGTGGAGATTCCTTAAAAAACTGGAAATAGAACTGCCCTATGATCCAGCAACCCCACTGCTGGGCATACACACTGAGGAAACCAGAAGGGAAAGAGACACGTGTACCCCAATGTTCATCGCAGCACTGTTTATAATAGCCAAGACATGGAAGCAACCTAGATGTCCATCAGCAGATGAATGGATAAGAAAGCAGTGGTACATATACACAATGGAGTATTACTCAGCCATTAAAAAGAATACATTTGAATCAGTTCTAATGAGGTGGATGAAACTGGAGCCTATTATACAGAGTGAAGTAAGCCAGAAGGAAAAACAGAAATACAGTATACTAACGCATATATATGGAATTTAGAAAGATGGTAACAATAACCCGGTGTACGAGACAGCAAAAGAGACACTGATGTATAGAACAGTCTTATGGACTCTGTGGGAGAGGGAGAGGGTGGGAAGATTTGGGAGAATGGCAATGAAACATGTAAAATATCATGTAGGAAACGAGTTGCCAGTCCAGGTTCGATGCACGATGCTGGATGCTTGGGGCTGGTGCACTGGGACGGCCCAGAGGGATGATATGGGGAGGGAGGAGGGAGGAGGGTTCGGGATGGGGAACACATGTATACCTGTGGCGGATTCATTTTGATATTTGGCAAAACTAATACAATTACGTAAAGTTTAAAAATAAAATAAAATTAGAAAAAAAAAAAAAGATATCTGAGAAGCTTTATGTCTATTTTTTTCCCCTGGATTCCTCATGATTTTCCTTCCTGGATATCTGTGCAAGAGACAAAGATTTTCTCCCCTTTCAGTAAGCTTTACTTTCTTAGGGAGGCTCTACTTCACTAGGGCGGAAGTGTTCCACAGTTTCTCATGTATCAGAGAACATCATGACCTCTTAGGTAGCTTATCATCAAATATTTTTGATCATGCACCTTTAACATAATTTTCAAAAGCAATATACCTCACCACATATTTTTAACTTAGCACCTAAAATATTTTACCCAAAGTTTAAATATAGCTACAAGGTATATTGGGACTTCCTGGATGGCGATAGTGTTTAAAAAAAAAAAAAAAACACCTGCAATGGAGGAGACCTGGGTTTAATCCCTGGGTTGGGAAGATCCCCTGCAGGAGGGCATGGCAACCCACTCCAGTATTCTTACCCAGAGAACTCCATGGTCAGAGGAGCCTGGTGGCCACAGTCCATAGAGTCACAAAGAATCGGACATGACTGAAGCAAATTATCACAGCACAGCACAGCACACAAGGTATATTATTTCTATGCATAGATATTTTAATGTATTACTCTCACATCATTCAGTGTTATACGCCCAATGGTGTGAGAATATCATAGGAACTTGATATCATTATAATCCAATTTAAATATTGATGAAAAATCTCTTCATCAATAAATGAAAATTTTTATATCATTTTTATTTTCTCTATACACTCATATTTCCATTTACTTCCTGCACAGAATTACATCTTAATGTAGTATATTTTTATTCTTGAAAGTATTTTATTGATTCCTTTTCATTCTACACTGAAGAAAAAATAAATATATAAATTGACATTGAACTTTTTTCCTGTAACCTAAACTATGCGTTAAAAGAAATCCTCCTGATTTGAGTTTCTAATTAATTGTAAATCAACAAAAATGTATTACAATTCTAGCAGATAATCATTGAGCATAAAAGTAAAAAGTTTAATTATGTATGCATTTCTTAATGAAATGGATATGATTTCTTTGTTCCCATTATGTTTGATATCTATATATGATTATTACCAGGTGCTAGAAGAAGAAACAATTTAACTTCAAATTTGTCTCCCCTGACTTGTTTTTTTTTAATGTAAATGCTGAAGAAACATGTTCACATAAATAGTTGAGAATAAGAGCTGTGTTATAACAATGTCACTTCATTATAAACTGGGAAGGAAAAAAGGGCGGAGAAAGCATGTCCTTTCTTCCCTCACAGACTGGTGCCCGGGTAGACCAGATGGATCAGCATAGATTTGGAATTGTCACATTGGTGAGGAAGCTTTGAGGAGGACTCAGTTTGTGGAACAGGAGGAAGGGAGAGGATGGAGAGGAAGAAGAAGGAGGAGAGCCTGGAGAGGAAAAGTACCTGACACTGAGTCAGACTGGGAAATGACTCTAAAATTCCTCCTTCTCAGCCCCCAGGAGACCCCAGCAGAGGAGCCTGAAGGGGACCCCTGCCCAAAGGCTCAAATAAAGCCACTGGGGGCTAGGAATGTGAATATGAAGAGCCTGGCCAGTCGTGGAGCCTGAGGTTTGACTTCAATCCCCTCAGAGTTCCCAATGCCATAATTCATGGGCTGTGCACCAAGTCTGGTGTTGGGAGGGAAGCTTTCTCCGTGAGGACTGCGAGGCAGAAGCTTTTGTAATTGTCTGTGATCTGGCCTGAGAAATCACACAGGGTTTTTAACCAGAAGCTAGACTCTTCACTAAGTTACACGCTAAATATCACAGACTGAGCTATCATCAAAGGTTATGTTTAGTGATATCTCAGCTCACAATTGGATCAAGTCAACTTTCAATTATGATGAAAGCAAAGTCTTGAATTGAAATACATAAAACCTTTAGCACCTATTTTGCATAACTATTTGCCACTTAGTTTTTACAGTCACTCACAAACGGCATTTTGAATTGTCTAGCTGTTAGCAGCCCTATGACCTTATCCACAAAAAGTAGATTATACTAAGATTCAGGGTGGGAAGCAGTTATGCCCTTATTTGGTAAAATAGAGAGAGGTGATTGTGAAAAGGTAAGTAAGAAAGAAAAGCCAAACCTCAGTCAAACCAGATACTTTCACAGTCAAACAAATACATGTATACACAGTTTGGGAATGTGAAAATTGAATTCTTTGAACATTTATATCCTTTAACCATTCTAAGCTCTTAAAGTAACCCCTTCCCCCTTTCCAGGGATGCACATATCAGTTTGAGGATTGGGATTATCACCTCATAAGTAATAAGTAGAGGGACTGGGAACAAAGTCTGGCAATCTATCTTGAGAAACTCAATTATTTATTATACTCTATTGTCTGAGGTACAGGCTTCCAGATCTGCTCTGATGATTTGTTTCAGAAATAAAGAATAAAAAAAAGTGTGCTACTTCTCACACTGGCTTTCTTGGGAAGTTATTAGAGACTATCTCACTAAATATGGATATAACTCAGAATAATAATATTCACAGTAGCTACTGTGCAGCATATGAAGGGAACCACAAGTCTGGTTTAGACCAAAAGGAGAAAGACTATTGTAAAGTTCTCAGGGGAAGCCATCTGGGGTCTCTCTGCGACCCCATGGACTATAGCGCACCAGGTTCCTCTGTCGGTGGAATTCTTCAGGCAAGAATATTGGAGTGTGTTGCCATTCCCTTCTTCAGGGGACTTTCCAGACCCAGGGAATGAACCTGTGTCTCCTGCATTGCAGGTAGATTCTTTACTGTCTGAGCCACCAGGGAAGCCAGAAAAATAACCAAATATACAAAAATAATATTGTAGAATCAACAAATGCAAATGATTGAGCAACAAAAAAATAGTTAAAACTGTTTCATTTATGGAGAAGGAAATGGCAACCCACTCCAGTACTCTTGCCTAGAGAATTCCGTGGACAGAGGAGACTGGTGGGCTGCTGTCCATAGGGTCACACAGAGTCAGACACGACTGAAGCGACTTAGCATGCATGCATGCATTGGAGAAGGAAATGGCAACCCACTCCAGTATTCTTGCCTGGAGAATCCCAGGGACAGAGGAGCCTGGTGGGCTGCCATCTATGGGCTCACACAGAGTCGAACAAGACTGAAGTGACTTAGCAGCAGCAGCAGCAGCTGTTTCCTTTGAAAAGATTTTATACATTTGACTGGTTCAACTTTTGGCAAGAACTTAGAGCAGTGATAAGTCAGTGACAGTATAGATTGCTTAAAGCAATTTGGTAAGTAATTTGGCAGTACCTAATAAAATTGAAGATATATGCATATGCTTATGACCCAACAATTATTATCTTATATATGTAATTCCTTATTCAGTCTTTCCTGAAACTCAGAAATATACATGTATAAAAGTGGCTAATGGAGAATTCTTTATAAGAGGAGAAGACCCCAAAATCTTAAACATTCATCAGCTTCAGGATAAATAAATAATTTGTGATAAGTTAATGCAGTAAAGTACTACTACACAGCTATGGAAATGAATAATCTAAAAGTAGAAGTTAAGATTCATGGATAGTCTTAAAACATAACAGGAATGAAAAATCAAATAAGTGAATGGCATGATGTTATGGTAATATTTAAATAAAATTATAATACATAAAAGTATGCTATATGTTTTTTAGTGACATATACACAGATAGTGATATATTTATTTAAGAAATTTAAGGAGACTGAAAACCATAAACTCAGGATGGTAGTTAGCTCAGACTGATGTCAGATGGGAAAAAGCAGGTTGAGAACAAGCAAATGAGATTCAGAAATACCCAGCACTACAGGTGTGAGTGTGCATATGTGTGCTCAGTTGCTCAGTTGTGTCTGACTCCTTGTGACCCCGTGGACTATAGCCATCCAGGCTCCTCTGTTCTTGAGATTTCCCAGGCAAGAATACTGGAGTGGGTTGCCATTTCCTTCTTCAGGGAATCTTCCCAGGCCAGGGATTGAACCTATATCTCTTGCATCTCCTGTGTTGGCGGGTAGATTCTTTACCACTACACCACCTGGGAAGTCTCCTTAATTTCTTAAGCTGACTTGGGGAAATTTGTTATTTTGTATCATGATTCATACAATTTTAAATAGCAGAGGATTGTCATTTTGGAGAAAAGTAGACTCCAGAGGTCATATGGTATTATTGGGATAGGAAAATGTGATGAAATGTTGAAAAAAACAGAGCAAGAAGTGAAGCAGAATCAGAAAGTCATTATTCAAGTACAGAATATACCATCAAGAAGAGGAAGTGAAGTCTTTTAAGAAGTTGGCATATTTTCCTTCCAGTTATTAAATTTTGTTCACTCAATTACTATCTGAGCAAAATGTCCAAAATGTGAATGGTTACCTTTTTCACAGGTGACTCATCAAGCTATTCGCAAATTCCAGTTAGAGAAAAACATGTTATAGAGAGCTAGTCAATCAGACAAATTTCTTTTTCTTGTTAGCCAAAGAAGTGAAAAAAAAATTATAGACAATTTCCCAATCATTCCCATGATATGAGATATTGTGGCACATAGAAATTACTAGACATTGGGCACTCCCTGGTGGCTCAGAGGATAAAGCCTCTGCCTGCAATGCAGGAGACCCGGGTTCAATCCCTGGGTTGGGAAGATCACCTGGAGAAGGAAATGGCAACCCACTCCAGTATTCTTGCCTGGAGAATCCCACTGACAGAGGAGCCTGGTGGGCTACAGTCCTGAGATCGCAAAGAGTCGGACACGACTAAGTGACTTCACTTTCACTTTCGGCTATTAAATATCATTTAGTTGTATATATAACATATGATATCATAAATCTTAAAGTAAGGCCAACATGTGATAGGATGTAAAGGAGAAAAAAGCAGGTAGACAAAAGAATAGTTCACTAATGCCCAATTTTAAGACTGAACAATCAGGAGTTGTTTTTTATAGTAGAGAGTATATATCTTTTAAAAACTTTTAAATATGTCATTTGATATTGATACAGTGACCTGTCAAGGAAGTTAGATAGACATATAACCAGGAGTGACATTTATATACTGTGTCAACTTTCACATTTAATTCCTTGGAGAAGGAAATGGAAACCCACTTCAGTATTCTTCCTGGGAAATCCCATGGATAGAGAAGCCTGGTGGGCTACAGTCCATGGAGCCACAAAGAGTACGGCATGACAGAGTGACTGAGCGTCACATTTAATCAGATCATTTAGAAGGCACGCATGCACCAGCTGCAGTCCTGAAGCAGAGCTCCTGACAGCCGCCCCTCTCCTAGGAGACATGAAGAGGCGGGAGGGGGCACTCCTGGGGCCTAGGATGCACTGTGGACTAACTTTCAGGCCTATTTCAATATTTAATGGCTCTTCAGGCTGTACTGGTGTATACAAGCTGAACAAAAAACCTGGGCATAACTGTTTTGAAGATTGGCGGGAAGAAGATGTAAGCCGCATTTACCATAACTGAGGGAAAAATGCCCTTTCATCATAGCAGAGAGCCAAATACCCATTTCTAAAATCAATAAAATAAATAGCAATTCAAGTATATTATTAGAAACTTTTGATTAGCTAGCTAATCTAAAATTAGAGATACTCAATGCTATTATTTATCAATCTTTTAAACTTTTTTTTCCTATGCTAGTAACTTAGACCCTATAGCTTCCCCACATTTTCTTTCATTATTCCTCAAATGTATTGCCTTATTTTCAATGATCTTCGTTTTCTCTGCTTCTCAGCCATACACTCCCAAGTTTACCAATTCCTAATGTCTAATTCCAAGATATTAAATCCCATTCACTTCTCCACTTCCAGCTCATCTTTTCAGGTAGTTCCATCATTCTCTCCAAATATTCTAAAACCACCATTCTATTAACTATCTACCAATACTCTTCTGTCTTCTCTTATGTCCAGCTTAGATTTCATAATCTAGAAAAGCAAACAATCCTTTGCAAAAATATTTAACTTCCATTTCACTCACCTTCTTCCCTGTTCAGCTGAAAGAAACTCAATATTCATTATAAGGACTCAATAGCATATATCCCTAAGGAAGGTGGATAAACGAAAATCAAAGTTGTGCAGTTAGGTTGACTCAAAGCAAAGTTTAGATTAAATTTATGATTTGTTGTTGTTCAGTCACTCCGTCACATCCTATTCTGCAACCCCATGGACTGCAGCATGCCAGGCTGCCTTATCCTTCATTCTCTCACTGAGTTTGCTCAAACTCATGTCCATTGAGTCAATGATGCTATCCAACTGTCTCATCTCTGTCATCCTGTTCTCTTCCTGCCTTCAGTCTTTCCCAGCATCAGGGTCCTTTCTAATGAGTCAGTTCTTCACATCAGGTGGTCAAAGTATTGGAGCTTCAGCTTCAGCATCAGTCCTTCCAATGAATATTCAGTGTTGATTTCATTTAGAATTGAAATGTTTTCATCTCCTTACTCTTCAAGGGATGCTCAAGAGTCTTTTCCAGCAACACAATTCAAAAGCATCAATTCTTCCACACTGAGCCTTCTTTATGGTCCAATTTTCACATCCATCAATCAAATGTTCTTTCAGCATCTCTGACAATACAAAAACATTTTTGTGGAAAGTTTATATTCTATTATAAAACAAATAATTTATATATTATCATTTAGCCCCAAACATCTTGGTACTCCTCAACCATCCCATCTGCCTAATCACTTTGAGATGGTGATTTTGATTCCAAATCCTTGGTAACACAGAAATTATTGGTTTGGAATTCCCTAATCCCTACTTGGAGAAGGCAGTGGCACCCTACTCCAGTACTCTTGCCTGGAAAATCCCGTGGATGGAGGAGCCTGGTAGGCTGCAGTCCATGGGGTCGCTGAGAGTCGGACACAGCTGAGCGACTTCACTTTCACTTTTCACTTTCACGCACTGGAGAAGGAAATGGCAACCCACTCCAGTGTTCTTGCCTGGAGAATCCCAGGGACGGGGAGCCTGGTGGGTTGCAGTCCATGGGGTCGCACAGAGTCTGACACGACCGAAGCGACTTAGCAGCAATAGCAATCCCTACTTAATTTCTAGCTTACTTGCACGTGCCTCACTTTTGTTTATTCTCCTTCAGGTTGCACTCACAGTTTACTCCTCTTTCTCATTCCATTCCTATTACTCTGGATCCTGTCTCCTTTAACAATCTGAAGACATTGAGCAGTTTCTGACTTTGAGCACTCATTAGTCTGGTGTCCTACATCATCATTCTCTCTCTCCCTAGTACAACGTTCATATCAGCATAAAAATGTCTCTTCTCATTTTCTTAAAAATAGATTTATTTTTCTTCACAGATCTTTCCAGGTGCTACTCCTTTTCCATGCTTACCTATATAAATAAACTTTTAGAAAGAACTAACTACACTCACACTCCACTTTCTCGCTTTCAGTTCATTTTCTCAGTGCTCTACAATTTACCTTTTTAAAAATTTTATTTGTATTTTTTAATTAATTTATTTTAATTGGAGGCTAATTACAATATTGTGGTGGTTTTTGACATACATTCACATGAATCAGCCTTGGGTGTACATGTGTTCCTGGGGAACACATGGGGAATACAATTTCCTTTCTTTTCTCATTATTACACTGAAATGCCTTTTGTCAAGTCACTAGAAACTTTATTTTTCCCAAGTTCAGTGATTATATTTGGTTCTTATTTTACTTCCCTGCAGTCTTTAGCACAGGTGAGTGTTTCTGGTCTTCTGGAAACCTTCTCTTCTCTTAGTTTCAAGAACATCAATCTTATCTTGGTTTTTCTAATAATCTTTCCAATAACCTTTCTGACAATTTTCCGCTGGAGTCTCCAGGGCTTATTCTTTCATCCTTTTGTCTTTTCTGTCTACATTCTATTTCCATGGCTGCTAATGACTCAAATTCCTTGTTGAATCTCTTTACTGCATGTACTTAAGCCCAACTTTCTTGTTTTATTTACAATCTCCAAAATAACACATCCACAGTGCAATGATTATTTATTCTTATGAAACCTGTATGTGTTTCTTATCTCAGTAAATGATACAATTCATACAGCTTCTCAAGCAGAAAATAAATTCTAGGGGATTGCTTTATTCATCCCTCTTTTCCATCCCCCTCTGTCTAAAATACTGGCTCAAATCTCCTGTGTCTCCTGCATTGTCAGGTGGGTTCTGTACCACTGAGCCACATGGGTAAGCCTAATACCACCACCAAAACATTCTAGTGTGAACCTCTTTGTCTTCCTATCCAGTGCTAATTTTATCATCCAGGCAATATCTGGGCTGCCTGTGGCCAGTCTCTGGCCAGTGGTCTCCTGATCTATACTCTTGTCCTCAACACTCTCAACTGCCAGTAACCTTTAAAACACAAAGTAGCATGGGTCACCTTTTCTAAAAGCCCTAAATTAAAACATATCATACCTCTTTTTTTTTTTTTCATTGACATATGGTGGAATTATGAATATAATCTAAAATCCTGTGCATGGCCTAGAAACCCTGATCTTTAGGAACATTCTCAACACATTTTAAACAACTCTGATTCTGGTTTTCTGTTCTCCAATCACACTGGATGCTATAGATCCTTTAATTAGCCAAGTCCTTCCTATGCCAGACACAAACCACTTGCATTTTGTGGTTTCATTATGTACATTGCATAGTTGTCTCTTCTATAAACTTCATGTCTTATCTTAAATGATATATTCAAAAAGACATATATTGCCTTGCCCCCATCTAATTAGCTGCCCCCTCATATATTTTTGTCCAACACTAAATTCTTTCCAACATTTTCAGAGAAAAATTTTGTCACGTTAAAGTTCTTTATTGGTTGCATGTTTTTTTTTCTTTTTCATTTTATAGGAAATTCCAAAATAGGAATTATGGCTTTTTCTCAATGTCAAGTATCAATAGAATTCATTTACTATCTGGATGAATGAATTATAGACTATTACAGGTTTGAAAAACATATGTTTATAAACAACCAAATTCATTGTAAATGTCTTAGATGATATTATATGCTTCTTTGTACTTCTACAAAACTTCTATTGTAGTTGTGTTTATACTGGAAGTAAATCTTTGCTGAGTATTTTAAATTTACACTCATACATATAGTTAATAACCTATACCATTTTATAACAATTTTTTAATTTATTTCTCTTTATCTTATACTTTCTGACATTGAATAAGCACTCATGTTCAGTGGCTAGGCTAAAATGAATGACATAGAAGTAATAAATGTAACAAATTGGCTAATTTAATCCCCTTTTTGTTATTGTCAATTTGGAAGCAAAACATAAATTCCAATTTCTTTGAATTTTTATAAGAAAAATAAATTAGTAACAGTCCCTTCAAGCAAAATAAAGAAACCCACATGGTTTTTATTTTTACATTGCCTTTCATCATAATTTTAAACCACCCACAACAATTCAATCAAACAATCTGTGTGCTTTTTCCTCTGGGGAACTTGATAAATTTGCAATTGAGATAAGCAATCAATGCTCACCTCTGCTAAACTGTACATAAATATTATTTCAAAAGGAAATTCCTTGGAGGAACTCCTTTATGGAATGTAACTTCATTAGTAAGTAATAGATTGCTCTATTGTAGGTTTTTTCCCATCAAGGTAATTTGGAAACTGTTAATTGTCTTACATTTCTTTTATATGGTAAAATGAATGATACCCCTGTGTGAGGCTTGACCTGATTATAATTATGCTTTCCATGAGTTAATGGTATTGACTCCATTCAACTTTCATGTTCACATTAATCTATTTATTATATAATATTTACAAATTGAATTGGAATGGAACTCACCCTTATTTCAACAGCGTTTCTTGAGCTTTCATAGGTCCAGTACAGATAGAAAGGAAATTTAGTTTTAAAGGAAAAGTCTAAGTATTCTTTCAATTTTTCATATGCTCACACAAATGATTTTCAAAATGTCTATGAGTATACATAGAAGTTTTCTTTTTTTAGCCTTGAAAAAGGAATTACAAGATCTAGTTCTTGATTCACATTAGAATATTTGATTTTCCCTGTAGTGAAATCTTTTCACTATTTTTTTTTAACTTACTTGCTTTGTTCATAGAGTTTAAGGGCTCTGATACTTTTCTCCTTCAAATACATTTTCAAATAAAATATGTTATATTTTCACTAAAGTATCTGAGTATATAAAGCTTTTCATGTGAAAAAGATTTCAGAAGACTATAACTTTACTAACTTTTATAGATAATGAATCTAAGGTATGGAAAACAAGTAATTTGGTATAATCTATACAACTAAGATCATTGGATCATAATCCTGAAATACCATCAGGGGAAGATCTTGTCTCATTTTTTATCTAAAAATCATCTTATAACTTGATAAATAACCATAAGAAAAGTGACACACATTTTTTGAATAATATCTATATTTTTACAATTTAAAGTTAACATTGACAAGTTAAGTTGATACTAAATTTTCCCAAAACCAATTTATTCATTGTAATAAATTTGCCACAGATGAATAATGAGCATTAGAAATTATTAAATATATCTCCAACTGTTCTTTTGACTTTCTGGAAAATTATTTTTCAATTATTGTGCAACAAATTAGCAAAATTTTACTGGCTTAAAACATCATACATTTATGATCTCACCATTTCTGTGGGAAAGGAATCTGATACTTTTTTTGCAGAGCCCTTTGCTAATAGTATCGCCTGTCTAAAAGAAAGGTATCAGTGGATGTGGTCTCACCCATAGTTCAAGGAGTTTTTCGAAGCTTCCTGATTGCTATTGGAATTCCAGCACTATACTGAGATTGGTGTGATATTTCTGTCTTCTTACTAGCACACCTAGAGGAAATAAAGGAAAACAATAGAATGGGGAAGACTAGAGATCTCTTCAAGAGAATTTGAGATACCAGAGGAAAATTTAATGCAAAGATAGGCTCAATAAAGGACAGAAATGGTATGGACCTAACAGAAGCAGAAGATATGAAGAAGAGGTGGCAAGAATACACAGAACTATATAAAAAAAATCTTCATGACCCAGATAATTAAATGGTGTGATCACTCACCTAGAGCCAGACATCCTGGAATTCAAAGTCAAGTGGGCCTTAGGAAGTATCACTATGAACAAAGCTAGTTGAGGAGCTGGAATTCCAGTTGAGCTATCTCAAATCCTAAAAGATGATGCTGTGAAAGTGCTGCACTCAATATGCCAACAAATTTGGAAAACTCAGCACTGGCCACAGGACTGGAAAAGGTCAGTTTTCATTGCAATCCCAAAGAAAGGCAATGCCAAAGAATGCTCAAACTACTGCACAATTTCTCTCGTCTCACACATTAGCAAAGTAATGCTCAAAAATCTCTAAGCCAGGCTTCAGCAGTATGTGAACCACTAACATCCACATGTTCAAGCTGGACTTAGAAAAGGCAGAGGAACCAGAGATCAAATTGCCGACATCTGTTGGATCATCAAAAAAGCAAGAGAATTCCAGGAAAACATCTGTTTCTGCTTAATTGACTATGGGGAACACGACAAACTGGAAAATTCTTCAAGAGATGGGAATACCAGACCACCTGACTTGCCTCCTGAGAAATCTGTATGCAGGTCAAGAAGCAACAGTTAGAACTGGACATGGAAGAGCAGACTGGTTCCAAATCAGGAAAGGAGTACAACAAGGCTATATATTGTCACCCTACTTATTTAACTTATATGCAGTGAGAAATGCTGGACTGGATGAAGCACAAATTGGAATCAAGATTGCTGGGAGAAATTTAATAACCTCAAATATGCAGATGACACCATATTTATGGCAGAAAATGAATAAGAACTAAAGAGCCTCCTGATAAAAGTCAGAGAAGAGAATGAAAAAGTGGGCTTATAATGAAACATTCATAAAACTAAGATCATGGCATCTGGTCCCATCACTACATGGCAAATAGATGGGTAACAATGGAAACAGTGACAGAATTTATTTTTAGGGGGGCTCAAAAATCACTGCAGTTTGTGACTGCAGCCATGAAATTAAATGACACTTACTCCTTGGAAGGAAAGTTATGACCAAACTAGACAACATATTAAAAAGCAGAGACATTACTTTGCCAACAAAGGTCTGTCTAGTCAAAGGTTTGGTTTTTTCAGTAATCATGTATGGATGTGAGAGTTGGACTATAAGGAAAGCTAAGCATGCTTTTGAACTGTAGTGTTGGAGAAGACTCTTGAGAGTCTCTTGAACAGCAAGGAGATTCAACCAGTCCATCCTAAAGGAAACCAGTTCTGAACATTCTTTGGAAGGGCTGATTCTGAAGCTGAAACTCCAACACTTTGGCCACCTGATGAAAAGCTGACTCATTGGAAAAGACCCTGATACTGGGCATGACTGAAGGTGGAAGAAGATGGGGATGACAGAGGATGAGATGGGGGGATGACAGAGGATGAGATGGTTGGATGACATCATTGACTCAATGTACATGAGTTTGAGTAATCTCTGGGAGTTGGCAATGGACAGAGAGGCCTGGCGTGCTGCAGTCCATGGGGTCACCAAGAGTCAGACACGACTGAGCGACAGAAATGAACTGAACTGAACTAGCTCACCAAGGGCAATTCTCAGCTGTTAGTAGCCACCCATTCCTTCTTGACACGTGGTTCTTTGCACCGCTTTTAACTTGCTCCTTTAAAACTAGTAGGTGAATCTACCTCTTTTAATGTCCTCAACTGTCAGGATCAAGCCAAACCAGGATAATCTCCCTTTTAATTATTGAACTAATTGGAAGCCTTAATCATATTTTCAAAAATCATTTTTTCATAAACATAAGCATAAAACACCATAGGAGATATATCCCATTATATTCACATATTCTGTAACTGTGAAAGGGAGAACATTACTCAAAGTGGTACAACACATGGTAGAAAATTGAATTCTACACACCAAACTGACCAAATAATACTCTGTTAACATTTAGTGACTCAGTGAAAGGCACTAATAAAAAATATAAATAAAATGAATGGCCCTATGATGCAAAGTATAAATACAGGGAATCACCCTCTGTGGTAAAGGATCTGCCTGCTGTGCAGGAGACTTGCAGAAGATGCAGGTTTGATTCCTGGGATGGAAAGATTCCCTGGAGGAGGAAATGGCAATCCACTCCAGTATTCTTGCCTGGAAAATCCCATGGACAGAGAAGCCTGACTGGTTCATGGGGTCACAAAGAGTCAGACAAGACTGAGAGACTAAACAACAAGAATAATAATTGTTTTATGATATCTATCTCTCCAAGATTTAAGAATTGGATAAGCATTGGCAAAAAGTCATAAGCTTTCAGGCATACCATGAATAAAGGGTGATGAACTAATATGAAATAAACATGGTGACAGTAGTTAATAAAACTGTACCATATAATTGAATTTTGTTATGAGAGTAGAACTTAAACCCTCTCACCAAAGAAAATAAAAACAAAGGGATAAATATATTAGGTAACAGATGTGTTTATTAAGTAGATGAAGGGGAGACTATTTTCACAATGTGTATGTACATCAAATCACACAACTTACAAATATTCTGTGTCAAGTATACCACAATAAACTGAAATTTTAATAAAAAACCACATGTCTTTTAGTCTCTATTTTTAATTTTTTCCCTTCTAAAATCTTAATTAACCACAAGTTTCCCTCAGTTATAACTGATATATGTTGATCAAATTCAGGCAGCCCCAAGGAAAAAGCTCTGTTAAATGAATATCATATATAATATATATTTGGGGACTAAAAACATTATTTCATTGTTATTGAAAACAAAGAGAAAAAGAAAAATGGCCTTTATTCAACCACCAGGCAATTCCATACCAATCATTTTAATGTCTGCCTATAGAATTTTGCAAAGTGAATAAGCAAAGCATCTTATAGAATACTTAACAGAACTCAGCAAAGCAAGGCTTTTCAATCATGATTGGCCATGTGACAAGTATGTAGTACACTGCTTTCTCCTTGAAAACTTGTCACAGTTGAGAGCAAGGCATTCTTGTTTATGGAACTTGTATGCATGCTCTGGAACTCATATTTAACTGTCAAATCCTCTGAGTAAAAGCAGAATGTAGAAGATTTTTAATTTGCAAGTCAGTCTATTTTAATCTTGATTTTAAAAGAACACAAGAGCTATCATGTTTACTTTAAAAAGTAGAACTCAGAGTTTTTGTCTCTCTTAAGATTCTCAAAGTTATCAAGAATCTAGGCGGCTGTTTAGATTATATCAGTAGAAAAGCTGACTAAACAAAAACCATTCCATTTTTGTCACTCTTTTTAGAATAAAATATGCTTTTATATTTAAAAGTCTTTTTTCCTGAATGGTATATATACCAGTATACTTGCTATTTTCAAAGCTAATAATTTAAGGCATTGATGAAGAGGGAAGAAAACGTGTATTTTCTAGCATATTTACTAATTGAATTTTTTGTAATTATGTAAAAAACAACCATTATTTCAGAATATTTCTATAATATAGCTTATTTTTAAAATATATTACTCTATGTGAAATAAGCTAGACAGAATAATAAATACTGAGTGATTTCACTTGTGCATATAATCTAAAAACATCAAACTCACAGAACAGATTAGAGTGGTGGTTGCCAGAAACTGAGCTCAAGGAGTTGGTGATGGACAGGGAGGGCTGGCATGTTGCAGTCCATGGGGTCTCAAAGAATCAGACACAACTGAGTGACTGAACTGAACTGAACCACCAGGGGCTGAGGGTTGCAGGAAATGGGGAGATGTTGGTTAGAGAATAAACATGTTCAGTTACAAGATTAATAAATTCTAGAGGCTTAATGTACAGCATAGCGTTAATAGTTAAAAATGTTGTATTTTATACTTGAAATTTACTGAGTATAAATCTTAAATATTCTTGTCACCATAAAAATTGTAGCTAGTGAGATAATAGATGTGTTAATTAATTTGATCATAATAAGCATTTCACTATGTATACTTGAACCATCATTATATAACTGTACATCTTTCTAAATCCACACTTTAAAAACAAAGTACATACAAATTTTAATTGTCAATCATATTTCAATATTTTAAATAATATAATAATCCTTGTGAACATGAAAAATCTTTTGCAAATAATTAGGTTAGTATTGTCTATAGGACACACTAAAGGTTCATTTCTAATTTTCTGTTTCTGGTAATAGCAGGTCAAAATATATGGGCTACAACTCTCTCTGAGAAAAGGAATAATACAGGAACAAAATATACTACTAAATTTTTTTTTACAGTAACAAGAACGAACAAGAGAGTAAAAAAGTATCACAAGGACTTGAGATTCAGAGAAATAAATGAATTCTGAATCTACTTTTGCCCTAAGGACATATGTAGATTTCAAGAAATTTGAATTTCCACCAAATGAAGCTGATTGAATTCAAAGTACAGGACAACTGAAAGCAGTGAGTCCAAAATAATTACCTGCCTTACAACTTGCTGGTATCGCAAAGAAAAGCACCTGAGACTGAGAAATGGAGAACTACTTTCTCACAGAATTTTTGCTTGGACAATCTAGGAAATTTTATGATTTGAAATTGGTTTAAGCTGGTTGTTAATCAGTATTCTTTGCATATTCTTGGCTGAAACAACTGTCTATCTACTCTGAGGGAAAAGAAAGTTTAACCTAAGCTTCATATTTTTGCTGTCAGTTCAGTTCAGTTCAGTCGCTCAATCGTGTCTGACTCTGTGACACCACGGACCACAGCAAGCCAGGCCTCCCTGTCCATCACCAACTCCCTCAGTTTACCCAGATTGATGTATGAGTTGGTGATGCCATCCAACCATACCATCTTCTGCCATCCCCTTCTCCTCCTGCCTGTAATCTTTCCCAGCATCAGGGACTTCTCAAATCAGTCAGTTATTCACATCAGGTGGCCAGCTGGAGTTGAAGTTTCATCAGTTTCCTGATGAAACACATCAGGAGTTTCAGCTTCACCATCAGTCCTTCCAGTGAACACTCAGGACTGATCTCCATGAGAATGGACTGGATGGTTCTCCTGGCAGTGCAAGGGACTCTCAAGAGTCTTCTCCAACACCACAGTTCAAAAGCATCAATTCTTCGGCACTCAGCCTTCTTTATAGTTCAACTCTCACATCCATATATGACTACTGGAAAAACCATAGCCTTGACTAGACGGACTTTTGTTGGCAAAGTAATGTCTCTACTTTTTAATATGCTGTCTAGTTTGGTTATAACTTTCCTTCCAAGGAGTAAGTGTCATTTATTTCATGGCTGCAGTCACCATCTGCAGTGATTTTGGAATCCAAAAAAATACTGTCACAGTTTCCAGTTTCCCCATCTATTTGCCATGAACTGATGGGATCAGATGCCATGATCTTAGTTTTCTCAATGTTGAGCTTTAAGCCAACTTTTTCACTTTCCTCTTTTACTTTCATCATGAGGCTCTTCAGTTCTTCTTTGCTTTCTGCAATAAGGGTGGTGTCATCTGCATATCTGAAATTATTGATATTTCTCCCAGCAATTTTGATTCCAGCTTGTGCTTCATCCAGCCCAGAGTTTCTCATGATTTAGTCTGCATATGAGTTAAATAAGCACGGTAACAACATACAGCCTTGATGATCTCCTTTTCCTATTTGGAACCAGTCTGTTTTCCACGACCAGTTCTAATTATTGCTTCCTGACCTGCATACAGGTTTCTCAGGAGGCAGGTCAGGTGGTCTGGTATTCCCATTTCTTTCAGAATTTTCCACAGTTTATTTTGATCCACACAGTCAAAGGCTTTGGCATAGTCAATAAAGCAGAAGTAGATGTTTTTTCCCTTGCTTTTTCGATGATCCAGTGAATGTTGGCAATTTGATCTCTGGTTCCTCTGCCTTTTCTAAAACCAGCTTGAACATCTGGAAGTCCACGGTTCACCTATTGCGGAAGCCTGGCTTGGAGAATATTGAGCATTACTTTACTAGCATGTGAGATGAGTGCAACTGTGCAGTAGTTTGAGCATTCTTTGGCATTGCCTTTCTTTGGGATTGGAATAAAAAGTGACTTTTTCCAGACCTTTTGCTGTAGATAGATAATATTTCAAGAGTATGGTCCATTGCTTAATCGATGATGTGCTGTGCTTAGTCACTCAGTCGTGTCTGACTCTGCAGCCCCACGGACTGTAGCCTACTAGGCCCCTCTCCATGGGGATTCTCCAAGCAAGAATATTGAAGTGGGTTGCCATGCCCTCCTCCAGGGAATCTTCCCAAGCCAGGGATGGAACCCAGATCTCCCACATTCCAGGCAGAGTCTTTACCATCTGAGCCACCAGGGAAGCCCAATCAATGATAATGAGACACAAAAGGGGAAAAAACGATAGGACATCATGAGAGAACTAAGGGGGAAATTAAAACAAACAAACAAACAAACAAACCACCACCACAACAACAAAAACAGAAAAGAAAACCAGAGATGAATCATCAAAATTTCAGGTGTTAGAAAAACGAACACAGACTATAAATTAACTATACATCAGTTCAGTTCAGTTCAGTCACTCAGTCGTGTCCGACTCTTTGCGACCCCATGATTCACAGCACGCCAGATCTCCCTGAGTTCACTCAGACTCAAGTCCATCGAGTCAGTGATGCCATCCAGCCACCTCATCCTCTGGCATCCCCTGCGTCCCCTTCTCCTCCTGCCCCCAATCCCTCCCAACATCAGAGTCTTTTCCAATGAGTCAGCTCTTCACATGAGGTGGCCAAAGTACTGGAGTTTCAGCTTCAGCATCATTCCCTCCAAAGAAATCCCAAGGCTGATCTCCTTCAGAATAGACTGGTTGGATCTCCTTGCAGTCCAAGGGACTCTCAAGAGTCTTCTCCAACACCACAGTTCAAAAGCATCAATTCCTCGGTGCTCAGACTTCTTCACAGTCCAACTCTCACATCCATACATGACCACAGGAAAAACCATAGCCTTGACTAGACGAACCTTTGTTGGCAAAGTAATGTCTGTGCTTTTCAATATGCTATCTAGGTTGGTCATAACTTTCCTTCGAAGGAGTAAGTATCTTTTAATTTCATGGCTGCTGTCACCATCTGCAGTGATTTTGGAGCCCAGAAAAATAAAGTCTGACACTGTTTCCACTGTTTTCCCATCTATTTCCCATGAAGTGATGGGACCGGATGCCATGATCTTCGTTTTCAGAATGTTGAGCTTTAAGCCAACTTTTTCACTCTCCACTTTCACTTTCATCAAGAGACTTTTTAGTTCCTCTTCACTTTCTGCCATAAGGGTGGTGTCATCTGCATATCTGAGGTTATTGGTATTTCTCCCGGCAATCTTGATTCCAGCTTGTGCTTCTTCCAGCCCAGCATTTCTCATGATGTACTCTGCATATAAGTTAAATAACCAGGGTGACAATATGCAGCCTTGACGTATGCCTTTTCCTATTTCGAACCAGTCTGTTGTTGCATGTCCAGTTCTAACTGTTGTTTCCTGACCTGCATACACATTTCTCAAGAGGCAGGTCAGGTGGTCTGGTATTCCCATCTCTTTCAGAATTTTCCACAGTTTATTGTGATCCACACAGTCAAAGGCTTTGGCATAGTCAATAAAGCAGAAATAGATGCTTTTCTGGAACTCTCTTGCTTTTTCCATGTAAGTGTCTTTTAATTTCATGGCTGCAGTCACCATCTGCAGTGATTTTGGAGCCCCCCAAAATAATGCCTGACACTTTTTCCACTGTTTCCCCACCTATTTCCCATGAAGTGATGGGACAGATTGCCATGATCTTCGTTTTCTGAATGTTGAGTTTTAAGCCAACTTTTTCACTCTCCTCTTTCACCTTCATCAAGTGGCTTTTTAGTTCCTCTTCATTTTGTGCCATAAGAGTGGTGTCATCTGCATATTTGAGGTTATTGATATTTCTCCTGGCAATCTTGATTCCAGCTTGTGCTTCTTCCAGTCCAGCATTTCTCATGATGTATTCTGCATATAAGTTAAATAAGCAGGGTGACAATATATAGCCTTGACGTATGCCTTTTCCTATTTGGAACCAGTCTGTTGTTCCATGTGTAGTTCTAACTGTTGCTTCCTGACCTGCATACAAATTTCTCAAGAGGCAGGTCAGGTGGTCTGGTATTTCAATCTCTTTCAGAATTTTCCACAGTTTATTGTGATCCACACAGTCAAACAGCAATAAACTCAACAGGGCACAGCATAGAATTATACAAGTAAAAGTTTGTTAAGATGGTAGATCTCATTTTATGTGTTTTTACCATAATTTAAAAGAATATTTAAAAATTCTAGAAACAATGTATGTCATAGGTTCTAAAATTTAAAAAAAATAAGTGAAATTCTCAAAAATAATTATTATATATCTTTTAGATGATAAAAATTTTAAACATAAGTTAACCCATCAGCATTAACCAAATTAAATAAGTACCAAAGAAATTTTTTGCAATGCTTCATAAAATCTTCCAAAGACTAGGCAAAGGGGATTCACTTTTCAAATTTTTTCATGGGGTAACCTGAACTTGATACTGAAATTTAGCAAGGGACTATGAGAGACGAAACTTACAAGAATACCTCACTCATAAAAACATGCGAAGTGGGATTCCCTGGTGGCTCAATGGTAAAGAATCTGCTTGACAGTGCGGGAGACGTGGGTTCGATCCCTGATTAGGAAGATCTCACATGCCCTGGAACTAAACTCGCACACTACAGGTTATTCCGCCTGTGCTTTAGAGTGTGTGCTCTGAAACAACAGAAGCCGTCACAATGAGAGGCCCACACACCACAACTAGAGCTAGCCCTGATGCACTACAGTTAGTGAAAAGCTCATGAGGCAATGAAGACCCAGTACAGTCAAAAATAAATAAAATAAAATAATTTAAAAGAACATGCAAATATCCTAAGCAAAATATTCACAAAATGATTCCAACATGAACAATTTGGATCCACTGAAAGCTTCAAGATGTGTCTTAGATTAGAAAGCAAGCAATTTTAATTTATTATATCAACAGATTGACAGAGACTTTAAAAATCATATGGTTGTTTAATAAATTGAAAGAAATGTTTGACACAATCATTAAACAAAAGAGCTTTTAAAAAACTAGAAATGGGAGAGAATTCCCTTCATCTTTTAAAGGGTATCTATAAAAATTAACTCATCATACATCGTATACAGACGAATCCTTACAATATGACAACATGTATTGAAAGGTCATTAATAATCAGGATTAAATACTATTGTTTAAGGATGACTATCTAGTTGGCAAAGAAGATTTTTCCATTACAAACAATTTTTTAAAAGCAATAATTTCCATAAAAGAAAGATAGTTGTCAAATGGAGCAGGCCCAATGAGAGGAATCAGGAGCCGAGATGCTGACAGCTTCTGGAGTGGGCAGAGCCTAGCTGTTGATCTGATTACATGGGATTTTGCCTTATAATTACTTGTTAAGTTGAACATTTATATTTTATACATGTGTGTTATATTTCACAATAAAAAGGTTAGAAAATGAAGTACGTATTAACACATATTTTACATAAGTAATCCATGTTTGTTATAGAAAGCATATTAAAGCATTCAAAAAGTCAGAGAGCAATGTTTTTCCTTTCTGAAGTATCAGTAGCAATTGATGTATTTCCTTTCAGGCATCGTCTGTGTGTATAACTATACAGATGTACATGAATTCTATGAAATGTACTCTGAATTAAGAATACACAATGAATGAATGCTTAGCACACTAATTAACAGAACTTCATGGAGATAACCCTCTGAAACATTATCAGTATAATTGCCAGGCCAAACACCACATCATATTTATGCAATTTCATGCGTATTGTCAAATTGCACACAAGAAAGTTTATATTATGTCCCAATCACATATTCCCCCTTGTGAATGCTAGTCATTATTATTCCTTTTCAAATTTGCATGCATGAGAAGTAAAAATGACTGTTAGTTTTAATTAGTATTTCTTTACTTTGTCACTAGTAGGAATAAATATTATGTTCATGTATTTACTTATTTGTATTTTTTTTTAATGAAGTACCTGCTGATTTCCCTTTCCCTCTTTTTTTCTTTTTCTTTTTTTTTCTTTAGAAATTCCATGATGCTGTAATAGTCCCTAAGTCACTACCAAAAAAGCTATACTATGAGTCACGAAACTGACCAACTTTAAATGTTTGAGTTGTGGAGTTTACTAAATCAGTTTAAAACTCACAATGAGAGACAAAGGGAAAGTGATAGAATCAAATGACATAGGAGAGATAGCCAGTGAAAAGTATATACCAGTTGAGTCATGAAATAAATATTATGACCTTCCTTTCTTTTTTCCATGTCAGCTTCCTCTACTGATAGCATAGTTAAGGAAACCAAAGTTAAGCAAAGAACAAAGGAGCGTAACCAGGCACAAGTTGCCTGAGTCTTGTGGACATGTGCTCTAAAAGAGAGCACAGTGACAAGTACCTAGCCACAGTTGTGCCTTAAAACCTCACCTGCTAAACTGCTTCAGAGAGGGCTTGCAGATTCTCAGGGCAAAGCATCTTTGGGGGTCAGAAGAGAATGCTGTTGAGTGTCGTCAAGTGGATGCCAAATAATGACAGAGGTATGATTATGAGTTGGATCTTTTACGTTTATCTTTCTATATAAAATCAGCACTCACATTTCTATTTATTCTATCTATAGCATATTTTATAGATTACTAGCTTTATATATATATAGAAATTTGGGGCTTCCCAGGTGGCACAGGGGTGAAGAATCTGCCTGCCAATGCAGGAGACACAAAAGACACAGTTTTGGTTCCTTGGTCAGGACGATCCCCTGGTGAAGGAAATAGCAACCAACTCCAGTCTTCTTGCCTGGAAAATCCCATGGACAGAGTAGCCTGGTGGGCTATAGTCCATGGAGTCACAAAAAAATCAGACACAACTGAGTGAGCACACACACACATGCGTGCACACACACAATGCACCTTATGATGTCTGTTCTGTCTCTCACACACACGATCTGCTTATTACATATCTATAGTTCACATGCCATATGTGTTTTGTCCATATAGACTATGCTATTAAACAACCTTACTCACTCTGTATGCTCAACATTCAGCCCTCACAATATCTTTATGAGTTGCTCTATTATTATAATTCTTCCTAGTGAGCTTTAGAGATAATTCAACTGACCAAGATTACTCTTATAGGAAAGAGGAAAGCTGAGACTCGGATCCAATTTGTCTGACTCTAATGTCTACAGACATGATCATTACAAAAGACTATTTTCACATGGAAAAAAGAATAAAGGTTTGAGAAATGATTTTAACTTATTGAAACTCCTTCTTTATTTATGACATCTGCATTAGCTCTCTACAAGAAGTTATGCTTATTCAGGTAATTCATTCAAGCCACTTGTCTCCATAGATACACTCAATTCTGATGCACTTGGAGAGCTCTTTCTCCATTATAACATATCTCTTGCATTATTCTTTTTTGCTACTCAAGTGCCAACTATTAATCTATGCAGCAAAAGCAACGTAAATGAAGAATAGAAAGACATACCTCCTAACATCTTAATGATATAACATAAATGCATAGAAAGCATTGAAAAATGGTAGAAAAATATATTTTGAGAAGGAATGTTGAGATAAAAAACCTGAGACTAAAAAGGACATTGATCCCAATTCTGCTGAGAGCAATACAGAATGAGATAAGAGTTGCCAGTCCAGGTTCGATCCACGATACTGGATGCTTGGGGCTGGTGCACTGGGACGACCCAGAGGGATGGTATGGGGAGGGAGGAGGGAGGAGGGTTCAGGATGGGGAACACATGTATACCTGTGGTGGATTCATTTTGATATTTGTCAAAACTAATACAATTATGTAAAGTTTAAAAATAAAATAAAATTTAAAAAAAAAAAAAAAAAAAAAAAAAAAAAAAAAAAGAAATCATCGCTTATGAAATGCATTAATTTCTTTTATTTCCTTTGTTTGCACACTGGGAATTGTGTATGATGATGATACACATGGAAATGGAAAGTTTAGTGCATGAGAATAGTTTAGTGCACAGGTCTGTTTTCACAGTTTCCTCTCCTTATCTTAGATTCTGTTTCCAGAGATTAGGGACACATGCATGAATTGGGTAGATAGACAATTAATTTAGTCTATTTATCTTAGCAGAGGGCTGATAAATAAGTGTCATCACAACTCATAAAGTTCAATTATGTGGAAAATGGAGAGCTGAACTGGTCAACAAATGTGTCCTGAATGAGATGACAGTGGGCTGAACCAGAAATGATAGAGGATATTTACATTGCAGAGAGTGAGCATAGGGTAGAAATGGAATTCATAGTGAGAGGAATGAAAAGACCCCAAAGGATGCAAGGATTCATATATCCAAAACATATTGATCATCTACAGTTTATCAGGTAATATGCTAATTTCTGAAAATATAAGGAAATGAAAAATGACCCCACTTCTCACAAACATAAGCTTATCTGGAAAAGCTTATACATTTAATATAGAATGATTACTAAAATTATGGAAATAAGAACAGTATATGGAGAAGCAGAGAGAAGTAACAATGAAGTTTGTTTTTGACGACAAAGTCATCCAAGAGGAGCAAAATTTTGAACTGTGTTTTTTAAAAATTGCATAAGAAATACTAAGAAAACGGATGTTCCCAGGGAAATAGATAATTATGTGCTCTTTGGAGAAACTGTAAAAAGAAATAATGGGTTTTTACCATAGGTTTGTGTGTGGCAGAAAAGAGAAAGAAAAAAGTGATAGAACATGCAACAGAGTTGTAAGGATCAGCCAGCCAAGTCTTGTAGAATTTACAATGTGCGGAAAGAAACTTGGAATTTATTCTGTAGGAAAGGGTCAAACTCTTAAAGAATGATTGGTAAAAGAGATTCATGATCAGATTTCAATTTCAGAAAGATTACTATAGAGATGTGGTAGAAGCAAATCAGAAGAAGGCAAAATGGAATTAAGGACACCTAATTCTTTTCCAAGTAAGTGATGAGTGCTATAGAGATTAAAACAGAAGAAATGAAAAACCTGAGCTCAGGCAATAGTGTAGGGGATAATAAAGGAGGAGTGTAACTGAGAAACATTACAAGGAAGTATTAGCTCAATACTACACTGATCTGTGGAAGAATTATAGATAATTCACAAAATTCATTTTGAAGTTCTGCCTGGATTACAAGGCATCAAAATAAGGCAAGAAAGGAAGTTTATGGGAAGACAGAACTTACACAGAATTTATTTTTCATGTTGATTTTTAGATTCTAGTAGAAAATTCATAGATAGCTAAGTGGTAGACAGCATAATCATGAAAAGCAGAAAGGGACTGTCTTTTCTCCTGATTAAAATTATAAGCTTTTGCACAGTTAGGGAAGCCATTGGCAAAACAAAAAGACAACCTAAGAAAGTGGAGAAATATTTGCAACTGATATGGGCAACAGAGAATGAGGTGGTTGGATGGCAGCCGTGTCTCAATGGACCATAAATTTGAATAAAACTCCAGTGATGGTGAAGGACAGGGAGCCTGGCCTGATGCAGTCTGTGGGGTCACACATTGTTGGACACAACTTAGCAATTGAAAAAAATAACCACAGCAACATGGATGGCAGCAATAAAAGAATTATGGGCTTTTGCCTAACCCCCCCTTTCACCAAGTGTAGCCAAGTAGCAGAGAGTTTTTGTATCAGAATAACAAGGGATGGGCACTGGCTGGTGGTAGGAAGGTCAAGAATGAAGAGGAGCACACTTGGCAGAGGTCAGGGTGAGGGGGCAGAAGTTTCCCTGTCTCTTCCAAGTCCATTTTCCAATCCTGAGACCTTAACAACCTGTTAGTGATATGATCACAAGTGTCAAGTTTTGATTTTTCCATAATTTCTGTTTTCTTCACATAACGTAGATGACGGATCATGGCAAAGAGCAAGAGGCCCACAAAAAAGTCAGGATATGTCCCCCTAAAAAGGGCTATGATTAGTAGAAAGTGACAGCTATCAACCTCAGTGATTATCAGTGACATCCATTTCTCTCTCTAAATAAAAGTCTGTCAGAAAAATATTTCACCTAGCAGTTTGTGTTAAGGAAAGTTGGGTTAATATTGAATCATTAGTTTAAAATAATTCCTCCAGATTCCGAAATAACCCACTCTTATAAACCTCAGACTTTAACTTTCTCTTTTTAAATATGCTTTAGTAGACTGTCTTTGATTAAAAAAAAGAGAGAGAGAGAGAGAAATTTAGGAGAATTGACATTTCTCTTTCTGTTATAATTCTACATGGTGAAAGAAGAGATTCCTGGAAATACTGGTGATGTGCTTGGAGAGTAAGGACAATTTCCTCTTACTATTTGGAACATTTAATTCGCAGCTTGAGTTGGGGGAAGGCATTCAGCCTCAACGTACAATATACAGTCTTTTTTGTTTGTCTCATAACATCAATAAGGAGCTAACAGAGCTCACAAGCTCATTTATAGTGGGTTGAATGACTGCTGTATTATAGTTGCAAACAAAGCTCCAGAAGCAATTCAAAATTCTTTTTATGCTTGCAAATATGTTGTTCATTGTTCTTTGTTTTAGAAGCAACCTTAATTTGCACTGAAAATTCTGTTAGCATCTTATTTTCATAAGGCTCTGTATCTTTTAATATGGATCTATTTTTTTTCCATTGGTGAATAATTTTTCGGGGAGGTGTTCACTAAATTCATAAGACTATCACTATTCTCTCTGCTGTAATTAAGGTACAGTGCTTATGCCCTAGTGATAAAACAATATATTAACTCCAGAAACCCATTTTATGAGCAAAGTTTTAGCTTATAGTTTTCTAAAAAAGCTTTTGGGCATATTTTATTTATATATCCAAGTGTACAGAAATGTGTTCAGCATATTTTTAAAAGCTTGTTCCTGGGAGACATAAGAACATTTCTCAAATATTTAAATGAACAGTATCAGAACACACGCACATGTATACTGCTGATGGATTATTTAAAATAACTTATATTAATTTTCCTTTCTAAAATGTAACTATATTTGTATGGATAGTCTTTCAGAATAAAATTGTAAATCATATTAAGAGAATTGAGGAAAGGCTTTAGATATCTTATTTCCTTGCTGTATATACTAAGACATTTCTCTATATTTCATAAATGCACCAGAGATATGTATGTCATCAAACTGAACAAACCAGTATTAGTTATAATCCTCAAATTCTGTTGACCATGTGCTTTATCCCAGGCAATATTCTTGTCACTTTAGTCATGTTAATAAATATAACTATTTTAATAATTCTATAATATAGACACTGATATAATTTCCATTTTGCAGATGAGAGAAGTGGGGTACAGAGATTTATTGCCTTACTGAAGGCTGTTCAGTCAATAAATTGTAGGACTAGTATTGTATCCTAGACCTTTTCAATCCAGAACTTATGTTTCTATCAAAAATTTAGTCACATTGCTCTTTTGGTCAGTTTAGTGGATTGAATTATTGTTTTCCAGGAAAAAAAATTGCTTATTCTTAAAAGAGAAAATAGGCTTTTAAGATATAGAATTTTTCTACATATGCCCTTCCATTAGACTGTGTATGATTGAGTTGTATGTTCCAAATATATTCATCAGTCTTGACTGTAACATTGCAAAAATTAATTAAATTGTCATTGACTATGTTTTATTTTAGATATTGGCACAACATTAGGAAATAATTATGAGCCCATCATTTGGGAGACTCTTATCTGTACACTTATTATTGTCATTTTACCCTGGGGAGAGGATATTGGAAACTGCTAAGAGACATAAAGAATTACAAATTATTTTACAAGTCCTATTTCTAAATAAAATCAAGTTTAGCACATTAAAGACTGCTTACAATTACCTTTGGTGTTTTGTGACAGCAAAAATAGCTGAAAATGACAATCAGCTAAGAAGTAGTAAAAAAAAAAAAAAAAAAGAATAATGACCTAGGAATCCCCACTGTATTTGCAATTTATTTCTATTGTATAAGGTTTCTTCAAAAATGCTGAATTGTATACTTGCCTATGTCAGAAGCCATCTTTCAGATGGATTTTGCTCACCTGTGATCCATAATTATAGAATCTTATAGGAAGGGTTCAAATTCACTGCCTTCCTTTTTGTTTTTGAAGTTTTCCTCCCTGATTCCTGCTGCAAGGACTTGTCAAGAGAGCTGGAGACAGCAATCTTCTAGTCCTCTTGGAGATTTTCATGTAGGAAAGCAAGCAAATCCATATTCACTCTCTGCGTGGCTCCTGGGGTGATGAGGACAATGTGAGCCTCAGAGGGAAAGATTGCTTCACGAGAAGGAGCTCATGCATTTCAAACTGTTCAACACCTGGGCTGAAACAAGTCCATATTCCTGTTGGTTAATGATGCTGCTGTACTGGCAAGACTGACAGCTTGAAGGAGCGTGCACAAATTCATACAGCACGTTCATTCAAGGAAATGCGTCTTTTTTTTTTTTTTTTTTTTTCCTGATTGGCATGATTACAAGAAAGAGAAATTGGCCATGTCTTCCTGGGCCTGCATCTGGGTGCATACCACAGTGACAACATAGACTCTGTATTAAGTTCATGGAATTTAATTCTCCTTATTTCTGTTTGTACAAGTGTATTTTGCTGAGTATTTAAAACACTGACGATTTATTTGGCATAGACTTTCCTTCATGTCCTTCATCAGACTACTATATTACTTTATAACGCGTACCATTTTGGTTTTCTGTTGCCTTTTTCCACACTGTCTGACCTTTGCCTCATACAGATGTTTGTATAGAAAGGATAACTATCTGATTACTCTTTGGGTTGTGCAAAAACATGGTTTTCGATAGATTTATTAATTATACTGAATACAAACTACTTAACTACATTAAGCATCTCTTTATTTTTTTATTTCTCTGCATTGTCATTGATACGTATATATTATCTTTGTTCACACAGATCCACTTACATACATAGGTCCAAGGCTCTCAGCTCCCAATTTTCATCCCAGTTATCCTTCTTACTGAAGTTATCCTTCAATATTTTGGTCACCTGATGCAAAGAAGTGACTCATTTGAAAAGACCCTGATGCTGAGAAAGATTGAAGGCAGGAGGAGAAGGGGACAACAGAGGATGAGACTGTTCAGTGGCATCACAGACTCAATGGACATGGGTTTGGGTAAACTCTGGGAGTTGGTGAAGGACAGGGAGGTCTGGCGTGCTGCAGTCCATGGGGTCGCAAAGAGTCAGACACGACTGAGCGACTGAACTGAACTGAACTATCCTTCTTAACAAATGTCCCACACATGTGTATTTAAGGTTTATTTTGGACTTTTTCAATTGCAGCTACACATATTGTCTTTGCAGTTACTAGGGGAAATGAAGTTAAATCAGCTAATCACAGGTCTGGGAAAAACAGAGATTGTTCTGCTGAAACCTTAGGAAAAAATCTGACAGCACACTCTGTAGCTATTCATATCACTTTTTTTTTTCCTCCCCAAAAAACAAGCCCTGTCTTTAATCTGTTATTTGGTTTCAAGCCTTCTTTGATCCATTATTCACTTTGAAATCCAACCTTTGTTTAGACATTCAGTTTAGCTCTATATTCTAAAATTGCACCCACAGTTAAGATAGATGGAGCTTTAAAACAGCAGCCTTTTCTTAGTTTCCAAGATCATGGAAATACAGAGAAGCTACTGAACTACCAAACTTCTCTGAGCTGGCTCCAGACACAATAAGCACAATAATTGGGGTTCAAGTAATTAGACAGCAGTTTATTTTTGTACTCTTAGCTAAATACAGTAATAATGTAAACTAATGACTAATTAAATGTTTAAATGTTTCCCAGTCTTTCTTTCAAAAAGTTTGAAAATTCTGGGAGATTGGCATCTTATATCTATGTATTGGTTGGTCCTATTCAGTACCCAATAAGTACATTTTTCTTTACTGACTGAAATGTGTTTAATTTGAGACGTAATGCAAAACAAACAAAAAAAATCAAAATGTCACTATTATTATTGATAATGATTAGGTTGAGGATATAGCACAGGGTGACAGCCAAGTGCAGCTGCTTTCTGAAGGCCAGAACTGGGGGTCCTGGGTGGGGTACACCTGCCATTCCAGGGAGGAGGCACTGAAACACTAGCAGCTGATGTCGTTCTTGGGACTGGCTTGCAGATTATTCTTCTCAGGTTTCCCCATCAGTAAATAGTTTACTTCCTTAGAGGTAATGTGGATAAAGGGACCACAAAAAGGCCAAAAGTACTGCTTGGGAAAATTCCTCTCATGGAAACCAAGAATGGGGAAAAGGTATCCACTTCTCAGAGAAGAACACATTATTTTATGATTTGAATACACACTGTGTTCTTACATGAATTTAATCTCCTAATAATTTTGTTTAAATAATTTGATTACTGAATTTTCATGAAACGTTTTAATTTTCAACTTTATTTTTAAAGTTATAGGAATTCTTTAAAATTCTGAATGAATGAAGGATTGAAGGCAGGAAGAGAAGGGGACAACAGAGAATGAGATGATTGGATGGCATCACCAACTTGATGTACATGAGTTTGAGCAAGCTCTTGTAGTTGGTGATGGACAGGGAGGCCTGTCGTGTTGCAGTCCATGGGGTTGCAAAGAATTGAACACAACTGAGTGTCTGAACTAAACTGAACTGACTATGAGTATACTTGAAGTTTTAATCAAATATTGAATATCACAAATTTGCATTTTTTAATTGAAGTTGATGTACAATATTGTGTAAGTTACAGATGTATAATATAGTGATTCACAATTTTGAAAGTTATACTCTTTATGAAGAAATGCTAGCTATAGTCTCTGCATTATACACTATTTTTTGTGTAATAGTTTGTAACTTTTAACTCCTACTCTTATGCTGCCCTCCCCCACCTCCCCACTAATAACCAGTAATTTGTTCTCTCTATATACATATATTTATTTCTTTTTTATTATAGTCATGAGATTTTCATATTATTTATATTTCACATATAAGTGAAAACATGCATTTGTCTTTCCCTCACTTTTTTCACTTAGCATAAACCCTTCATGTCCATCCATGTTGTTGCAAATGACAAATTTTCATTCTTTTTAATGACTGCATAGTATTCCATTACCCATAATTTTATATATATATATATGTTTGCGTTAGTCTCTCAGTCATGTCCGACTCTAGGCCACCCCATAGACTGTAGCCCGCCAGGCTTCTCTGTCCATGGAATTCTCCAGTTAAGATACTGGCATTGGTAGCCATTTCCTTCTCCAGGGGACCTTCCCAAAACAGGAATCAAACCTGTGTCTCCTGAATTACAGCCACCAGAAAAACCATTATACACACACACATACACATACACATATGTATATGTGTATGTATATATATATATACATACACATATACATATGTCATAGCTTCTTTATCCATCCATCTTTTGATGGACAGTTAATCACTGCAGATGGTGACTACAGCCATGAAATTAAAAGACACTTACTCCTTGGAAGAAAAGTTATGGCCAACCTAGATAGCATATTCAAAAGCAGAGACATTACTTTGCTAACAAAGGTCAGTCTAGTCAAGGCTATGGTTTTTCCAGTGGTCATGTATGGATGTGAGAGTTGGACTGTGAAGAAAGTTGAGTGCCGAAGAATTGATGCTTTTGAAGTGTGGTGTTGGAGAAGACTCTTGAGAGTCCCTTGGACTGCAAGGAGATCCAACCAGTCCATTCTGAAGGAGATCAGCCCTGGGATTTCTTTGGAAGGCATGATGCTAAAGCTGAAACTCCAGTACTTTGGCCACTTCATGCGAAGAGTTGACTCATTGGAAAAGACCCTGATGCTGGGAGGGATTGAGGGCAGGAGGAGAAGGGGACGACAGAGGATGAGATGGCTGGATGGCATCACTGACTCGATGGACGTGAGTCTGAGTGAACTCTGGGAGTTGGTGATGGACAGGGAGGCCTGGCATGCTGAGATTCATGGGGTCACAAAGAGTCGGACATGACTGAGCGACTGATTGAACTGAGTTGCCTCTATACCTTTGCAGCTGTAAATAATGCTGTTATGAACACTGGAGTGTATGTAGCTTTTCAAGTTATTGTGTTTTTTGTGTGTGTGTACATATATATATATATATATATATATATATATATATATATCCAGAAATAAAATTGCTCAGTCATATGGTAGTTCTATTTTATTTTATTTTATTTACATTTTAAAAAATTTATTTATTTATTTTAATTGGAGGCTAATTATTTTACAATATCGTAATGGTTTTTGCCATACACTGACATGAATCTGCCATGGGTATACATATGTCCCCCATCCTGAACCCCACTCCCAACTCCCTCCCCATCCCATCCCTCAGAGATGTCCCAGTGCACCAGCCCTGATCACTCTGTCTCATGCATCGAATCTGGACTGACGATCTATTTCACATATAGCAATATACAAGTTTCAATGCTATTCTCTCAAATCATCCCACCCTCGCCTTCTCCTGGAGTCCAAAAGTCTGTTCTTTACATCTGAGTCTCTTTTGCTGTCTCACATATAGGGTTATCATTCTCATCTTTCTAAATTCCATATATATGTGTTAATATAGTGTATTAGTCTTTTTCTTTCTGACTTACTTCACTCTGTATAATAGGCTCCAGTTTCATCCACCTCATTAGAACTGACTCAAATATGTTCTTTTTAATAGCTGAGTAATATTCCACTGTGTATATGTACCACAGCTTTATATCCATTCATCTGCTGATGGACATCTAGGTTGCTTCCATGTCCTGGCTATTGTAAACAGTGCAGCGATGAACATTGGAGTACATATGTCTCTTTCAACTCTGGTTTCCTCGGTGTGTATACCCAGCAGTGGGATTGCTGGGTCATAAGGCAATTCTATTTCCAGGTTTTTAAGGAATCTCCACGCTGTCCTCCATAGTGGCTGTATTAGTTTGCATTCCCATCAACAGTGTAAGAGGGTTCCCTTTTCTCCACACCCTCTCCAGCATTTATTGTTTGTAGACTTTTTGATAGCATCCATTCTGACTGGCATGAGATGGTACCTTATTGTGCTTTTGATTTGCATTTCTCTGATAATGAGTGATGTTGAGCATCTTTTCATGTGTTTGTTAGCCATCTATATATCTTCTTTGGAGAAATGTCTGTTTAGTTCTGTGGCCCATTTTTTTGATTGGGGCATTTATTTTTCTGGTATTGAGCTGCATGAGCTGCTTGTATATTTTTAAGACTAATTCTTAGTCAGTCGCTTTGTTTGCTATTATTTTCTCCCATTCTGAAAGCTGTCTTTTCACAAGGTTTGTATTTTCTAAACACACCTGTGCTTTGTGCTTAGTCGCTCAGTTGCGTCTGACTCTTTGTGACCCCATGGACTGCAGCCTGCCAGGCTCCTCTGTCCACTGGGATTCTCCAGGAAAGGATACAAGAGTTGGTTTCCATGCCCTCCTCCAGGGGATCTTCCAACCCCAGGGATCAAACCCAGGTCTCCCTCATTGCAGGCAGATTATTTACCATCTGAGCCACCAGGGAAGTCCAAGAATATTGGAGTGGGGTCTTTCTGACCCAGGAATAGAAGCAGGTCTTCTGCATTGCAGGTGAATTCTTTACCAGCTGAGTTACCAGGGAAGCACTATACACACTTATTAAGGTATAATTGGCATGTGATATATTGCATATATTTAAGGTATATAATTTGATAAATTTTGACACCTGGATATGCCAACAAAACCATCTCCACAATCATGACAACAAGGATGCCCATCAGCTCCAAAAGTTTCCTCATGCTCAGGTTTTTTTTTTTTTTAATATGAATTTATTTATTTTAATTGGAGGCTAATTACTTTACAATATTGTATTGGTTTTACCATATATCAACATGAATCCGCCACAGGTGTACATGTGTTCCCCATCCCACCTGCCTCCCCATACCACCCCTCTAGGTCATCCCAGTGCACCAGCCCCAAGCATCCTGTATCCTGCATTGAACCTGGACTGGCGATTCGTTTCATATATGATATTACACATGTTTCAATGCCATTCTCCCAAACCATCCCACCCTCTCCCTCTCCCACAGAGTCTAAAAGACTGTTCTATACATCTGTGTCTCTTTTGCTGTCTCGCATACAGGGTTATCATTACCATCTTTCCAAATTCCATATATATGCATTAGTATACTGTATTGATGTTTTTCTTTTTGGCTTACTTCACTCTGTATAATAGGCTCCAGTTTCATCCACCTCATTAAAACTGATTCAAATGTATTCTTTTTAATGGCTGAGTAATACTCCATTGTGTATATGTGTTGGGGTTTTTCCTCCCTGGGACTTGGAAACGATAAACCTGAAAGAATGACACTCGGACAGTCTCTTGCAAGGACTGACAAGTTTATTCCTGCAGTTAAGCTTTTTTATAGAAGCAGGAACAAAGAGCTTAAAGTATATGGCCAGCAGAGTGCATGCAGAGTTAACACATAATCAGTAAAAACATTTCAAGGACAGCACGCTGTAAATGACTCGTGGGCTTATCCCACAACCTGCTCTCTCAAGTAACATCCCTATTTATTGTTAACTCTTGGCACAGAGCATAACCAAAGGCAGGAGATGTTTTTCTGTCCGCAGTTCAAAGCCAAGTACTTCTGGCCCTTTGCCATTTTCCCAAGGACTTTCTCCTTTTATGGCTATTTTGCACTACGCTTCCCAACAATATGTACCATGGCTTTCTTATCCATTCAAATGCTGATGGACATCTAGGTTGCTTCCATGTCCTGGCTATTATAAACAGTGCTGTGATGAACATTGTGGTACACAGGTCTCTTTCAATTCTGGTTTCCTCAGTGTGTATGCCCAGTAGTGGGATTGCTGGGTCATAAGGCAGTTCTATTTACAGTTTTTTAAGGAATCTCCACACTGTTCTCCATAGTGGCTATACTAGTTTGCATTCCCACCAACAGTGTAAGAGGGTTCCCTTTTCTCCACATCCTCTCCAGCATTTATTGCTTGTAGACTTTTGGATCGCAGCCATCCTGACTGGCGTGAAATGGTACCTCATTGTGGTTTTGATTTGCCTTTCTCGGATAATGAGTGATGTTGAGCATCTTTTCATGTGTTTGTTAGCCATCTGTATGTCTTCTTTGGAGAAATGTCTGTTTAGTTCTTTGGCCCATTTTTTGATTGGGTCGTTTATTTTTCTGGAATTGAGCTGCAGGAGGTGCTTGTATATTTTTGAGATTAGTTGTTTGTCAGTTGCTTCATTTGTTATTATTTTCTCCCATTCTGAAGGCTGTCTTTTCACCTTGCTTAGAGTTTCCTTTGTTTTCCAGAAGCTTTTAATTTTAATTAGGTCCCATTTGTTTATTTTTGCTTTTATATCCAATATTCTGGGAGATGGGTCTTAGAGGATCCTGCTGTGATTTATGTTGGAGAGTGTTTTGCCTATGTTCTCTTCTAGGAGTTTTATAGTTTCTGGTCTTACGTTGAGATCTTTAATCCATTTTGAGTTTATTTTTGTGTATGGTGTTAGAAAGTGTTCTAGTTTCATTGTTTTACAAGTGGTTGACCAGATTTCTCAGCACCACTTGTTAAAGAGATTGTCTTTTCTCCACTGTATATTCTTGCCTCCTTTGTCAAAGATAAGGTGTCCATAGGTGCATGGATTTATCTCTGGGCTTTCTATTTTGTTCCATTGATCTATATTTCTGTGTTTGTGCCAGTACCATACTGTCTTGATGACTGTGGCTTTGTAGGAGAGCCTGAAGTCAGGCAGTTTGATTCCTCCAGTTCCATTCTTTTTTCTCAAGATTTATTGGGCTATTTGAAGTTTTTTGTATTTCCATACAAATTGTGAAATTATTTGTTCTAACTCTGTGAAAAATACCATTGATAGCTTGATAGGGATTGCACTGAATCTATAGATTGCTTTGGGTAGTATACTCATTTTAACTATATTGATTCTTCAAATCCATGAACATGGTATATTTCTCCATCTATTAGTGTCCTCTTTGATTTCTTTCACCAGTGTTTTATAGTTTTCTATATATAGATCTTTAGTTTATTTAGATAGATATATTCCTAAGTATTTTATTCTTTTCATTTCAATGGTGAATGGAATTGTTTCCTTAATTTCTTTTTCTATTTTCTCATTATTAGTGTATAGGAATGCAAGGGATTTCTGTGTGTTGATTCTATATCCTGCAACTTTTCTATATTCATTGATTAGCTCTAGTAATTTTCTGGTGGAGTCTTTAGGGTTTTCTATGTAGAGGATCATGTCATCTATAAACAGTGAGAGTTTTACTTCTTCTTTTCCAATCTGGATTCCTTTTATTTCTTTTTCTGCTCTGATTGCTGTAGCCAAAACTTCCAAAACTATGTTGAATAGTAGTGGTGAAAGTGGGCACCGTTGTCTTGTTCCTGACTTTAGGGGAAATGCTTTCAATTTTTCACCATTGAGGATAATGTTTGCTGTGGGTTTGTCATATATAGCTTTTATTATGTTGAGGTATGTTCCTTCTATTCCTGCTTTCTGGAGAGTTTTTATCGTAAATGGATGTTGAATTTTGTAAAAGGCTTTCTCTGCATCTACAGAGATAATCATATGGCTTTTATTTTTCAATTTGTTAATGTGGTGTATTGCATTATTTGTGGATATTGAAGAATCCTTGCATCCCTGCGATAAAGCCCACTTGGTCATGGTGTATGATCTTTTTAATATGTTGTTGGATTCTGATTGCTAGAATTTTGTTAAGGATTTTTGCATCTATGTTCATCAGTGATATTAGCCTGCAGTTTTCTTTTCTTTTCTTCTTTTGTGTGGCATCTTTGTCAGGTTTTGGTATTAGGGTGATGGTAGCCTCATAGAATGAGTTTGGACATTTACCTTCCTCTTCAGTTTTCTGGAAGAGTTTGAGTAGGATAGGTATTAGCTCTTCTCTAAATTTTTGGTAGAATTCAGCTATGAAGCTGTCTGGACCTGAGCTTTGTTTGCTGGAAGACTTCTGATTACAGTTTCAATTTCTGTGGTTGTGATGAGTCTGTTAAGATTTTCTATTTCTTCCTGGTTCAGTTTTGGAAAGTTGTACTTTTCTAAGAATTTGTCCATTTCTTCCAAGTTGTCCTTTTTATTGGCATATAATTGGTGATAGTAGTTTCTTATGATCCTTTGTATTGGATCCTTTGTGTTGTCTGTTGTGATCTTTCCATTTTCGTTTCTAATTTTATTGATTTGATTTTTCTCCCTTTGTTTCTTGATGAGTCTGGCTAATGGCTTATCAATTTTATTTATTCTTTCAAAGAACCAGCTTTGTTGATTTTTGCTATGGTCTCTTCTGTTTCTTTTGCATTTATTTCTGCCCTAATTTTTAAGATTTCTTTCCTTCTACTAACCCTGGGGTTCTTCATTTCTTCTTTTTCTAGTTGCTTTTTGGTGAAGAGTTAGGTTATTTATTTGACTTTTTTCTTGTTTCTTGAGGTATGTGTATTGCTATGAACCTTCCCCTTAGCACTGCTTTTACAGTGTCCCACAGGTTTTGGGTTGTTGTGTTTTCATTTTCATTCATTTCTATGCATGTTTTGATTTCTTTATTTCTTCTTTGATTTGTTGGTTATTCAGCAGTGTGTTGTTCAGCCTCCATAGGTTGGCATTTTTAATAGTTTTTCTCCTGTAATTGAGATCTAATCTTACTGCATTGTGGTCAGAAAATTTGCTTGGAATGATTTTATTTTTTTTTAATTTACCAAGGCTAGATTTATGGCCCAGGATGTGATCTATCCTAGAGAAGGTTCCGTGTGTGCTTGAGAAAAAGGTGAAATTCATTGTTTTGGGATGAAATGTCCTATAGATATCAATTAGGTCTAACTGGTCTATTGTATCAATTAAAGTTTGTGTTTCTTTGTTAATTTTCTTTTTAGTTGATCTATCCATAGGTGTGAGTGGGGTATTAAAGTCTCCCACTATTATTGTGTTATTGTTAACTTCCCCTTTCATACTTGTTAGCATTTGTCTTACATATTGCTCCTATGTTGGGTGCATATATATTGATAGTTGCTATATCTTCTTCTTGGATTGATCCGTTCATCATTATGTAGTGTCCTTCTTTGTCTCTTTTCACAGCCTTTGTTTTAAAGTCTATTTTATCTGATATGAGTATTGCTACTCCTGCTTTCTTTTGGTCTCTATTTGCATGGAAAACCTTTTCCAGCCCTTCACTTTCAGTCTGTATGTGTCACTTGTTTTGAGGTGGGTCTCTTGTAGACAACATATATAGAGGTCTTGTTTTTGTATCCATTCAGCCAGTCTTTGGGGCATTCAACCCATTTACGTTTAAGGGAATTATTGATAAGTATGATCCTGTTGCCATTTACTTCATTGTTTTGGGTTAGAGTTTATACAACCTTTTTGTGTTTCCTTTCTAGAGAATATCCTTTAGCATTTGTTGGAGAGCTGGTTTGGTGGTGCTGAATTCTCTCAGCTTTTGCTTGTCTGTAAAGCTTTTGATTTCTCCTTCATATTTGAATGAGATCCTTGCTGGATACAGTAATCTGGGCTGTAGGTTATTTTCTTTCATCACTTTAAGTATGTCCTGCCATTCCCTCCTGGCCTGAAGAGTTTCTATTGAAAGATCAGCTGTTATCCTTATGGGAATCCCCTTGTGTGTTATTTGTTGTTTTTCCCCTGCTGCTTTTAACATTTGTTCTTTGTGTTTGATCTTTGTTAGTTTGATTAATATGAGTCTTGGGGTGTTTAGCCTTGGGTTTATCCTGTTTGGGACTCTGGGTTTCTTGGACTTGGGTGATTATTTCCTTTCCCATTTGGGGGAAGTTTTCAACTATTATCTCCTCAAGTATTTTCTCATGTTCTTTATTTTTGTCTTCTTCTTCTGGGACTCCTATGATTCAAATGTTGGGGCATTTAACATTGTTCTGGAGGTCTCTGAGGTTGTCCTCATTTATTTTAAGTCATTTTTCTTTTTTCCTCTCTGATTCATTTATTTCTACCATTCTATTGTCTACTTCACTAATCCTATATTCTGCCTCTGTTATTCTATTTGTTCCCCCCAGAGAGTTTTTTATCTCACTTATTGCATTATTCATTATATATTGACTCTTTTTTATTTCTTCTAGGTCCTTGTTAAACCTTTCTTGCATCTTCTCAATCCTTGTCTCCAGGCTATTTATCTGTGATTCCATTTTGATTTCAAGATTTTGGATCATTTTCACTATCATTATTCGGAATTCTTTGTCAGGTAGATTCCTTATCTCTTCCTCTTTTGCTTGGTTTGGTGGGCATTTATCGTGTTCCTTTACCTGCTGGGTATTCCTCTGTCTCTTCATCCTGTTTATATTGCTGTGTTTGGGGTGGCCTTTCTGTATTCTGGCAGTTTGTGGAGTTCTCTTTATTGTGGAGTTTCCTCACTGTGGGTGGGGTTGTACAGGTGCCTTACCAAGGTTTCCTGGTTAGGGAAGCTTGTGTCAGTGTTCTGGTGGGTGGAGCTGGATTTCTTCTCTCTGGAGTGCAATAAAGTGTCCAGGAATGAGTTATGAGATGTCAATGGGTTTGGAGTGATTTGGGGCAGCCTGTATATTGAAGCTCAGGGCTGTGTTCCTGTGTTGCTGGAGAATTTGTATGATATGTCTTCCTCTGGAACTTCTTGGCCCTTGGGTGGTGCTTGGTTTCAGTGTAGGTATGGAGGTGTTAGATGAGCTCCTGTCGATTAATTCTCCCTGGAATCAGGAGTTCTCTGGTGTTCTTAGGATTAGGACTTAAGCCTCCTGCTTCTGGTTTTCAGTCTTATTTTTACAGTAGCCTCAAGACTTCTCCATCTGTACAGCACCATCAGTGAAACATCTAGGTTAAAGATGAAAAGTTTCTCCACATGTAGGGACACCCAGAGAAGTTCACAGAGTTACATGGAGAAGAGAAGAGGGAGGAGGGAGTCAGAGGTGACCTGAATGAGATGAGGTAGAATCAAAAGAGGAGAGAGCAAGCTAGCCAGTAATCACTTCCTTATGTGCCCTCCACAGTCTGGACTGCTCAGAGATGTTCACGGAGCTATACAGAGAAAAGAAGAGATGAGGGAGGAAGGAGACAGAGGTGGCCAGGGGGATAAAGGGGGCAATCAAAAGGAGAGAGACAGATCCAGCCAGTAATCTGTTCCCTAAGTGTTCTCTACCATCTGGAACACACAAAGAGATTCACAGAATTGGGTAGAGAAGAGAAGGGGGAGGGAGGAGATAGAGGTGACCTGGTGGAGAAAAAGGAGAGTCCAAGGTGGGAGAGAGCAGTCAAGCCAGTAATCTCACTCCCAAGTAAAAATGGATACTGAAGATTGGGTTCTTAAAGGTACAAAATTGATAACAAATACCAAAAAGCGAAGACTAAAAATCTAGAGTAGAGGTTGGATTTTCAAAAATATAATATTAAAGAAAAGAAAAAAAAAGAACAAAGTCACAAAAATTATAAATATATATATATATATATATATATATATATATATATATATATGAAGTTTGCTTTAAAAAATAGGGTCTCTTTTTTTGCAAAATAATAGTAGGCTATAAAAATGAAAATTAAAGGAGTAATAAAGGACTTAAAATTTAAAAAAAAATGATAGTAAAAATAGTAAAAATATATCTAGGACTTTCTCTGGTGTTGTTGTGGGCAGTGTGGGGTCAGTTCATTTTTGGATAGGTCCTTGGTCCGGCTTATATTTCTCAAGATCTATAGGCCCCTTCATATGTAATTGGTACTAACTACAGGGTTTTAATCTATTGTACCTGTTGCTTCCAAGGTTGTTCCCTCTGTTTTAGTTTCTTCTGTTTGTTGGTCTCTTCAGTGTCTGATTTCCACCCTGACACAAAGAGGTGGTGGTAGACCATTTTTTAGGCTCCCTTGTTCAGTCGCGTTGTGGGGAAAGAGGGATGCTGCAAACAAATAACACTGGTGTGTGCTCGCAGTGTCTCAGCCACACTGGGCCTGCCCTGGCTCACGGAGCATGTGCCCTCCCTGCCCACACTGCTCAAGCTCTAGGTTGGTCCACCAGGAACCGTCCAAGGCCGGCCCTGGGCTGCATGCACCTCCCAGGTCTAAGCCATTCAGGTTCAGGCACTCAGGTAGTCCTCAGAGGCGCAGACTCGGTTGGGCCTGCATTTTGTGCCCTTCCCAGGTTCAAGCAGCTCAGGTGATGAGGTGTTTGGCAAGCACAGTCTCTAGGACTTATCACCTCTCCAGTCCCTGCTGCTCGGTTTTCTGTGTGTACAACCAGCGCGCTTTCTCAGGTGGATGTTGACCATCCAGAACCCCAAGAAGTCTTATTTAGCAAAGAAGCCTACTTGCAGTTTAGTAGATAATGCCTCTCTGGGGCTGCAATTGCCCCCTTCCAGCTTTGGCTGCCTATCACCAGAGGAGGATGATCTTCAGCCGGCTAGCTCTGTTCAGTCCTTTGTTCTGTGAGCGTACCTGACGGTGTCTTAGGTTAGGGCTTTTCGCATCGTAGCTATCCCACAGTCTGATTTGCTAGCCCAAGTTAGTTCCCTCAGATTGCCCTCGGGGCATTCAGGCCTGGTCTTTACTCTAAGCAATGCAGCCCGCACCTCCCTGCCCAGCCCCCACTTGCTAGTGGCGGATGCAGGCATCTGCGCTGCTTCTCTGCTGGGGGAGTTACCGTTGGGCACATAATCTGTGGGTTTTAATTACTGATTTATTTTTCCTCCCAGTTATGTTGCCCTCTGTGGTTCCAAGGCTCGCCACAGACTCGGCAGTGAGAGTGATTCCTGGTGTTTGGAAACTTCTCTCTTTTTAAGACTCCCTTCCCAGGACGGAGCTCCATCCCTACCTCTTTTGACTCTCTTTTTGTCTTTTATGTTTTTTCCTACCTCCTTTCGAAGACAATGGGCTGCTTTTCTGGGTGCCTGATGTCCTCTGCCAGCATTCAGAAGTTGTTTTGTGGAATTTACTCAGCGTTTAAATGTTCTTTTGACGAATTTGTGGGGGAGAAAGCGGTTTCCTTGTCCTATTCCTCTGCCATTTTAGGACCGCCCCCGGTAGTTCTATTTTAATTGGTCATCTGTGACAACCTAGAGGGGAGGGATGGGGTGGGAAGTGGGAGAGAGGTTCAAAAGGGAGGGGACATATCAAATCTTCAGCACTCAAGACTTTTATTTATGGTCCAACTCTCACATCCATAATTGAGTATTGGAAAACCATAGCCTTGACTATATGGACCTTGTTGACAAAGTGATATCTCTGTTTTTTAATAAGCTGTCTAGGTCTGTCATCAGAGAAGGCAATGGCAACCCACTCCAGTGTTCTTGTCTGGAGAATCCCAGGGACTGGGGAGCCTGGTGGGCTGCTGTCTATGGGGTCACACAGAGTCGGACATGACTGAAGTGACTTGGCAGCAGCAGCAGCAGATGTGTCATAGCTTACATTTCAAACAGAAAGCATCCTTTAATTTCATGTCTTCAATCACCACCTTCAGTGGTTTTGGAGCCCAAGAAAATAAAATCTGTACTGCTTCCACTTTTCCCTTTCTATTTGCCATGAAGTGATGCGACCTGATAACATGATCTTGGTTTTTTAAATGTTGAGTTTTAAGCTGGCTTTTTCACTCTCCCCTTTCACAGTCATCAAGAGGCTCTTTAGTTCCTCTTTGTTTTCTGCCATTAGACTGGTATCATCTGCATGTTTGAGGGTGTTGATATTTCCCTTGGCAATCTTGATTCCAGCTTGTGCTTTATCTAGCCTGGCTTTTCTCATGATGTACTCTGCATGTAAGTTACATAATCAGAGTGACAATATACAGCCTTGATGTACTCCTTTTCCTATTTGGATCCAGTCTGTTGTTCCATGTCTGGTTTTAACCGTTGCTCCCTAACTGGCATACAGGTTTCTTAGGATGCAGGTAATGTAGTCTAGTATTTCCATCTCTTGGAGAATTTTCCACAGTTTGTTGTAATCCACACAGTCAAGGGCTTTAGTTTGACTAAATGAAGCAGAAGTACATGTTTTTCTGGATTTTTATTAACCCAATGAGTGTTGACAATTTGATCTCTTGTTTCTCTGCCTTTTCTGAATCCAGCTTGAACATCTGGAAGTTCTCGGTTCACATACTTTTGAACCCTGGCTTGGAGAATTTTGAGCATTGCTGTGCTAGCGTGTGAGATAAGTGCAATTGTGTGGTAGTTTGAGCATTCCTTGGCATTGCCTTTCTTAGGGACTGGAATGAAAAGTAACCTTTTCCAGTCCTGTGGCTACCACTAAGTTTTCCAAATTTTCTGGCATACTGAGTGCAGCACTTTAACAGCATCATCTTTTAGGACTTGAAATAGCTCAGCTGGAATTCCATCAACTCCAATGGCTTTATTTGTAGTGATGCTTCCTAAGGCCCACTTGAACTCATATTCCAGGGTGTCTGGCTCTAGGTGAGTGATCACACTACCATGGTTATCTGGGTCATGAAGATCTTTTTTTGTATAGTTATTCTGTGTATTCTTGCCACCTTTTCTTAATATCTTCTGCTTCTGTTAGCACCATACCATTTCTGTCCTTTATTGTGCCCATCTTTGCATGAAACGTTCCCTTGGTATTTCTGATTTTCTTGGAGAGATCTCTAGTCTTTCCCATCCTATTGTTTTCCTCTATTTTCTTTGCATTGATCCCTGAGGAAGGCTTTCTTATCTCTCCTTGCTATTCTTTGGAACTCTCCATTCAGATGGATATATCTTTCCTTTTCTCCTTCGCCTTTAGTTTCTCTTCTTTCCTTAGCTAATTGTAAGGCCTCCTCATATAGCCATTTTGCATTTCTTCTTCTTGCAGATGGTTTTGATCACCACCTTTTGTACAGTGTTACAAATCTCCATCCATAGTTCTTCAGGCACTCTGTCAGATCTAATCCCTTGAATCTGTTTGTTACTTCCACTCTATGATCATAAGGGATTTGATTTAGGTCATACCTGAATGTTCTACTGGTTTTCCTTACTTTCTCCAATTTAAGCCTGAATATTTGCAATAAGGAATTCATGATTTGAGCCACAGTCAGCTCCTGGTCTTGTTTTTGCTGACTGTATATAGATTCTGCATCTTCAGCTGTAAAGAATATAATCAATCTGAAAGCCCCATGTACAGTATGATAAGGCAGAAGATATGACACTGAAAGATGAACTAGCCAGGTCGGTAGGTACCCAATATGCTACTGGAGAAGACCAAAGAAATAGTTCCAGAAAGAATGAAAAGGCTGAGCCAAAGCAAAAAAAAAAAAAAAAAATGCCCAGTTTTGTATGTGACTGGTGATGGAAGTAAAGTTTGATGCTGTAAAAAAACAATATTGCATAGGAACCTGGAATGTTAGGTCCATGAATCAAGGCAAATTGGAAGTGGTCAAACAGGAGATGGCAAGAGTGAACATTGACATTTTAAGAATCAGTGAACTAAAATGGACTGGAATGGGTGAATTTAACTCAGATGACCATTATATCTATGGGCAGGAATCCCTTATAAGAAATAGAGTAGCCCTCATAGTCAGCAAAAGAGCCTGAAATGCATACTTTGGTGCAATCTTCAAAATGACAGAATGATCTCCGTTCATTTCCAAGGCAAACCATTCAAATCCCAGTAATCCTAGTCTATGCCTCAACCACTAATGCTGAAGAAGCTGAAGTTGAAGGGTTCTATGAAGACCTACAGATATCCTCTAGAACTAACACCAAAAATAGATATCCTTTTCATCATACTCTGGAGAAGGAAATGGCAACCCACTCCAGTACTCTTGCCTGGAAAATCCCATGGACGGAGGAACATGGTAGGCTACAGCCCATGGGGTCACAAAGAGTTGGACATGACTGAGTGATTTCACTTTTTCATCATATGGGACTGGAATGCAAAAGTAGGAAGTCAAGAGTTACCTGGAGTAACAGGCAAATTTGGCCTTGGAGTACAAAATGAAGCAGGGCAAAGGCTAACAAAGTTTTGCCAAGAGAATGCAGACAACATAATCAATCTGATTTAAACATTGACCATTTTGTGATGTCCATATGAAGAGTCATCTCTGATATTGTTGGAAAAGGGTATTTGCTATGACTAATATGTTCTCTTGACAAAACTCTCTTAGCCTTTGCCCTGCTTCATTTTGTACTCCAAAGCCAAACCTGCCTGTTACTCCAGTCATCTCCTGATTTCCTACTATTGCATTCCAATCTCCTAAGATTAATACGATGTCTTTTTTTGGTTTTAGTTCTAGGAGGTCTTCTAGGTCTTCATAGAACTGATCAACTTCAGTTTCTTTGATATCAGTGGTTATGTCACAGTCTTGGATTGCTGTGATTTTGACTGGTTTGCCTTGGAAACAAATAGATTTTTCTTTTCTTTTCTTTTGTCATTTTTAAGTAGCTAGCTAGTAGCTCAGTTGTGTCCGAATCTTTGCGACCCCATGAACTGTAGCCTATCAGGCTCCTCTGTCCACGGGATTTTCCAGGTAAGAGTGCTGGGGTGGTTTGCCATTTCCTGTCGTTTTTAAGCTTGCACCCAATTACTGCATTTTGGAATATTTTGTTGATTATGAGGGCTACTCCATTTCTTCTATGATAGTTTTGCCCTCAGTAGTAGATATAATAGTCATCTGAATTAAATTCACCCATTCCCATCCATTTTAGTCACTGATTCCTAAGATATAGATGTTTACTCTTGCCACTCTCTGCTTGACCACATCCAATTTGCCTTGATTCATGGACCTATTATGCCAAGTTCCTAAGCAACGCTGTTCTTTCAACATAGGAGTTTGCTTTCATCACCAGTCACATCCACAACTGAACACCATTTATGCTTTGGCCTAACCATTTCATTCTTTCTGGAATTGTTAGCAGTTTGTCCTCTGGCACTCCCCAGGAGCATACTGGACACCTTATGACCAGGGAAGCTCATCTGTTGGAGTCATATTTTTGTTTGCTTTTTTATACAGTTCACAAAGTTCTCATGGCTAAGACACTGGAGTGGGTTGCCATTCCCTCCTCCAGTGGATCAAGTTTTGTTACAACTCTCTGTGTGACCTATCTGACTTGGGTGGCCATACATGGCATGGCTGATAGCTTCATGGAGTTACACAAGCCTTTTGCATCAAAACAAGGCAGTGATCCATGAAAGGGGATAATAGAACTGAAAAAAAGGCAAATATTTTATCTCACAAGATGCCATATCTAGGATAAAAATACTGCCATAATGAACATAATACATTATATAATTTTATATTGTATAACATAACAATATATTATAATGTATTTATAAAATAGCATATTTTATAAAGCAAAATCTTACACAAAATTTAGAATTCATGAAAAAAAAATGAAGCTTAGAGCATATAAAATTCAAGTCATCTATAATAAGGATAATCAGTTTTTAAAAAATGTTAAAGATAGTGTTATTTAAAATGTGACATTTTGTTAATTTTCTGCAGGGCCATGAACAAGGAATCAACCATGAATTGATTGAATGATTATATGAGGGAGAATTTTTATTAACAATGTAAATATCTCCCTAGCACATCAGAAAAAGATCAACTTTATCTACAATTCTGCAAAATTAATCCATTCTTGCCTTTTGTCTTTTTGCAAAATAATCTTTATAATAATTAAATCTCATTTATCATATAGCAATTTTGTCTTCATAACCATATGACACACACAAACACACACACACACACCTCTGCATATATATTTAACCTAAATATCAATAAATAGAGCCCTCAGTGTATATTTTTTCACAATAAGAGCATGTTTTATAACTTAGCCAACAAACTATTTTTGCTAACAGTATATGTAGTGAAATAATTCCATCATGAATACAATATTTGAAAGATGTCTTTTGTTCAATGATATTTAATGAATTGTAGTTTGCAATGTAAAAAGTTTTAAGTATGTAAAATAATCACAAAATATTTAATTTTTCCAAAAAGCACAAAAATTTTTTATACCTACTCAGTCTGGAGTTGCAGAAGGCAATGGCAACCCACTCGAGTACTCTTGCCTGGAAAATCCCATGGACAAAGGGCCCTGGTAGGCTGCAGTCCATGGGGTTGCTAAGGGTCTGAAATAACTGAGCAACTTCACTTTCACTTTTCACTTTCATGCGTTAGAGAAGGAAATGGCAACCCACTCCAGTGTTCTTGCCTGGAGAATCCCAGGGACAGAGGAGCCTGGTGGGCTGCCGTCTATGGGGTCGCACAGAGTCAGACACGACTGAAGCAACTTAGCAGCAGCAGCAGCAGCAGCAGCAGTCTGGAGTTCACTAGATAAAGGTGAGGCTTGTGGTGTGAGTGTCAGATTTTGTGAAATGTGGACAGGGGACTTTTTAAACTCTTCTGAAACTACAGAGTAAGGAAGAACTAGAATGAAAATGTTATCTAAATTAAGAAATATTTGCTTTTTTCTTTTTATTAGAATAGTCATAAACTCACAGTACACTTTAGTTAAAAAAATTAAAAGGCAAGAAAAAAATATTTTGAAATTCTTTTCATAGAAAAGAAATTTCAAATATGCATAAGTATTCCATTTCTGCTTATGAAGTGCAGCCAAAGTGTGACTAAAATATAAGAAAGAGGCTGAGAATTCTATCTGTAAATTTATGCCTACAAACCTATTTATATGCTTATAATCTCAAATATTAATGATGAATTGTTAAGAATTTATCATAAGTATAACTAGTCATTATAATTTCGATCTTCTGAAATGCAAATTATTAATGAAGACTAAAAAAGCTTTTTTATTGACAATATAAATAGTATTTAATTGTTTGAGACATCTAAAATTTAAATTTAATATTAGATTATCTAATTACTAATAATGACTCAGAAATATTTCCTCTAATATGTGAGGTAATAAAAATGAGAGCTAGCTTATTATATATTTTAAGTGTATTAAACCAATATAAATATATTCATAAATTTAAACATATTTTTAAATGCATGCACATATTTTTCTTGAAATAATATTTAAAGTTTGAAAACAAAATATTTTTGCATAATTTCTACATTTTTCTCCCAAATCTTTTTTTGAGAAATTGGTTATCTTCTGACTTAGACAATGGTATGTTGGTTCTGTTTTTAATAGCTTTGAATTTATTTTTTTAAATGAATATAATTCATAAATCTTAAACCAAAAGTAATATTAAGGAAATGTTAAGGTTCTATTTGAAGTACCATCCTTAAGAAATATATTTAAATTATCAGACTTAATAACTTAAATAACAGCCAGATAGAATATGTGAAACTCAATCAATCAAGTTTGGAATCTGATACAATTAATAAAATAATTATTTAGGGATAAGAAGAGAAATTCAATTATGGATTGTTTGTTGGACAATGTTAAAAATTTAATTTTGTTAGTTACATTGTGATTTCATTAAAAATGTGTATTTTCTTTATTATTACCAATACTATCTCAATTATTTGGTTTCTAGCCCCCACTGTCATCTCCCATTTCATGTTTCAGGTGAATTGCTTCATCCTTTCCCAGTGTACTTAGTACTATTATAATAAGTTGCTTTGAATCTTTCAAGGAAGGGAAAGGAAAAGAAAAGGGATGGAGGCAAGAAACAAACCTACACTTGGACTACAGAAAATTGAGTGATTATTTTAGCCTGAGGATGGTTAACTACATTGGGACATAGGGAAAAAGTGTTCTTATTCCATCAGTTCAGTTCAGTCACTCAGTCGTGTCCGACTCTTTGCGACCTCATGAATCGCAGCATGCCAGGCCTGCCTGTCCATCACCAACTCCCAGAGTTCACCCAAACTCACATCCATCGAGTCAGTGATACTATCCAGCCATTTCATCCTCTGCCCCCAATCCCTCCCAGCATCAGAGTCTTTTCCAATGAGTCAACTCTTTGCATGAGGTGGCCAAAGTACTGGAGTTTCAGCTTTAGCATCATTCCTTCCAAAGAAATTCCAGGGCTGATCTCCTTCAGAATGGCCTGGTTGGATCTCCTTGCAGTCCAAGGGACTCTCAAGAGTCTTCTCCAACACCACAGTTCAAAAGCATCAATTCTTTGGTGCTCTACACACTGACATCAGTACAAACGGTAAGATTATTTTTTTCTATTCCCTATGTATATACTTCCTGGTGGCTCAGACAGTAAAGAATCCTTCTGCAATGCAGGAGACCTGAGTTCAACTCCTGGGTCAAGAAGATCCCCTGGAGAAGGGAATGGTAACCTCCTCCAGTATCCTTGCCTGGAAAATTTAATGGACAGAGATACCTGGTGGGCTACAGTCCATGGGGTCACAGAGTCAGACACGACTGAACGACTAACACTTTCACTACTTGTATATACTCTTCACCTCTCCCAGCCTATATCTTTGAAATACCTTGTCCTTTTTCAGGTTTCTCTTATTAAACATTTTAAATCTATTTCTTTAGTAAAATAGAGCTCAGTGGGATATGCCCAAAATCCTGACATGAATTTAAATGCTTTCTCCCTCCAGACCATGATGTTTCTAAATGTGAAGCTCATTAGAGACATTTTCTTTAATTCTCAGAGTGATAGCTAGTAACATGCCCTTTCATATGTATGGGAAAGACTTTCCAAATCTCCTGCTCCAGGGAAGCCTGTCTGCCAGGAGCAGCCCTACAAGTGTACTCAGCAGCTGGCAAGAGGAACTCTTTGGCCCCACATAACAGCAGGCAGACCGGCCTCCCATGCATGTATTTTTGTTTGCATGATCAACCACTGCATTGATGAGCTGCCAATTTGCTCAAGCAGGACAACATCGAGAAGTAGGCCAGCTTGATCTTTGGCACATGGCTCTCATCATAACACAATCTCATTCTTTGGCCAAGCTGAAAAATAATTATTTTAAAAGATAAGCCTCATGTTAAAAAGAAGAAAATCTCAGAGTGATTTTACTTTAATTTATTAAGTTTTTATAATATTTGAACCAAATGATGATATTGAGGTAAGTGACCTAAATTTTCCATTCAAAAATACATTCCTTAGTTATAATAATCATCATTAGACTTAGTCCTTCCTACTTTTTCAAAGTATAATTCAAATGAAGATGAAGAATTAGAAAGGGAATGAGATGAAAGAGATCAGAAGAAAGGAGTTAGAAAGTGGAGGAGAGAGAATAAAAAAGATCAAACAAGATATCAGGGAAGAAATAAGAGAAAAACCAAGAGAAATGTGAAAAATGTGATAAAGATAAGACTAGAGAAAAGAGAAGGAATAAAGAAATCAGTGGAATGGGAGAGAAATAAGAAGAAAAGACATCCTGAGATTGAAAGTACTTTCATATGTTTACCTTCTCTTGTTCAGTTTTCATAATCATTTGCCCAGTCTGGGGTCACTGTGAATGTGTCATTATTCAATTTTTTGAAAAATTCATGCACACTGGAATTTTCACGTTGGGTCTCAAAACTTATCAAAATCTTTACTGACAATAATAATGAAGTGTGCCACTCTGTTACTAATGATCAGTTCATGTGAAATGTATCAGAAATGTTGAATGTGAGCCTTTTTTTTTTTTGGCAGAGATTCAGCTTCAAAGACGCTTGTGTGCTGCTGTAGCTTCAACCAAGAAAGAGTGTGAGTAGTCTATTTTAAACTCTACAATAAAGGAAGAACTCATTACTGTGACTCATTCATTTTCTCGGAAATAGCTTCAGTCTCTCACTAACCATACATAGACAGTCATTTTCAGATGATCTTAAAATAGAGTTTTTGTTCATGCCAAAACACTGACTCTTGAAAGATATCTTTTTTTTCATTTTTAAGAAAAGCAATAATTTTCTTCTATGGCTTTTCATCCCCTATCCAGAGATCTGTGTTTTTGTCCCATGTGGTGTTACTTTAAGAACAAATATAATATTATGTTGGAAAATTTATGTATTAAAATGATGATTCAGATGGTGACTGATTCTTCTTACTTTTTGCTTTTCAAATTCATGTTGTATTTAGACTTTCTCACTGTATTATGTGCAATGAGGTTTTCAGCATAGAAAAATGTGGTTCTTATTTAAAATGTACTGCTTATAATATAATTCTTCTCTGTTTAAACAAGCGTTGTTTGATTTAAAAAAATTTTTACAAATTTAAAATGCTTAGACATTAATTTGCTCAAAGTTAGCAATATGGATAACACTATGTTATGTGTTTATTTGAATATGTAACACATTTTTTGGGGATACCAGTTAATATCAAAAGCAGATCTTTATTACTTAATTTGGCCAGTAGAAAAAAAAATCTAAAAATCATTTAAAAACACAGAGTCAGCTCATGAATAGGGTTTCACAAATGAGGAAACCAACAGAAAACTTGTGTATTTGGGGCAGTTGTATGTTGCAGAGATGGCAGATCCCAGTAGTCTGAATTCCTAGCTTGAGTGTTTTTGTATCTATTACTGTCATTTTCTATTGATTTATGACTTTTTTATTCAATCTCGATTATATAATTCCAGATCGTGAAAATACAAACTCAACCAACCAGACCTCATTCAGGACAAATTCACCAGGTAAATCATTGCTAGCACTTTACTTTAATGGATACACCTATAGCCAAACATGTAGTGAGAGAAAAACTAATATAAAATTAAAATGAAAGAGAAGAAGAGAGAGGAGAAGCAGCAGAAGAAAGAACAGGAGAGGCTCCCAAATAAAGTCATGAACCCCAACAATTTTAACTGCATATGGAATTAGAAGGCTATGTGGGAATACAGGGAATGACCAGAGAAACTGAAAGAAAGAATGAAGAAAAATGTCACCAAATTCAAATAAAAATACTCTTTCAGAAAACCAGTTCCAGCAGAAATGTTGAATACTCTTTTAAAGTTTGAGTACATAATAACAAAGAGCTTAGATTATATTATAGGATGCAAAATTGGTGTGCCAAAGTACATACTTCTTTGTGTACTGTGCAGTTTTCTGGCATGCTTTAGCCACATGATGCAAAGAGCCAACTCATTGGAAAAGACCCTGAAGTTGGGAAAGATTGAGGGCAGGAGGAGAAGGGGCAATAGAGGATGAGATGGTTGGATGGCATCATTGACTCAATGAATATGAGTGTGAGCAAACTCCAGGAGATAGTGAAGGACAGGGAAGCCTGGAGTGGTGCAGTCCCTGGGGTCGCAAAGAGTCAGACACGATTGAGTGACTGAACAACAAAAACAAGAAAGAATTTTGGTATAGAAATACTTTATCTTATTGCCTGTTTTTATTTGTTCTACAAGTAGACTATCCCATTTCTAATGGACATTTTATTTACACAAAACTGTATACCTCTAATTTTTTAAGGCACTCAAAGATTAAACTTGACTAAAAATTTCCTGAGTCAATTCTGTGCAGTACTACCTACTATCTGTATGATTTCGGACAAGATATTTGCCATTAGTGGTGTGTTTTCCTCGTTAATAAAATGCCAAAGGAGTAGCTCTTAACTTATCAGCTTGGAAGGAAGTAGTAGGATAATTCCTGCAAAAGTGACTGACCCATTGATGATTGGCACATTGTGTTAACTGTGGTCCCCCAAAACAAAAGTATTCCTCTCATGTGTGTTTCACTAAAGAGAAATTAATGGATAATCTGTTAAAAGAGGTGTGTGGAAATGTTCAGGGGCCCAAAAAGGAATGTGGGACGTGCACAGACTAGCGGCAGGAGGGCGTCATTGCTACAACTAAGCCTGAAGGAGGAGGAGGAGAGGAACCCACGGTGCCAGTGCCTAGTGAGCTGCAGCCACTTCTTCCTACCATCACCTGGCCTGGCTTCACTGTGGTTGAATCCAAGGCAGACAAAGGAGCCCACGCGATGAGGCCCTTATCAGGCAGCTGCCTCCAGTTTACTGCACAAGGAACAGAGGTTGTATGAGACAAGGGAGGAATAGTTTTATAACCAGAACATTCTACTCCTTTTGTCATGTAGCATTTAAGTCTGTCCTCTACTTGGATAAATATATTTCAACCACAGACAGCAGTGTTGTATTAACCATCATGTCATCACAGGATGGTGTCAGTCCAGGCTCCCTACCATCTAGAACATAAACTGTAACATGAATCATAGCCAATGCTTTTCATATAAAAATAACCAAACACAATATGAAATACAGTTGCAACAACACCTACTATAAGTAGGTCATCAATCCTCAATTGTTAACCATTGCTTTCTTCTTGCATCATCTATTCTATGTCCCCCCTTAATCTTTGTCAGCATCTCAGTTGGTCTTGGTTCTTTACCAGAGGACCGACCCAACTCATCACTTTTACATGATACAAGACTTACACGATCCTGTCTTCACTTGACCCCTATAGTTAACTTTTGGTCATTGGTTTTGGATGTAGATTAAGACTGCTTGTTTCAAAATTAGTCTTTTATTCATTTTTATAATGATCACTCAGTTTCCCTTTGATAACTAGGACTGTTCACTATGCTTGCAGTGTTCTGGCATAAAGAGCCCAAAATGGCTTGAGGTAGTCTTAGCTTCCAGTTTACTGGAAGCATGACTATGCACTTTCACTGAAGCATTCTTCTCTAAGAGTTACAGTCTTACCATGACTAAGGTCGTGTAAAGGGAAATAAAAGATCTGTAAGTGGCAAAGGCATATTAAATACACACACACACACACTGGAAGAGAGAGAGAGAATGAGAGAAGGAGGGAGGAAGGACTCTTCAGCTGCATTCCAGGCTTTCCATATTCCTACTCTTTGGTTGTCAAAGACATACTAATGTGTGGGAGTTTAGTTTAAAACTTATTCTGAACCTTGTAGGATACCACCTCAATTTTAGACAATACATTCTCCTGGTCAGCACCATCAGTTCATTTCAGTAGCTCAGTCGTGTCTCTTTGCGACCCCATGGATTGTAGCACACCAGGCTTTCCTGTCCATCACCATCTCCTGGAGTTTGCTCAAACTCATGTCCATTGAGTCAGTGATGCCATCCAACCATCTCATCCTCTCTCATCCCCTTCTCCTCCTGCCTTCAATCTTTCTGAGCATCAGGGCCTTTTCAAATGAGTCACTTCTTCACATCAGGTGGCCAAAGTATTGGAGTTTCAGCTTCAGCATCAGTCCTTTCAATGAATATTCAGGACTGATTTCCTTTAGGTTAGACTGGTTGGATCTCCTTGCAGTCCAAGGGACTCTCAAGAGTCTTCTCCAATACCACAGTTCAAAAGCATCAATTCTTTGGCACTCAGCTTTCTTTATAGTCCAACTCTCACATCCATACATGACTACTAAAAAAACAAAAGCTTTGACTAGGCAGACCTTGTTGGGAAAGTAATATCTCTTCCTTTTAATATGCTGTCTAGTTTGTTCATAGCTTTTCTTCCAAGGAACAAGCATCTTTTAATTTCATGGTTGCAATCACCATCTGCAGTGGTTTTGGAGCTCCCCCAAATAATGTCTTTCACTGCTTTCATTGTTTCCCCATCTATTACCCATGAAGTAAAGGGGCCAGATACCATGATCTTAGTTTTCTGAATGTTGAGCTTTAAGCCAACTTTTTCACTCTCCTCTTTCACTTTCAAGAAGCTCCTTAGTTCTTCTTCGCTTTGTGCCATAAGGGTGGTGTCATCTGCTTATGTGAGGTTGTTGATATTTCTCCCGGAAATCTTGATTTCAGCTTGTGCTTCATCCAGCCCAGCATTTCTCAGCATGTACTCTGCATATAAGTTAAGTAAGCAGGGTGACAATATACAACCTTGATGTACTCCTTTCCCGATTTGGAACCAGTCTGTTGTTTCATGTCAGTTCTAGCTGTTGCTTCTTGACCTCCATACCGATTTCTCAGGTATTCCCATCTGTTTAAGAATTTTCCACAGTTTGCTGTGATCCACACAGTCAAAGTCCTTGACGTAGTCAATAAAGCAGAAGTAGATATTTTTCTGGAACTCTCTTGCTTTTTCAATGACCCAACATAATTGGGCATTTAGTAGACATTCCATCTTTATTCAGGCCAGCTATTTCTATTTAATGGAGTGTATCAGGAGACAAATGATTTTTGTGTACATGAGCCTGTTGCTATAATTTATCCACCAAAAAAATGAGTTCCTCGATCAAAGTTATTATTTATTTGGTTGTCAAAGTTCATTCTTCACCTTTGTGAGAAGGTGTGCTTTAATAAAGGTGTGCTGCGAGTTCCTTCCAAATGACTTTATTGGCATTAAGAATATCCTTTTCTAAGGAAGAGATGAGATGCTATTCTTGTTTGCTCCAGTAAACTTCTGAAAAGTCCTCTAAAACAGATTCTGAGGTAAGGGTTCAAGAATATATTTTTAAATAAGTGAATGCTCTTTAGAGTAAAGGAGTAAAGCAGACAGGAGAATTTGAGGAAAGAAGTTAGGTAGGGACTGGATAGCTCATCTTAAGTCTACGCTTATTTAGGCTCATCCTTCTGGCAACTTTGTGTCATGATTTGCACCACAGAATTTGTCTCACTGTTTACGCAATGAAGGTTGGGCTTTTGTTTTTCCAGGATGTGCCTCCTTTAAATGTAATATTGGACCCACAAGGATAAAGAGATCATCCCTCCCAGAAAGACAAAGTGACATCTGTTCATTAGACAGCACTTCTCTAAAGAAGGAGCATTTGTGAACTCTTAGCATCTGACACTTATACACGCTGTTATGCACAGGACTGCCAATGGGAGGCAGGTGGGACAACATTAGTAGGTTGTCTGGCTATTTCACTCTTAAGGACACTAATATCAATTAGCCATTGCCAAAGCCCTTGGATTCCAAAGCACTCCAATTATTCCTTGTAGCAATTGGTCCCACCTTGTCTCTGATGATTAGGTGTTGCAACCTTACCTTTGTCTCTCAAGGAGCTAATTGCAATGCAATGGTGTCATATGCAGCCATCTTCTCTAACCTCCAGAATGAAGCCAAGACAGGAGCTTTTAGAGGATGTTGATAATTCTTTGACAATGCATTCCCCAGTGTCCTGATGAAAGGAATATTCTGGTCTGTAGCATAGGCAATGGCTGAGAGAATGAATTCTAATATAATCATGAGAGCATGCCCTGCACCCACTCACCTTCTCAAAGTGTTTGTATTTAACCTTATATGGCCTGCTGTGGATATTCTTGAGTCTTAACTTATTGAAACTAGGACACTTGTGAGTATAGGCTTCAGTGGACCAACAAAGAAAGTTATTAGAGTCAAAATGTGGCCAAGTATAAGTGCCAGAATAGATATATCCCTGGTGAGAGTTCAGTTCAGTTCAGTCACTCAGTTTTGTCCAACTCTTTGCAACCCCATGGACTGCAGCACGCCATGCTTACCTGTCCATCACCAACTCCTGGAGCTTACTCAAACTCATGTCAGTTGAGTCAGTGATGCCATCCGAACTATCTCATTCTCTTCCATCCCCTTCTCTTTCTGCCTCCAATCTTTTCCAGCATCAGGGTCTTTTCCAATGAATCAGTTCTTCCCATCAGGTGGCCAAAGTATTTGAGTTTCAGCTTCAGCATCAGTCCTTCCAATGAATATTCAGGACTGATTTCCTTTAGGATGAACTGGTTGGATCTCCTTGCAGTCCAAGGAACTTTCAAGAGTCTTCTCTAACACCACAGTTCAAAAGCATCTATTTTTCAGTGTTCAGTTTTCTTTATGGTCCAACTCTCACATCCATACATGACCACTGGAAAAACCATAGCTTTGACTAGACGAATTGTTGTGGGAAAAGTAATGTCTCTGCTTTTTTATATGTTCTCTAGGTTTGTCATAGCTTTTCTTCTAAGGAGCAAGTGTCTTTTAATTTCATGGCTGCAATCACCACCTGCAGTGATTTTGGGGCCCAAGAAAATAAAGTCTGTCACTGTTTCCATTGTTTCCCCATCTATTTGCCTTGAAGTGATGGGACCAGATTCCATGATCTTCATTTTTTAATGTTGAATTTTAAGCCAACATTTTCACTCTCCTCTTTCACTTTCATCAAGAAGCTCTTTAGTTCTTCTTCACTTTCTGTCATAAGGTTGGTGTCATCTGCATATCTGAGGTTATTGACATTTCTCCTGGCAATCTTGATTCCAGCTTGTGCTTCATCCAGCCCAGAATTTTGCTTGATGTACTCTGCATATAGGATGAACGAGTAGGGTGACAATATACATCCTTGATGTACTCCTTTCCCAATTTGGAACCAGCCTGTTTTTCCATGTCTGGTCCTAACTGTTCCTTCTTGACCTGCATACAGATTTCTCAGGAGGCAGGTAAGGTGAGTGTAACCAATCCCAGAATCCCATACAATTTTATTAGTATGTTTCTTGAGATCAGCACCATTTGTTATATCAATAATAGTCTCACTGGAAAGATAATTCTACTCAAATGGCTTAAATGAAAAATTTTAATGATGGACTTACAGTTATAGATAAATGTATCATTGTAAAGGATTCAAAAATACATGCTAAGATTTCCAAGAACTAGCAAGAACAAGAAGTAATTTCTATCCATGTCTACAGTCCCAATATTGTTAAAGGCCTGAGAACTGACTCTCAGCCACTTCCAGACTGGTGAACTAAAGGAGAGGAGCCAAGGAAACATTAGCTGACCACCTTGTCATTCCCTCATATTTCTTGCTTATGCCCCCCACTGATTGCAGCCAACTAACTAGATACCAAAGGTCAAGGAAACTGCAACAATAAAACCCTTAGTTTCAACCCACTAAGAACCAGAATGGAGCAAAGGGAGAATATATCTGGCTGGGCAGAAGACAATATTTGGCATTTTGTATTACCTATTTTTATTATTTGATCATTACTAATCTTTCTTCAGTCTTATTTCTATTGATTCTGGGTCACTAGTGAATCTAGTCATGGACAGTCTTTCCAACAAACATAAAATTAATTTTTTGGCATGTGTTATACAAACAGCTTTCTTGATACAAACAAATCTTGTCGTTTAACTTTAATTTCTTTGAGGTGTTTAAGAAGTTGGTTTGTAAGACTTAACTGTTATATGACAATAATATATTCTTGACTGGAGAAGGAAATGGCAGCGCACCCCAGTGTTCTTGCCTGGAGAGTCCCATGGACAGGGGAGCCTGGTAGGCTGCAGTCCATGTGGTCACAAAGAGTCAGACACGACTGAAGTGACTTAGCACATACGTACTCCTTAAAGGATTAATAACAATGGAAATCGTACAGAGGTAACTGCAGCTGTAAGTTCACACTTTAGAAACAATGAGCTGACATTCAGCTGAGGGCAAAAGTAGGTTAAGAAAAAAGTCCACATACCTGGAAAAGTAATGTAAAGGGGAAGAAATGAAAAAAAAAAAAAAGTATCAGTGGCAAAGAGCAACATCGACTCGGACAAGGTCAATGCTCTGAGAAGAAACAAAGACCAGAACTCTGCAAAGTGTTTTATAATTTTCTAACCTTTATGGGGCCTTTAGTCTTAGAATTATCTTGTAAATTGGATTCCCTAATTGGCTCATAACATTAGTTAATTGTAAAATACATAAAGGTGGCTATAGCTTTTATTTAAGCAAGCAAATTTAAAAATCAGGAGAAATGAGTGTCCATGTGTATAGTCTAAGACTTAGTTTCCTTCACCATGATAAAAAGGATTCATACTATCCTAATGAATAATTGACTAAAATAACTATTTTGTTCTTGAACTTCAAGACTTTTAACATCTTTTTTTCCCCCTCCATTTAGAAATAAATTTAGGAAAGCACTCTGTTTTTGTGATCCAGAATTTCCAGTAACAAATAGCAAGCAGAGATGCATTGTTTAAGAATAATGAGGAAGTGCTTTCTACAGCTTTTGTTAATGGTTGGCAAAGATTCTGGGATGATTAGGTTGGAAGGTTACCCTGAAGCGTCTGCTAATGAATGCCACAAGTTGCTCTCATCCCTGATAGGCGGAGACAGAGGTTTTCAGAAGTTATCTTGTATCTTGGGAAGATGGCAACTGGTATATATTCTTAAATAAAACCTGAACCTTCCACTAATAATAAAGCATACTAATCTCTTTATCACTGTGAAGGTTATTAAAAATGAGCAAAAATCTAGTGACCAGCTTTTCATCAAAATATTCATCAGACTATCCCTCCTCCTAATAGTAGAGAAGCACTCTTTAGCCTTGGATCAGTGATTGAAAGCCTCCCTCGATGTGCACTGACACAGTGGACCACGGCCACTTGAAAAGAGCCATTATAGTTTATCCTGCCAATGGTCTGTGCGTGAGGACTCCCTGAGTGTACACTGACACAATACACCACGATGGCTTCACAACATAGGGTTATGATTTCAGCGGAAAAACCATAATGGTTGCATTAACATTTCAGTGAAATTTCGATGAAAACATCTCATATACTTCTCATGAGATCATAATGACTCACATTAGTTTGTTATGATCTCAGCAGAAGTTTAAAAAAATTATAAAAGAGAGACATAGAGCCTTTACAAAGTCATATTTTTATTCTTTCTCTGCTCAAAATACTTTCTTGTTTTATCCAGTATATAATCAAGGATGAATTTACAGACAAGTTTACAAACAGAATGTAAATAATAATGGGAGCAACAACAAGAAGTATTTATTGATTGTTATATTCACCTCTTATGCCAGGCACTGTGCTACTTACTTTGAAATTATCATCCAGTTTGTTATAAAACCAGATGAGGTTAATACTATGATTTTTCCCTCATCACAGATGGGAAAATAGGGTCTTAGAAAGAGTAATTTGCTCAAGGACCTACATGACCAAGTGCTTTAGAAAATGAGTTTAGCAATTGGACTAATCTTGTCACTTATACAAATTCAAATGTCTACATGCAGAATTCTCATGGGCGAGTGCTGTACAATCTGAGTTTATTAGTAAAGAATCATGTACATTAATAAAAACAGGTAATTATGAGTAATCTTTTTCAAAGGTCTTTCAAAATGTTCTCTTAGAGTTCTAGGAATTGTAAAGAAAGGATGATTGGTATCGTAGTACAAATATGGAGATTAAAAATAGAGATCTCTGACTTCAGTCTAGTTTATTCAGGGTGCTTCAAGGAAAGTGAAACAGCCAGCTCATCAACTAATGGAGCTGAACTTGTTTTATTCCCGATATTCGTGAACCATTTCTTCTTATGATATCTAAAACAAAAGCTTAATAGAAAAGAGAAATGAGAGCTGAGCTGCTCCTCCTAAGGGAGGGGAAGCAGTGAAGCTCAGTTCATTGCCTCAATCCAATCCTTAAGCCTGTTTTTAAGGGAACTGCACAAGTTATAAAACAATGCTTCAGCAAAGGTTAACATTTGATAATCTGCCTTTGCTCAAGATATAAGTCAAATATAAATTGAATTTGAGAAAGAGACAAAAACAAATTTGTGCATCCACAGACATTTCCACTAAAACTGTTCAAAGTCTGGAAAAGGTATAAAACATTAAATTGTCATCAATAGAAAGTCCAGATGAGTGTTTCCCCTGGAAGCCATACTTTTACGAAACTATTATGAAATAGTTTTCTTTACAATGCAGGAGGGATCTTTAGCAATCAGCTTTATAGTATTAAGTATAATGATAGTGTGTGAATAAGTGGAATTTTAGTCCGTACTCCATTTATTTTTATGCAAACAGTTTAGAACATTTTAGACTGAGAAGAATTATTTTTTACTGACTTCATATTGCTAAAACAGAAGCCTTGAGCTAGACACCAAGCCATGTCATTTTACTGAACATGTCATGTTATAACAGCAGACTAATTCACAGCCAACAATAAACACTCAGGGCAGCTGTAAGCAGCCTCTAAAATAATGTCCAAACAACCATGCATGATATTATGCATTAATATTGCTAACCCTGTTAGTAAACTTTACACAATAAAAAATCATCTTATCCAGGAAACATATCACATGGAACTGTCATAATATTCCAGAAAAAAAAAAAAAAAAAAGCTGTGCATGATTGCAAATTGAGGGTGGCTAATCAAAAGAAAAATAATTTATAAACTCGATTGTCACAGTTGATTCAGGTAGAAAGAAGAAGGGTTTTGAAAAATAAAATTCAAGCAGAAATATAGTGAATGTTATTATTATTATTATTTTTGGTTTAGGCTGTGAACTGCTGAAATCTAACTGCGGAATTTGAGTGTGCAAATGAAATTCACATTAACCTGTAAGGGTACTGCTGGAAGAAATATGTACCTATTTTTATCATGAATGTTCCATCTCTCACACCTCTTTGATAGGTAAAGGACATTCAGTTGCCCCGAGATACCAATTGCAACTACAGTAGTGAGAATATTGCCCTCGGGTTATCATTGTTGCTCTAAGTTTACTGTGTCATTTGACACACAGGCATCGCTGTGATTCAGTAACTCAACCAAAAGCCTCAGATTCTGATCAGTGAGAAGAATGCTATTTGCTCCTTTGTACCCTCACAGGAATATTGTGATGTTTCAAGAGATGATGTCTGTTAAGTGGTTGCTTAGAGAGCAAGTGATTTATAAACACTGATCTTACAGAAGGAAACGTGGGCTCTTGACAGTCACAAGAAAATGCATTGACAGATTTTGCTCTTTCAAATTGCAACCCAATATACTTCTTTTTAACCAGGATATAAACTGCTTGGATTTTAAAGGAGTGTCCATTTAAGGGAGAAAAAATATTCAGGAACAAATTCTGAAAAATCATGAGCATTTTACTACTGTCTATAGCTAAAAAAATTTATTTGAAAAGTATATATTATTATCATGTGATGCAATTGCTTCCCAGTTTTCATGCTTACATAATTATATTCATTCATATATACATTCATACACAGACAAGAATAGGAATCTAATATGTATATATGAATATAAAGCACATATATGTGTGTGTTTAATATAATTTCTGAATATGGGTTGGTGTGAATGAGTTATTTTTTTATGTAGTTTTGATTTAGACAATTTCAGAGTCCCATATGCTTTAAAATGCATACAATATTTTTAAATTGTATTTCAGTTACAGATATGTAATTACAGTTGCATATCTCAGTGGCACAGCAAATGTTAATGGAAACTGTCCAATGTTCTGGCAAAATAATGAATCTTGCTTTTCCTTTAAAATTAATAGATAAATGTATATTTAGTTATTTTACTCAGGAGTTCCCTTAAACCTTCTTCTTCAACAGTCTTCTCATAAGTGGAATGGAAGGCTGTACTTTTCATGAAGGGGTTATGAGAGGTAGGGCCCATGCCTGTCAGTCTCTATAATTTGGGGCATATAGTCAAGCACTTTAGTTTTCTAGAAAGAACCTTTTTCCCCCTAATTGAGTTGTTCTAAAAATCCGAATGTTTTTCCTCTATGGGCCTCAATGGACTTCCCTGGTAGCCAAAATGGTAAAGAATCTGCCTGTGACACAAAAGACCTGGGTTCAATCTCTGGGTTGGGAAGATCCCCTGGAGCAGGGCTTGGCAATCCACTCCAGTATTCTTGCCTGGAGAATTCCATGGACAGAGGCGATTGGCAGGCTCTAGTCCTTGGGGTCACAAAGAGTTGGACACAACTGAGCGACTACCACGCTCACTTACTTGCGTGGGCCTCATTGGGCTTCTCTGGTGGTTCAGAGGTAAAGAATAACCTGCAGTGTAGGAGACGTAGAAGTCACAGTTTTTATCCCTGGGTCTAGAAGATCCCCTGAAGAAGAAAAACGGCCATCCATTCCAGTATTCTTGCCTGGGAAATCCCATGGACAGAGGAGCCTGGCAGGTTACACTTCATGGGTTTGCAAAAGAGTGGGGTATGATTGAGCAACTGAGCATGCACACACACAGGCCTCAGCATCCCAAAGTCACATCATTCAGTGTGACTTTAGAGCCAAATGTTTTCTAATGAAAAAAAGGGAATTATCTTACATTAATTGCCGTTGCTCAAAGGCCAAATTGCCATTCAAGAAAGATGGCATTAACCTGATCTGTTCTCTTCTCATTTAACCTTCTCCCTTTCCAAAACTCTTTTCTCATCACTTAATTGTAGAGTTCAGATCTCATGCATCTTAAATTGCATGTTCTGTGGGTTGGAAAGTGTTAGAAGGTATAGAGTTTACTGATTTCCTCCACCCCTAAAGAGAAAGTAAGCTTCATTTATTCACTTGCTGAAGTACTTAAAACAATCCCAGAAAACCTAGAAAACACAAGACATTGCAGAGAACTTCCATTTAATCCTCAAAATTCAGATGCACAGTGATAGCTTTCCCATGTCTGACAAAGCTTCTGCATGTCATGAAGGTAAGTAAGAGGATTCTTTGCTAACAGCTGATAAACAGATTCCCCAAAGGTTGAGACAAAGAGAAGAACAGTTGTCTCTGCTCTGTCCCAGGAAGGGCAGGATATCCCAAAGAATGAACAGGCAAGTGAAGAAACACTGCTCATTTACACAGCAGTTCTAAAAAGTTCAGAGCATTTCATACACCATCAACTCAGTACTTACAGGCAAACTACCCAAATGCTTGTTTTCATTTGGGCCCTGAGACTAAGTAAGGTACCCTAGGATCTGCAATTAACTTATTCAGAGCTCGGGTATATCACTGAGCCCATCCCAACGACAATTTGCTAAATGTTACTCTGGTGACCCAAAAGGGGAAGCACAGTTCCCAGTGTGCTAACTTAATCCCAGGAAGTCATTTGCATACTGGAAGACTCCTGTTGATTAGAGCCCATTTATCCCACAATGTACAAGACACAGCAGAGTACACAGTCAATTCAATGGCCTTAAAATCAAAGTTAAGCAAATGCAGCACAGACAGAGAATCTGAAAGCTAGGTACCAGTGACAGGAAGGAAGACCTGGTTTAAAAGTATTTGTGGTAAGCGACATCTCTGCAATGTATTAAGTATTAGATTGATTGCCTGCTTGTAATGCGGAGGCATATATATGCGTGTATATATGTTTATGAAATTAAAAGATGCTTACTCCTTGGAAGGAAAGTTATGACCAACCTAGATAGCATATTCCAAAGCAGAGACATTACTTTGCCAACAAAAGTTCGTCTAGTCAAGGCTATGGTTTTTCCTGTGGTCATGTATGGATGTGAGAGTTGGACTGTGAAGAAGGCTGAGTGCCGAAGAATTGATGCTTTTGAACTGTGGTGTTGGAGAAGACTCTTGAGAATCCCTTGGACTGCAAGAAGATCCAACCAGTCCATTCTAAAGGAGATCAGCCCTGGGATTTCTTTGGAAGGACTGATGCTAAAGCTGAAACTCCAGTACTTTGGCCACCTCATGCAAAGAGTTGACTCATTGGAAAAGACTCTGATGCTGGGAGGGATTGGGGGCAAGAGGAGAAGGGAACGACAGAGGATGAGATGGCTGGGTGGCATCACTGACTCGATGGACGTGAGTCTGGGTGAACCCCGGGAGTTGGTGATGGACAGGGGGGCCTGGCATGCTGCAATTCATGGGGTCGCAAAGAGTCGGACATGACTGAGCAACTGATCTGATCTGATCTGATCTGATGTTTCTGTATGTGTGTGTGTGTGTGTGTGTGCATGTATATAAAGTTATCCAGTAGTTAAGAAGTCCGCCTAGAGATTCAACTAATGTACATAGCTCAGAACAAAAAAGTACAAGTTTTATAACACTTATATCTCTTGCTCCTGATAATTATAACACTTCAATAAAGCTTTCAAAACTCAGAAATAAACCCATGTAATGCATTTTTAGAACATTTAAAGAGATTAAATGTAGCATTTTATTCTAAAACCAGAGAAGCCAGCATTTATAAATTTACTTCCCTGTTCTGTTTGCTTGCTTTCTGTAGCTAAATTAAACATTATAGTATTCTTTTTATTTATTTATTGAAAGCACCTTTGCAGACTATGTAAAGCTAGACATAGAAAGTTATTTTTTTAACCTATCATAAGGGTATAAGACTCTGATGCTGGGAGGGATTGGGGGCAGGAGGAGAAGGGGACGACAGAGGATGAGATGGCTGGATGGCATCACCGACTTGATGAACATGAATTTGAGTGAACTCTGGAGTTGGTAATGGACAGGGAGGCCTGGCGTGCTGTGATTCATGGGGTTGCAAAGAGTCAGACATGACTAAGTGACTGAATTGAACTGAACTAAACTGAAATGAAGGGTACAAGATGTGAGACACCCATTTTATATTATGTGTAGCTTCTTAAAGATGACTTGGAGAATATATAATGCCAAAGTTATTTTCCACTGATCATGTTACATACTGAGCTCATAAAACTGGAAAATAATGATTTTCAATGAGAACAGTATTTAAAGCATATAGTGGATGCTCACTGGTTCAGAATTAGCTATAAGCTTAAAAATAAATTTATTTAAATTATGTAACCTGTTATGGGAGAGGAAGTGTGTACTGCGTGTGCTGCTATAATGTCACTTAATTGCCCAAGAAATTTCCCTACAAAACTGAAAAATTTGCAATTATTTTCAAGAAAAGTTTCTCTCCTAGACAATGTAAAATATTTATTCTTGAAGAAAATTTGTGAATCACAGTCCTGGAGAATGGCACCAACACCAAAATGAGGTCTGGAGTAATGCTTCACTTTGCCTTGTGATATTGAGCAAAACACAAAAAGAAAGAAAGAAAGAAAGAAAGAAAAAATTCAACATCAAGCAAGAAGTTCATAAACCTCTTATCAGTCTATGTGGAAGATTTTTTCTTTCAGTTTATGTTGCAGTATCACTGTTCCTGCTAAAGCAGTAGGATATTGAAGTGAAAGGTGCTCAGTCGTGCCTGACTCTTTGCGACCCCAAGGATTCGTCCATGGAATTCTTCAGGCCAGAATACTGTAGTGGGTAGCCTTTCCCTTCTCCAGGGGATCTTCTCAACCCAGGGATCAAATCCAGGTCTCCCTCGTTGCAGGCGGATTTTTTACCAGCTGAGCCACAAGAGAAGCCCAAGAAAATTGGAGTGCCAACTGAGCTATCAGGAAAGACATTGAAGGGAGCTTTAAAACCTTGATTTCAAATAAATAAATAAATACTTTCCTATAACTATATACTAAAATCAAAGTGAGGTAAATATGAAAATAGAGACATAAAAGGAAAAAAAAGAGACAGAGGTAGGTGCATTAAACCTCAGCTAAAGCTAATGAAATTGCTCCAAAAATAGCTGAGACACTATTATTTGACTGGAGCTTTCTTTATATGAGTTGAGCTCAAGACTAATCTTTGGGGGACCATTTCCTTTCTTCTAAGATTTGTCAACCATTGAACTGTTTAATAGCCCCCAGGGAATGAGGCCGGCATCTTCAGACTGCAAAAAAATGAGATCTAATGAAAGCATGTAATACTGAGATGGGCTTCCCTGGTAGCTCTGCTGATAAAGAATCCACCTGCAATGCAGGAGTAGTTGTGAGTAGTAGTAGTGAAGTCACTCAATCACGTCCGACTCTTTGCGACCCCATGGACTGTAACCTACCAGGCTCCTCAGTCCGTGAAATTTTCCAGGCAAGAGTACTGGAGTGGGTTGCCATTTCCTTCTCGAGGGGATCTTCCCAACCCAGGGGTTGAAACTAGGTCTCCGCACTGCAAGCAGACACTTTACTGTCTGAGCTACCAGGAAGCAATGCAGGAGACCCCAGTTCAATTCCTGGGTTGGGAAGATCCCCTGGAGAACAGATAGGCTACCCACTCCAGTATTCATGGGTTTCCCTGGTGGCTCAGATGGTAAAGAATCCACCTGCAATATGTAAGACCTGGGTTCAATCCCTGGGTTGAGAAGATCACCTGGAGGAGAGCATGGCAACCCACTTCTGTATTCTCGCCTGGAGAATCCCCATGGATAGAGGAGCCTGGCGGTCTATAGTCCATAGGTTTGCAGAGTCAGACATAACTGAGAGACTAAGCACAGCACACGTATAGTCAAAAGAGCATTCATAAAATAATTTTACAACCCCACACATATCAAACTCATATTTAGGGTTAAGAAAATTGTGTCTAAGAATACATATTGGTGTTTCCATTTTACTAAATAGAGACATGCTACTATCTTTGTTGGAAGAGGGTGTTTGCTATGACCACTGCATTCTCCTGGCAAAACTGTTAGTCTTTGCCCTGCTTTATTTTGTACTCCAAGGCCAAATTTGACTTGACTTCCTACTTTTGCATTTTAGTACCCTATAATGAAAAGGATGTCTTTTTTTGGATGTTAGTTCTAGAAGGTCGTGTAAGTCTTCATAGAACTGTTCAACTTCAGCTTCTTTAGCATTACTAGTCAGGGCATAGACTTGGATTACTGTGATATTGAATGGCTTGCATTGGAAATGAACAGAGATCATTCTGTCATTTTTGAGATTGCATCCAGTTACTGCATTTCAGATTTTAATGACGACTATGTGGGCTACTCCATTTCTTCTAAGGGATTCCTGCCCACAGTAGTTGATATAATGGACATCTGAGTTAAATTCACCCATTCTAGTCCATTTTAGTTCACTGATTCCTAAAATGCCGATGTTCACTTTTTCCATCTGCCATTTAACCACTTCCAATTTACCTTGGTTCATGTCTCTACCATTACAGGTTCCTATGCAATATTGTTTTTACAGCATCGGACTTTACTTCCATTACCAGTACCAGTCACATCCAGAACTGGGCACTGTTTTTGCTTTGGGTCCATTGTTTTTCTTTGGCTCCGTCTCTTCATTCTTTCTGGAGTTAGTTCACCACTCTTCTCCAGTAGCATACTGGGCACCTACCGACTGGGATAGTTCATCTTTCAGTGTCATACCTTTTGACCCTTTCATACTGTTCATGGGATTTTCAGGCAAGAATGCTGCAGTGGATTTCCATTGCCTTCTCCAGTGGACCAAGTTTTGTCAGAACTCTCCACCCATCAAAAACAAGACTGGAGCTGGATGTAGCCCAGATCATGAACTCCTTACTGACAAATTCAGACTTGAATGTAAGAAAGTAAGGAAAACCACTAGGCTATTCAGGCATGACCTGATTAAATCCCTTATGATTATACAGTGGAAGTGGCAAATAGATTCAAGGGATTAGATCTGATAGACAGAGTGCCTGAAGAACTATGGATGGAGGTCCATGACATTGTACAGGAGACAGTAATCAAGAGCATGCCCAAGAAAAACATGCAAAAAGGCAAAACAGTTGTCTGAGGAGGCCTTAGAAATAGCTGCGAAAAAAAAGAGAAGCTAAAAGCAAAGCAGAAAAGGAAAGATATACCCATATGAATGCATCAGTTCAGTTCAGTCCCTCAGTCATGTCTGACTCTTTGCGACCCCATGAATCACAGCACGCCAGGCCTCCCTGTCCATCACAAACTCCCGGAGTTCACCCAGACTCACGTCCATCGAGTGAGTGATGCCATCCAGCCATCTCATCCTCTGTCGTCGCCTTCTCCTCCTGCCCCCAATCCCTCCCAGCATCAGAGTCTTTTCCAATAAGTCAACTCTTCACATGAGGTGGCCAAAGTACTGGAGTTTCAGCTTTAGCATCAGTCCTTCCAAAGAAATCACAGGGCTGATCTCCTTCAGAATGGACTGGTTGGATCTCCTTGCAGTCCAAGGGACTCTCAAGAGTCTTCTCCAACACCACAGTTCAAAAGCATCAATTCTTCAGCGCTCAGCCTTCTTCACAGTCCAACTCTCACATCCATACATGACTACAGGAAAAACCATAGCCTTGACTAGACGAACCTTTGTTGGCAAAGTAATGTCTCTGCTTTGGAATATGCTATCTAGGTTGGTCATAACTTTCCTGCCAAGGAGTAAGCATCTTTTAATTTCATGGCTTCAATCACCATCTGCAGTGATTTTGGAGCCCAGAAAAATAAAGTCTGACACTGTTTCCACTGTTTCCCCATCTATTTCCCATGAAGTGATGGGACCAGATGCCATGATCTTTGTTTTCTGAATGTTGAGCTTTAAGCCAACTTTTTCATTCTCCACTTTCACTTTCATCAAGAGGCTTTTTAGTTCCTCTTCACTTTCTGCCATAAGGGTGGTGTCATCTGCATATCTGAGGTTATTGATATTTCTCCTTACAATCTTCATTCCAGCTTGTGTTTCTTCCAGTCCAGCGTTTCTCATGATGTACTCTGCATATAAGTTAAATAAGCAGGGTGACAATATACAACCTTGACGTTCTCCTTTCCTGATTTGGAACCAGTCTGTTGTTCCATGTCCAGTTCTAACTGTTACTTCCTGACCTGCATACAAATTTCTCAAGAGGCAGGTCAGGTGGTCTGCTATTCCCATTTCTTTCAGAATTTTCCACAGTTTATTGTGATCCACACAGTCAAAGGCTTTGGCAGAGTCAATAAAGCAGAAATAGATGTTCTTCTGGAACTCTCTTGCTTTATCCATGATCCAGCAGATGTTGGCAATTTGATCTCTGGTTCCTCTGCCTTTTCTAAAACCAACTTGAACATCAGGAAGTTCACATGACGTATTGCTGAAGTCTGGCTTGGAGAATTTTGAGCATTACTTTACTAGCATGTGAGATGAGTGCAATTGTGCGGTACTTTGAGCATTCTTTGGAATTGCCTTTCTTTGGGATTGGAATGAAAACTGATCTTTTTCAGTCTTGTGGCCACTGCTGAGTTTTCCAAATGTGCTGGCATATTGAGTGTTGCACTTTCACAGAATCATCTTTCAGGATTTGAAATAGCTCAACTGGAATTCCATCACCTCCACTAGCTTTGTTCATAGTGATGCTTTCTAAGGCCCACTTGACTTCACATTCCAGGATGTCTGGCTCTAGGTCAGTGATCACACCATCGTGATTATCTTGGTTGTGAAGATCTTTTTTGTAAAGTTCTTCTGTGTATTCTTGCCATCTCTTCTTAATATCTTCTGCTTCTGTTAGGTCTGTACCATTTCTGTCCTTTATTGAGCCCATCTTTGCATGAAATGTTCCCTTGGTATCTCTAATTTTCTTGAAGAGATCTCTAGTCTTTCCCATTCTGTTGTTTTCCTCTATTTCTTTGCATTGATCACTGAGGAAGGCTTTCTTATTTCTTCTTGCTATTCTTTGGAACTCTGCATTCAGATGCTTATATCTTTCCTTTTCTCCTTTGCTTTTCACTTCTCTTCTTTTCACAGCTATTTGTAAGGCCTCCCCAGACAGCCATTTTGCTTTTGTGCATTTCTTTTCCATGGGGATTGTCTTGATCCCTGTCTCCTGTACAATGTCATGAACCTCATTCCGTAGTTCATCAGGCACTCTATCTATTAGATCTAGGCCCTTAAATCTATTTCTCACTTCCACTGTATAATCATAAGGGATTTGATTTAGGTCATATCTGAATGGTCTAGTGGTTTTCCCTACTTTCTTCAATCCAAAGAATAGCAGGGAGAGATAAGAGAGCCTTCCTCAGCAATCAATGCAAAGAAATACAGGAAAACAATAGAATGAGAAAGACTCGAGATCTCGTCAAGAAAATTAGAGATACCAAGGGAATATTTAATGCAAAGATGAACACAATAAAGGACAGAAACTATATGGACCTAATGAAGCAGACAATATTTAGAAGAGGTAGCAAGAATACACAGAAGAATTATACAAAAAAGATCTTCATGAACCAGATAACCATGATGGTGTGATCACTCACCTAGAGCCAGACATCCTGGAATGCGAAGTCAAGTGGGCCTTAGGAGGCATCATTATGAACAAAACTAATGGAGGTGATGGAATTCCAGTTGAGCTATTTCAAATACTGAGATGATGCTGTTACAGTACTGCACTCAATAGGCCAGCAATTTGGGAAACTCAACAGTAGCCATAGGACTGGAAAAGATCAGCTTTCATTCTAATACCAAAATAAGGTAATGCAAAAGAATGTTCAAACTACCACACAATTGTATTCATCTCACACGCTAGTAAAGTGATGCTCAAAATTCTCCAAGGTAGGCTTCAATAGTACATTAACCATGAACTTCCAGATATTTAAGCTGGATTTAGAAAAGGCAGAGGAACCAGAGATCAATTTGCCAATATCCACTGGATCATCAAAACAGCAAAAGAGTTCCAGAAAAACAACTACTTCTGCTTTATTGACTCTGCCAAAGCCTTTGACTGTGTGGATCACAACAAACTGTGGAAAATTCTTTAAAAAGTGGGAACACCAGACCACCTGACCTGCCTCTTGAGAAATCTGTATGCAGGTCAGGAAGCAACAGTTAGAACTGGACATGGGACAACAGACTGGTTCCAAATTGGGAAAGGAGTAACAAGGCTATATACTGTCACTCTGCTTATTTAGCTTATATGAAGAGTACATCATGCAAAGTTCCAGGCTGGATGAAGCACAAGCTGGGATCAAGATTGTTAGGAGAAATATCAATAACCTCAGGTACGCAGATGACACCACCCTCATGGCAGAAAGCAAAGAACTAAAGAGGCTATTAATGAAAGTGAAAGAGGAGAGTAAAAATTTGGCTTAAAATGCAACATTCAGAAAACTAGGATCATCGCATCTGGTCCCATCACTTCATGGAAAACAGATGAGGAAACAATGGAAACAGTGAGAGACTTTATTTTTATTTATTTATTTTTTTGAGGGCTCCAAAATCACTGCAGATGGTGACTACAACCATGAAATTAAAAAAACACTTTCTCCTTGGAAGAAAAGTTATGATCAACCTAGACAGCATATTAAAAAGCAGAGACCTTACTTTGGCCACAAAGGTCCATCTAGTCAAAGCTATTTTTTTCCCAGTAGTCATGTATGGATGTGAAAGTTGGACCACAAAGAAAGTTGAACACCAAAGAATTGATGCTTTTGAACTGTGGTGTTGGAGAAGACTCTTGAGAGTCCCTTGGACTGCAAGGAGATCCAACCAGTCCATCCTAAAGGAAATTAGTCCTGAATATTCATTGGAAGGACTGATGCTGAAGCTGAAACTCCAATACTTTTGCCACCTGATGCGAAAAACTGACTCATTGGAAAACACCCTGATTCTGGGAAAGATTGAAGGTGGGAGGAGAAGCGAACAACAGAGGATGAGATGTTTGAATGACATCACTGACTCAATGGACATGAGTTTGAGTAAGCTCTGGGAGTTGATGACGGACAGGGAAGCCTGGCGTGCTGCAGTCCATGGGGTCACAAAGAGTCAAACACCACTGTGCGACTGGTGTTTGTGGTATTTTCTAAGTTCATGATCTGCAAATGCAAATACTAGTAAAACTTGGTACTGAGGAATTTACATCCTATCAAAGTTAAAATCTAATTCCACGCTTAAGGAATCATTGCTCATTTTAACTCGAGGCAGAGTTATTAGAAAATCCAAAATTTGAAAAAGCATCTATAGAGTGGTCAAAAAGAATTAAAGTAAACCAAGGCAGGCATCCTTGATATGGGAGAAAGACCATGGAGTTTGGAATCAGAGAGATATGTGCTCAATCTTTGCTCTCCCAGTGATTGCTATGATGATGGAGTATACCTGTTAGGATCAATTGCTAGAGTATTGGAATAGAAACAAAACAAAAAAGAACCTTACAAATTGAATGCTACAGGGCACTCTGATTCACATAGATTATATGGTTGTGCAATATAGAAAAAAAAATAATTACAACCTTGCAAAGGGAGACAAGGAATAAAACCGCCACAACTGCCTATAACCCAAAAGAAGATAGCAAGACATGGTGTATCAGAGCAGGGTAGATAATCATTCACAATTAAGCAACAGTATGAGAAGCTTTTGCCTCTCCCTGACTGTCTGAAAGTGTTAGTGGCTCAGTCCAGTCTAACTCTTTGCAACACAATGGACTATAGCCTATAAGGCTCCTCTGTCCATGGTACTCTCCTTTAGAGAAAGGAATGACAACTCACTCCAGGATTCTTACCTGGAGTATCCCATGGACAGGGGAGCCTGGTGGGCTACAGTTATGGGGGTTGGAAAGAATCAGCCACAACTGAGTGACTAACACTACTACTATGAGAATCAGCACTACTGCCCATCCTCAAGGTCCTCAGGGTGATGTGATGCACTCAAAGGAAGGTTATGTACCCAATACTGCCCCACAACTGACCAAGCCAGGATTAAGTCTCAAGCAAGTGCAAAAGAAGGCAACAAACAAGCCATCTTCCCTTCCTCCTCCCTCAGGGAGCAAGCAATTGTGTAGTAAACACACTGGTCACTTGGATCTAAGTTGTTGCTTCTGGAACTGGCTAGAGTATTTTTGTTGCTGTTGTCTGGGGACCATTATGCTTGCCGTCTGGCATATTCGAGGTCTGGCATATTCATAAGGTCACTGATGCTAAGGGCCCGTATGGACTTCCCCTCTCAATTTCAGTGTGAGAATGATGTGTGTTATTTTTCATAGCAATATTTTAAAAACATAAAAGTAAGATAAAATTCAAGTTCTTGTTGTTGTTCAGTTGCTAAGTCATGTCTGACTTTTTGCCACCCCGTGGACAGCAGCACTTCAGGCTTCCTTGTTCTTCACCATCTCCTGGAATTTGTTCAAACTCATGTCCATTGAGTCAGTGATGCCATCCAATCATCTCATCCTCTGCCACTCCTTTCTCCTCCTACCCTCACTCTTTCCAAGGATCAGGGTCTTTTCCAATGAGTCTGTTCTTTGCATCAGGTGATCAAAGTAGTGGAGCTTCAGCTTTTGCATCAGTCCATCTAGTGAATATTCAGGCTTGATTTCCTTTAGGACTGACTGGTTTGATCTCCATGCTGTCCAAGGGACTCTTAAGAATCTTTCCAGCACCACAGTTAGAAAGCATAAATTATTTGTCACTCAGCCTTTTTTGTGGTCAAACTCTCACATCTCTACATGACTACTATAAAACCCATAGATTGGACTAACTTGGATCTTTGTCAGCAAAATGACGTCTCTGCTTTTTAATATGCTGTCTAGTTTTGTCATAGCTTTTCTAACAAGGACAAAGCATTTTTTTAATCACAAAAGTAAAAAAAAATTCAAGTTTTATGGTTTACTTAAATATTATTATGAAGGAAGACAGGCAAAACTATTGGGTTGACCAAAAAAAGTTCATTATGTAAGATGTTAAGATCTTATGGAACTATCTGAACAATTTTTTTGACCAAGAAATAAAAGAAAAGAATAAAAAGAAAAGCAGAGGGCAGTAGAGGAATAAAAATGACCTTAGTAAGTGGATGCAAGAGAAGTCCATAGATGAAGGCTGGTTTCTCAACTTTGTTTGGCTATTATTTGGTACTGACAATTCTTAACTTTGGGAGCTTGCCCTGTACATTGTAATATGTTTGACACTCACTAGGTTCTAGTAGCTCCCCATCTCCCAGCTACGAGAATTAAAAATGTCTCCAACATTGTCAAATATTCCCTTAGAAGAGTTCAGGGGTCAAGGAGTAAAACTGCCCTCAACTGAATACTACTGGACTAGGGAAAATAATAATTGGGACACTGAAAGGTGAACTCCCCAGGGCCATAGGTGTCTGCTATGCTACTGGAGATCAGAGGAGAAATAACTCCAGAAAGAATGAAGAGATGGACCCAAAGCAAAAACAACACCCAATTGTGGATGTGACTGGTGACGGAAGCAAGGTCCGATGCTGTAAAGAAAAGTATTGCATAGGAACCTAGAATGTGAGGTTCTTGAATCAAAATAAACTGGAAGTGATCAAACAGGAGATGGCAAGAGTGAATGTCGAAATTTTAGGAATCAGCAAACTAAAATGGACTGGAATGGGTGAATTTAACTCAGATGACCATTATATCTACTACTGTGGGCAAGAATCCCATAGAAGAAATGGAATAGCTATCATAGTCAACAAAAGAGTCTGAAATGTAGTCCTTGGGAGCAATCTCAAATGACAGAATGATTTCTGTTCATTTCCAAGGCAAACCACTCAATATCATGGTAATCCAAGTCTATGCCCCAACCAGTAATGCTGAAGAAGCTGAAGCTGAATGGCTCTATGAAGACCTACATGACCTTCTAAAACTAACACCCAAAAAGGATATCTTTTTCATTATAGGGGACTGGAATGCAAAAGTAGGAAGTCAAGAGATACCTGAGTAACAGGCAAACTTGGCCTTGGAGCAAAGAATGAAACAGGAAAAAGGCTAATGGAGTTTTGCCAAGAGAATGCACTGGTCATAGTAAACACCCTCTTCCAACAACACAAGAGAAGACTCTACACATAGACGTTACCAGACGGTCAAAAACTAAATCCGATTGATTCTATTTTTCTCAGTCAAAGATGGAGAAGCTCTATACAGTCAGCAAAAACAAGACCAGGAGCTGACTGTGGCTCAGACCATGAACTCTTTATTGCCAAATTCAGACTTAAATTGAAGAAAGTAGGGAAAACCACTAGGCCATTCAGGTAAGATCTAAATCAAATCCCTTACAATGATACAGTGGAAGTGACAAATCGATTTAAGGGATTACTTCTGATAGAGTGCCTGATGAACTATGGATGGAGGTTCATGACATTGTACAGGAGACAGGGATCAAGACCATCGCCAAGAAAAAGAAATGCAAAAAAGGAAAATGGCTATCTGAGGAGGCCTTACAAATAGCTGTGAAAAGAAGAGCAGTAAAAAGCAAAGGAGAAAAGGAAAGATATACCCATTTGAATGCAGAGTTCCAAAGAATATCAAGGAGAGATAAGAAAGCCTTCCTCAGTGATCAATGCAAAGAAATAGAGGGAAACAATAGAATGGAAAAGACTAGAGATCTCTTCAAGAGAATTTGAGCTACCAAGGGAACATTTCATGCAAAGATGAGCTCAATAAAGGACAGAAATGGTATGGACCTGACAGAAGCAGAAGATATTAAGAAAAGGTGGCAAGAATACACAGAAGAACTATACAAAAAAGATCTTTATGACCCAGATAACCATGGTGGTGTGATCATTCACCTAGAGCCAGATCCTGGAATGTGAAGTCAAATGGGCCTTAGGAAGACTCAATATGAACAAAGCTAGTGGAGGTGATGGAATTTGAATTGAACCATTTCAAATCCTAAGAGAAGATGCTGTTAAAATACTGCACTCAATATGCCAGAAAATATGGAAAACTCAGCAGTAGCTACAGGACTGGAAAAGGTCAGTTTTCATTCCAAACCCTAAAAAAGGCAATGCCAAAGAATGCTCAAACTATCACACAATTGCACTCATCTCACACGCTAGTAAAGTAATGCTCAAAATTCTCCAAGCCAGGCTTCAGCAATATGTGAACTGTGAACTTGCAGATATTCAAGCTGGTTTTAGAAAAGGCAGAGGAACCAGAGATCAAATTGCAAACATCCACTGGATTATTGAAAAAGCAAGAGTTCCAGAAAAACACCTATTTCTGCTTTATTGACTATGCCAAAGCTTTTTACTGTGTGGATCACAACAAACTGTGGAAAATCTTAAAGAGTTAGGAATACCAGACAACCTGACTTGCCTCTTGAGAAATCTGTATGCAGGTCAGGAAGCAACAGTTAGAACTGTTTGGAACAGACTGGTTCCAAATCGGTAAAGGAGTATGTCAAGGCTGTATATTGTCACATGCTTTTTTAACCTAAATACAGAGTATATCATGAGAAATGCTGGGCTGTATGAAGCACAAGCTGGAATCAACATTGCTGGTAGAAATATTAATAACCTCAGATATGCAGATGACACTACCATTATGGCAGAAAATGAAGAACTAAAGAGTCTCTTGAAAGTTAAACAGGAGAGTGGAAAAGTTGGCTTAAAATTCAACATTCAGAAAACTAAGATCACAGAATCTGGTCCCATCACTTCATGGCAAACAGATGGGGAAACAGTGACAGACTTTATTTTGGGGGGCTCCAAAATCACTGCAGATGATGACTGCAGTTATGGCCAACCTAGACAGCATATTAAAAAGCAGACATTACTTTGCCAACAAAGGTCTGTCTAGTCAAGGTTATGGTTTTTCCAGTGGTCATGTATGGATGTGAGGGTTGGGTTATAAAGAAAGCTGAGCACCGAAGAACTGATGCTTTTGAACTGTGGTGTTGGAGAAGATTCTTGAGAGTCTTTTGGACTGCAAGGAGATCCAACTAGTCCATCCTAAAGGAAATCAGTCTTGAATATTCATTGGACGGACTGATGCTGAAGCTGAAATTTCAATACTTTGGCTTCCTGATGCAAAGAAGTGACTCATTTGAAGAGACCCTGATGCTGGGAAAGATTGAAGGCAGGAGGAGAAGGTGGCAACAGAGGATGAGACAGTTGGATGGCATCACCAGCTCAATGGACATGAGTTTGAGCAAGCTCTGGGAGTTGGTGATGGACAGGGAGGTTGTCGTGCTGCAGCCCATGGGGTCGCAAAAAATCGGACATGACTGAGCGACTGAACTGAACTGAAGGGAAAATAAACATAAAAAGAGGAGGGAAAAAAATTTAAAAATAGGAGATTTTAAAACAAAATGACGAATCCCTTACTTTATGCCACACTCTGTGCTAAGTGCTTTAAATATAGTATTATACTTAGAATACTACTATGAAAGATGCATTCTTATTATTGATGTTTTAATGCTGAAAAAATTAAAAATAAAATAAAACTTTACCTTTTAAATAATTTGTGCATGAGTCTGTTCTCACTGATGCAGCTTGCTGTCTGAAAGTTTGACTAGCAGATAACAGAGTTCTGCTGGTTACAGAATTGGGACAACAAGATTACCTAGTGCCTATCTGGTCCCTATCATCTTCAGAAAAACTATTAATAACATTACAGTGTGAGACAGGAATATTTCTGGCTATCAGAAAAGGAACATTAAAAGAAATGAGTTTTGTATTATTTTTCTCAAGAAACATGTCAGAAGGAAATGCCTTCTCTGAAGTGCTTATCATTACTAAAAGAAAAAAAAATCTGAAAACTGAAACAAAAACTAGAGATACATTTCTTTTTGTTGGAATTCTTTGGAGCCCAATAAGAAAATGATAACACAGTTAAGACCAATCAAAGAAAAAGACAGGGAACTGCTTTTGCAATGTGTTTCTTTTAAAAGTGTCAATTTCCCCAAATGTTCCCACATTTCAGAAAAGAAAAAAAGAGTCTTAATAACTGTTCCACAGACAAATTTGCTAAAAATAACACAGAGCTAAATAATCCAGCTCTCACCCAGTATGAGAAAACTAGATCTGCCTTTCAGGTGAAAGCATTGTCCTTTGCACAAATCATGCGGTACATTCTGCAGGAAACTAATGACTCGTAGAGACTCAGAGTTGAGCTTTACTTTCAGTAATAAAACCAGCTCAAATTTATTTTTTAGCCACTCTGATCAATGCCTGGCTTATCCACATATATAAGCGGGACTGATCTAAGCATCTGTTCATTACTTTCCCAGAGTCTGAGATCTCAGCAGAGTGATCTGAGCGAAGACTATTAGTGTTGGTAGCTTCTGGCAGACTACACATATATAAATACATTCTCAAACCATCAGGCTCAGGAAACTATTAAAAACTGAAGACATACCGCAAATTGTACTTATTCAGAGTCTACACTCATACTTTTGTGGTAGCCTGTGTATATCTTATTCACTTATTTTTAATTGAAGGATAATTGCTTTACAAATTGTGTTGGTTTCCATCAAACATCAGCATGAATCAGCCAAAAGTATACCTACATCCCCTCCCTCTTGAACCTCCTTTCTACCTCCCTCCCCATACCACCACCCTAGGTTGTTATGGATGCCCTGTTTGAGTTCCCTGGGTCACACAGCAAATTCCCATTGGCTATCCATTTTACATATAGTAAGGTATATGTCTCCATGTGACTCTGTCCACATATCCCACCCTCTCCTTCCTTCCCCTGCACCCCTGTCTATAAGTCTGTTCTCTATGTGTATGCTAATACTGCGGCCCTGCACATAGGTTCGTCAATATAATATTTTTAGATTCCATATATATGGGTTAATATACAATATTTGCTTTTGCCTTTCTGGCTTCACTCTATGTAACAGGCTCTAGGTTCATCCACTTCATTAGAACTGACTCAAATGCATTCCTTTTTACGGCTGAGTAATATTCCATTGCATATATGTACCACAGATTCTTTATCTATTCATGATATTTAAATTATTTATTTCCTATAAATCTTATAGGAAAAGACATAATTATATGTAATTAAACTGTTTAAAATAGAGATCTAGATTGAATTCTAATATAATGTCATTTGGGGCCCATAATGAGTTGAATGCCCTCAGCTTCATTTATCATGGGTCAACATGCATTTATTTCCACATCTGATATGTATTTGTCTAAGCATTTAGATGTTAATGGGGCAGTTTTCTCAATATAAGGTGGAGAATAAATTGTCTCTTCCTTCCACAGCTGATAAACTAGCAGGAGAGGGGCAAGGGAGGCACGAGTAACTGTAACATAGTACATAAGGAGATGTGCATCATTAGGAAAATGCAAGGCCCATACTACGGGAGGACAAAGAATGAAAGAGACATTCAGCTGGAGAAACAAGGAGACATCTGGAGTTTCAGCATCATGTGAGTTAGAGAGCCTGGGAGAAGATGAAGTCAGAGAGAGAAGGGTCAGACAGTCTCGCTTTTTAGGCTCTTAAGAGAACTTGAGTTTTACTCTAAGTAAAAATGAGAGACTTGGGAACTTTTGAGCAAAATAATAAATTCATGTGATTTAAAGTTTATCAAAAGCAACGGCAGTTGTGTTTAGAAAAAAAAAAATACAAAGAATGAGACAAGAATGTAAGCAGGGTAGTCAATGCACTAGTATAGGAGGAAAAGAAAAATCGTTCAGATGAGTGTGAAGTAGATTATGGAAAGAAGAAAACATTGTCTAAAAGAATTCCCAGGTTAGTACTAAAGCTAATATACACTGTGAGGTGTGACTGGCAAGAATACACAGAAGAACTATACGAAAAAGATCTTTATGACCCAAATAACCACGATGGTGTGATCACTCACCTAGAGCCAGACATCCTGGAATGTGAAGTCAAGTGGGCCTTAGGAAGCATCACCACAAACAAATCAAGTGGAGCTGATGGAAATCCAGTTGAGTTATTTCAGATCCTAAGACATGATGCTGTTAAAGTGCTACACTCAATATGCCAGCAAATTTGGAAAACTCAGCAGTGGCCACATGACTGGAAAAGATCAGTTTTCATTCCAGTCTCAAAGGAAATGCCAAAGAATGTTCACACTACCACACAATTGTACTCATCTCACAGACTAGTAAAGTTGAAAATTCTCCAAGCCAGATTTCAACAGTACATGAACTGTGAACTTCCAGATGTTTAAGCTGGATTTAGAAAAGCAGGGGAACTAGAGATCAAAATGCCAATATCTGTTGGATCATCAAAAAAGATAGTGAGTTGCAGAAAAATATCTATTTCTGCTTTATTGACTATGCCAAAGCTTTTGACTGTGTGGATCACAATAAACTGTGGAAAATTCTTAAAGAGATGGGAATACCAGACCACTTGACCTGCCTCTTGAGAAATCTGCATGCAGGTCAGGAAGAAACAGTTAGAACTGGACATGGAACAACAGACTGGTTCCAAATAGGGAAAGGAGTACGTCAAGGTTATATATTGTCACCCTGCTTATTTAACTTATATGCAGAGTACATCATGAGGAATGCTGGACTGGATGAAGCACAAGCTGGAATCAAGATTGTCATGAGACATGTCAATAACCTCAGATATGCAGATGATACCACCCTTATGGCAGAAAGTGAAGAACTAAAGAGCCTCTTGATAAAAAAAAAAAAAAGAGGAGAGTGAAAAAGTTGGCTTGAAACTCAGCATTCAGAAAACTATGATCATGGCATCGGATCCCATCATTTCATGGCAAATAGTTGGGGAAACAATGGAAACAGTGAGAAACCTCATTTTGGGGGCTCTAAAATTACTGCAGATGGTGACTGCAGCCATGAAATTAAAAGACACTTTTTCCTGGAAGAAACATTATGACCAACCTAGACAACATATTAAAAAGCAGAGACATTACTTTGCCAACAAAGGTCCATATAGTCAAAGCTATGGTTTTTCCTGTGGTCATGTATGGATGTAAGAGTTGGACTATAAACAAAGCTGAGCACCAAAGAACTGATGCTTTTGAACTGTGGTGTTGGAGAACTCTTTGAGAGTCCCTTGGACCGCAAGGAGATCTAACCAGTCCATCCTAAAGGAGATCAGTCCTGAATATTCTTTGGAAGGACTTATGCTGAAGCTTAAGCTCCAATACTTTGGCCACCTGGTGTGAAGAACTGATTGATTTGAAAAAAACGCTGATGCTGGGAACGATTGAAGGCATGAGGAGAAAGGGATGACAGAGGATGAAATGGTTGGATGGCATCACAACTCTATGGACATGGGTTTGAGTAAGCTCCAGGAATTGCTGTTGTACAGCAAACCTGGCGTGCTGCAGTCCTTGGGATCGCAGAGTCAGACCCGACTGAGTTACTGAACTGAACTGTGACTGAAAACTTGAGTGCAGCCTACGGTGTTTGGATTTTATTCTGTAGTACGTTGAGTATCTCTGAGGGTTATATTAATTTTAAACAAGCTTTTATTGAAATATTGTTGACTTACAGTATTATGTTAGTTTCAGGTGTGCAGCAGAAAGATTCAGAATTTTTACAGTTTGTACTAAATAAAGGTATTCCCAGGTGCATCAGCGGTAAAGAGTGTAGAAGATGTAGGAGAGGTGGGTTTGATCCCTGGGTTGGGAAGATCCCCTGGAGGAGGGCATGGCAACTCACTCCAGTAATCTTGCCTAGAGAATCTCATGGACAGAGAAGCCGGGTGGGCTACAGTCCATGAGGTCACAACGTGTTAGACATGATTGAAGAGACTGCGCACACACACACATACACATACTCCATTGGAAGTTTTTACAAGATAATGGCTACAATTCTTTGTGCTGTACAATATATCCTTGTTGCTTACCTGTTTTATACATATTTATTTGTATCTTTTGATTCCATATCCATAATCTGCTCCTCTCTCCTGCACTCTTCCTACTGATAGCCACTAGTTTGTTTTCTGTATCTGTGAGTCTGTTTCTGTTTTGCATATGCATTCATTTGTATTATTTTTTAGATTTTATGTGTAAGTGATATACAGTATTTGTCTTCCTCTGACTTATTTCACTAAGCACAATATTCTCTAGGTTCATCTATGTTGCTGAAAATGGCAGAATTTTATCCTTTTTTTAATGGCTAAGTAACCTTACATAGTGTGTGTGTGTGTATATACACCACATCTTAATCTGTTGATAGACACGGGTTGCTTCCATATCTTGGCTGTTGTATTAATACATAGCACTGCTGTGAACATTGGGGTTCATTTATCTTTCTGTATTCATGCTTTCATTTTTTTTCCAGATATATACTCAGGGGTGGAATCACTGGATCATATGGTAACTCTATCCTTAGTTTTTGGAGGAAGCTTCATATGTTTTTTTGAGTGGCTTCACCGATTTACACTCCCACCAGCAATGTGCAAGATTTGCTTTCCTCTACATCTTCTCCAACATTTATTTGCAGACTTTTTGATGATGACAATTCTGACAGGTGTGAGGTGATGTTTTGTTGTTTTGATGTGTTTCTCTCATGACTAGTGATACTGTCCACGTTTTTATGTGCCTGTTAGCCATCTGTATATTGTCTCTGGAAAAATATTCAGGTTTTCTTTCTATATTTTTATTGCATTGTTTGTTTGATATTGATTTGGATGAGCTTTTTGTATATTTTAACAATTGAAAACATAAATTTGAAAAAAATAAAAAGTATTAAAATATATTGATAAACATTAGGATATAAAATGGTAGACATCATAAAATATAGAAATAAAACCTGTGAAAGAAAATTATAATGAATCATTTGAAATATATTAAAATGTACATTTTTCTAAGACATCAAATTAAGAGAAAGAAGAATATAATACAAACAACTAAATAAAATAAAATGACAGATGGTATATACACACCAATGTAGAAAACTAAAAGTTTTTAAGCATCATTTTGCAGAACTGCGTGTTAATAAAGTGAACACCTTAATGCCGTGTGAAAAGCAATAATTAAAGCATTTGCAGAAGAATGGCTTATAATCAGAGTAGTGCTTCAGAGGATGATTTCCTGTTTAGGACAAATTTTAGAGAGTGAGATGGGAGGGCTAATTGATGAGCACTTCAAGAAACTACCTAAAGTTATGAGCTCTTGAAAATGATTGCTCCCATAGAGATCAATAAATAATAAAAATAAAAATGTGATGCATGGAGGAATTAGGAGAATTTGGTAACTGCTTATTCTGGGATCATAAAAAAGCAGGTTCCTAAATAGCATATACAGAAGTTAAAAGAAATAATTTGAATGGAAATGACAATAAGCTTTGTTTGAGGTATGTTGAATAAAGCATGACACATAAGTGGAATTGAATAATGCTAAAGCGAAAAGATGGATTTAAGGGAACTATCCATCCCTGATATAATTTAGGTTAAGAACCAGATTGTTTTACTGGTCACAAAGGTAAATTAAAAGAGACACAGAGCAATACGGATGGGCTATCCCAAATATTTAATGCAGTAAACATCAAGGCTGTTGCTGTGCAAGTGTGTGTTCAGGAAGGAAGAAAGGGTACATTATTTTGTGAATCAACTTGACAGCCCTTGCTTTGTCTAATCTAGAATTACACAAAATGGTTTGGCATAAAATTTAAGCTGATGTCTAAGTTGAATGGCTCCATCAGTATTGCCTTTGCTTAGGTATAGGAATTCTAATTCATTTGAGACCTAGGGCATCACAATATTTTATGAAATTCTAGCTTAAATATCTCCTTGACAAAGTTCAAGGCAGACCATCACAAGAACAAAGTAATAATTCTATTTTTATAATATACAAGTGTTCTACGCACTAGTGTCTATTTCTAATATAGTATATAAACTATGTTATTCTCACCATTAACAGTTGCCATATTAGAAATTAATACAGTACATACAATATTTCTGAAATCATTCCACTCTACCAAACTATTCAGTGATTTCGTGGACTGCTTTATGAAATACACACACACACACACAAACATATATATACATATATATAGTTGCAATATTATTAAAAATTTTCTTTAATAAAAATATTCATGTCTTTCTAAAATTAGGTGAATGAATGGTAACACATAATGATGAAAAAATTCATCAGGAATATAGAGGATTAACCTTTACTGTTGGTTTAATTTTAATTGATTTTTTTTCTCTTTGACTGATTTCTGCCTAAAATAAAAACTTTAATATGTTTTTCTTAAGAAATGGAAAGCTCCCTTTTTTAAGATGTCATGTGTTTGTTTAAGCCACACTAGTTCTACAAGAAGTAGATAGGATAAGGTTTTCCTGAATATATATTAATGGGTTTTCTAGAAATTATTAAATTATCATTTGCATTTCATGGTTTGAGAAATTGCTTTAGTTCTTTGTAGAGTGCTCAGTGTCATTCTCCTTTTGTCAAAAGTAAATTAAGTAGCTCAAAGAGCCTTTGTGCAGAAATGTTTGCTTCTTTATTATGTCTGGAAGGTTGGGAATACAGATATCGCCTTTCTTTGCAGAAGGCAGTGTAATAACTCTGACAAGAATATACACAGAGTTTTAGCAAGACTAAATGTGAACAATATGGCTAAACTTCTAGCTTGGGAATAACTAGCACAAGTGTGATCCATTATGATCGCATGTTTAGGGTTGTATTCAGATGATTTCCATTTGAAAAGGATATTTGATAAATCCTCAGATTTAAAATAAACTCTCTTCCATTTGTCTTTGCTTCAGTATTTAGAACATAGCTAGTAAACCAGATTTCCCTCACTTCTTAATCCCTACTGAATTATTTTTCAGCGGTTTAACTAAGGGAAGCTCTATTTTAATTCAGTAAGATGCTAATGTCTTTTACCATTACAACTAAAAAGATGTATAAGAAACTGATTCCAAAATAAATCCACTTTCATTGACTTATTTTCTGAATAATCATGGTATCTTACATGATTATATTAATCTTGTAATGATAGGTAGAACTTTGAGGGAGTCTGACATATAAGATTTTGAGCATATAAATTTGCCTATTATTTCAAATTTTTATTTTTTTTATTTTTTTTATTTCAAATTTTTAATCATTTTATTCACTTTTATTTTCAGATACAGACCCAAGCTACTAGATTGGCACTTAGTATTATTGATTTTTCAGGTCTCCCACATTTCAGGCAGATTCTTTACCATTTGAGCCACCAGGGAATGTCACTGAACCTAGGACTTGTTAAAATATATTTTACTATGTGTTCTCATTGTAAATTTGTCAAATATTCGTAATATTTAGTCTCATATTCATCCATTCAATATACAAATCAATATTTCCTCATGCTATCTTCAAGACAAACTTGAAAGTTTTCTTAAATCATGATAACTCTTGAAGGTTTGTTTGAAATCAATGTCAAACACTATTTGAGGAGGTAGTCTATAGGATTGTTTCATGACTTATTTTTCCACTTCTCAGAGTCTCGTACTTTATGTACGTACTTTACGTACTTTATGTCTCGTAATCTCCAGGAACCAGGACAAGATGGAGAAAAGTGTTTGCTAAAGAACACAATTCATTAAACAGTAAGATCTGCTTTCTCAGTGCTGTTATCAGCCGTTCAAATTACTTGAAGAAATCTCGAATTCAGTTCTCACAGTAGATAGAGTCAGCTGAAATCTGAGGACAGCTGAAAGATTGCCCAGTATTTAGAAGCAGGTGTGATTTTTTTTTTAATAAAAAAGAAAATAGTGACTCTTACTGAATGCATTAAATTCCATGTCTTTTATTCATTACTAGTCTTTTGTTTCTAAGAAATGATTAAGATTTTCTCTTAATGAGATTTTCTCTCACTTAATCAGTCTCTTCAAAACAGCAGAGTTTTGCCAAGGACTTCCACATATTTCCAATATGTAATTAAAGTACCTATGTGAACTCCGGGAGTTGGTGATGGACAGGGAGGCCTGGCGCGCTGTGATTCATGGGGTCGCAAAGAGTCGGACACGACTGAGCGACTGATCTGATATGATATAAGGGAGATTAGTTGAAAAATCCTTTCTCTGAACAAAGACTTAGATATTTTCAATGTAGGAGCCCTCTTGAGCACTGATTGATTGTGTGTATGTGTAGGGGGTATAACAAAGGAGATTGGTAGAAGAAAAAATGACAGGAGGAAACATTGACTATGCACCTAAGGAATTCCTGACACTCTAAGAAAAAAATATTATTACATGTTTAATGTTTAAAGCAAGCTTTCTTCTTTTAAAAATTAAATCAATGGGGGCAAAGATTTTCAAGTATGGTGCTCCAATTTGCTCAAAGTATGAGTAGGAATAAATTCTGTCTATATTTGACTTCAGAGCTCTCAATATGGAGATGCGGTAATAGTTTTCTGGAATGATAATTAAGAACAGCAGAGGTATATCTTAATCTTCCCAACTTGTAAAATCTAGACTTTTTAAAAATCACCATGTTTTGCTAACTTGATTACTTTTGAATACAAGTAATCTGAAATATTTATACATAAATAAATAAAATGTTTAGCTTTAGAAAAAAGTGTAATTTGGTACCTTATTACTTCAAGGCCAAGAGAAATGATCAAATATTCTGTTAGAGGAAGTTATGTGATTTTTTTTTCTTATTCAGAAAAATATGATCCAGCTTTAAACCATCCTTTAACTAAGAGCAAACTCATAAAAACTATTCTGCCAGGGATATATAGCTTTTTTAAGGGCAAAAATGACATTTACCTAGGAGAAAATCACATTTGATCATCAGAGTTTAGAAGCTGAAATCATCAATTTTAATTTTACTTTTAGATGGTGATGACAGTGAATCTCTCTAATTGCCTCTCGATTCTAGAACTTTTATTTTTTAGCTTCCAAGATACAGATGTCCTTTTTTACTTTAAATCCTCACGGTAGCTCTATTATTGATTTAAGTTTGTGCCTTAAGTCTTATTGTCCTTGCTTTGACATAACCCATCCAACAGAGCTATGGTATTGGTTCATTGTAAATCACAGCAGGAAAAAACAGAATTGAAAGATTCTGAATAAATGAAGTTGCTTTTTTTTTTTTTTTTCCTGGTCTGTTCTATTGGTCAGAAAGGAATATGAACCTTTATGTCACCTACAAATTCTATAAGTATATTAAACTTATTGGGTAAAAGATATTTCTAGGAATACACACATTAAAGAGTTCTGATCTGTTTATGATCCATTATATTTATGGATTCAAATAGAATTCACCCACAATTTACTTATACTTTCAGATTTATTAGTCACCTCTGTTGCTTTTAGGACATTTTTGAAGAAAAACTAAATAATACCCCTAGGAATTAGGTAATGAAAATTGCCCTATGTTCAAACAAATTATTCAAAGAAATTACTCTGGGCTATCCAATACTGGGTTGTCAGCTCTTCTATACAAACCCACCCTTCATTATTCTCCTTCTTGGCTTTTCCTTCAGATTGAGGAATCTCCTAGCCTCTTCTTGCTTGCTACTACTTACATACAACTTTTCTCTTCATTCATCCATGATTCTTCCTACTCTTCAGGATAAATTTTTTTGACCGATGTTGAGACCTATCTTTGTTATCTTCCCCAGGTAATAAAAATAATATTTAATATTTTAAAATAATTACTTAAAGTTTCTTAGATAAGTCAACTTATTTCCTCTATATGGCAACTCCTGGAAGTAGATAATAATTGTACTATCATGTAACAAGTGAGGAAAATGAGGCAAGACAGTGTTAGGAAATTTCCATCACACACTCCATTTGTCATCAAAGTTTTCCTTAGGATTCCATTTATATTAAATTTCACTAAAGTTTTCCTACCTTTTATTTTTTGACCTAGTACTCAAGGTTGGCCATAGAGAGTCATCATCAGAGTTACAGAGCATTCTTCTGGGATGGGTTGTGAGAGCAGTTATGAAGAAGTCTCTAAACCCCTAGAGAGGGATATAAAAATTATCTTCTAGGCATCTGGCTATGGCACCCCACAGAAGCACTGCTCCTTAGTGAATAATCACTGCTTTAGTGTATCCTATTGTTGCATGTTGTATGCAATTACCTATCAAGTTTCAACTATCATTTGCACTCTACTAGCAAACCAATGTCTTTAGCACCATTTGTGACTGTTTATGTGACATCTTCACTTAAATACACCTAAATATGTCTAAAAGTGAGTATAGCATCTTTTTTCTCAAACTGTAACTGTATCCCCTTGTCAGTAGGATCACTCCGTAATTACTCATTGCTCATTAGTCATGGTTCTCATGACTAATAGAATAGAGAAACAATAGAATAGAATATATATATATATATATACTCTATATATAATATAGAAACAATAGAATAAATGGAGATACAGATAGAGATATGAAGAGATTTATTATTTAAATTGACATGATTCTTAAGGTTGAGAAGTCCCACCATCTGCTGTCTGCAAACTGTGGAACAGGAGAAAATGGATGTTTCCGGTCTACAAGAGAACAACTAAACCTTCCTTCCATGTATTTTGTTCTATTCATGTGATGTCCAACAGATTTGATGATGCCCACCTGTGTTGGTAGGCACACTCTTTACTCAATCCAATGCTTATCTCAAACACACCCAGAAATAATATTTTGCCACCTATCTGGGCCCAGTCAAGTTGACACAAAATTAAGCATGACACCAACCTTAGGATACCTGGAAAGGTCCTCCATATTATTTTTTATCACTTTTTGCCTTATCAAAATGACATTCAATTGTAAATTTACAAGTTTCTCCTGTCTTTTTTTGTAATCCCTTTTTTGTCAAACTCTCAGGTAAAAGAACTAACAGATATTTCCTGGATGACTTTAGGATCTTCTTAACTGCCACTCCTGCCTCTTATCTTTCTCCAGTTTGACTCTTACTGTCCATGACAGCACATGCTCATCCTGATTTAAGTTTACTCCATGACCCTCAATAAAATTTTAGGTTTTAGCTATGTTTACTTTACTTTGATTGGACTATTTCCCTGTTTAAGTAAAAAGATATCCTATTTATCCTTCATTAAGCAGCTTTTCTAAAGTATCTCAACTTGCTTCAACATGTAAAGTTAGAGGCCCACTTTCCTACACTAGGTAGCTCAGTAGGTTGTACATTTACCTTGTATAAAGCTAAGTGACATTATAATTAACCTATAATGTCACTTAGATTTTTTAGTTTTAATGTATTTAAATGAAGATGTTATATAAACAGTCACAAATGGTGCTAAAGACATTGGTTTGCTGCTGCTGCTGCTGCTGCTGCTGCTAATTCACTTCAGTTGTGCCCGACTCTGTGCAGCCCCATAGACGGCAGCCCACCAGGCTCCCCTGTCCCTGGGATTCTCAAGGCAAGAACACTGGAGTGGGTTGCCGTTTCCTTCTCCAATGCACGAAAGTGAAAAAAGTAAAGTTGCTCAGTTGTGTCTGACTCTAGCGACCCCATGGACTGCAGCCTACCAGGTTCCTCCGTCCATGGGATTTTCCAGGCAAAAGTACTGGAGTGGGGTGGTAGTGTGCAAATGATAGTTGAAACTTGAAAGGTAATTGCATACAAGATGCAACGATAGGATACACTAAAGCAGAGATTATACACTAAGGAGCAGTACTTCTGTGGGGTGTCATAGCCAAATACCTAGAAGATAATTTTTATATCCCTCTCTAGGAGTTTAGAGACTTCTTCATAACTGCTCTTACAACCCATCTCAGAAAAACTAAACTAAACAACACATCCCAGAAAAACTAAAAATGCCTCCAAAGTAGACCCTGCCCCCTGTTCATATGAGAAGCACTGATTATGATTACCAGAATTTAGGAAGTATAAGATGTGGAGAAAATTTTATCTTCTTAGCAGATTATGGTTGAATTATCTTCAAGTGGGAGACCAACTTTGTTGCAAAGAACCTTCGAGAAGTCCACTGAGGGTAGAAATTGGCCTGAGACTGGGCCTGTGCTGAATTTTACAGGAAGTGACTTTGCATACAAAAGAAGACAGGTCAGAGTTAGAGTAACATCCCCAGGGTGGTGGGAATAAAGACTTTGGGCAGAATAAAAATATCTATTGGGGAAAAAAAAAAAAGAAATATCTATTGGGGATTAATAAAATAGCTCTGTTTGTTGTGGGCAATGATCTGTTTCCCCTAAGATATTTTCCATAAACTCCATAGGCTTACTCACTACAGTGGATATTCATTTTATGATGAATATGAAACAGCCCTGAACCCTGCTTCTGTAACTATTTGAAGTCAAATTAAGAACAACGAGCTTTAAAAAAAAACCCTCTTATTATTTCTATGACTGTTAGAAGAAACAAGCTAAACAATATATTAATTATATATACATATACGAAATGAAATGAAATGTCAGTCTGTCAGCCATGTCATACTCTTTATGACCCCATGGGCTGTAGCCCACCAGGTTCCTCTGTCCATGGGATTCTCCAGGCAAGAATACTGGAGTGGGTTGCCATTCCCTTCTTCAAGGGATCTTTGCAACCCATGGATCAAACCTGGGTCTCCCACACTGCAGGCAGATTCTTTACTGATCCACAGGGAAGCCCCATATATAAATATATATATATATATATACACACACACATTGGCATATTGTAGTAATTTTAACTTTTTAAGACAGACAAAACAAAGGACATGGATTTTGATCATGTTTCAGCAATAATTTGGTGGAGAATGCCTGTTTCTGGGTAAAATTTTTGGTTTAGAAGCAGCAAAAGTTTGAGTATGTCAGACCACTCAGTTCAGTTCAGTTGCTTAGTCATGTCCGACTCTTTGCGACCCCATGAATTGCAGCACGCCAGGCCTCCTTGTCCGTTACCAACTCCCGGAGTTCACTCAGACTCATGTCCATCAAGTCAGTGATGCCATCCAGCCATCTCATCCTCTGTCGTCCCTTTCTCCTCCTGCCCCCAATCCCTCCCAGCATCACAGTCTTTTCCAGTGAGTCAGTACTACACATCAAGTAGCCAAATTATTGGAGCTTCAGCTTCAGCATCAGTCATTCCAATGCATATTCAGGACTAATTTCCTTTAGGATTGACTGGTTTGGTCTTGTTTCAGTCCAAGGAACACTCAGGAGCCTTCTCCAAAATCACGGTTCAAAAGTATCAATTCTTCAGTGCTCAGCTTTCTTTATGGTCCAATTCTCACATCCACATGTGGCCACCAGAAAACCACAGTTTGACTATACAGACATTTGTTGGCAAAGTAATATCTCTGCTTTTTAATATGCTGTCTAGTTTGGTCATAGTTTTTCTTCCAAAGAGCAAATGTCTTTTAATTTCATGGCTGCATTCACCATCTGCAGTGATTTTGGAGCCCAAGAAGATAAAATCTCTCACTGCTTCCCCATTTATTTGCCATGAAGTGATGGGACTGGATGCTATGATCTCAGTTTTCTGAATGTTGAGTTTAAGCCAGTTTTTTCACTCTCTTCTTTCACGTTTACAAGAGGCTCTTTAGTTCCTCTTCACTTTATGCCACAAGTGTGGTGTCATCTGCATATATGAGATCATTGACATTTCTCCCAGCAATCTTGATTCCATCTTGGGCTTCATCCAGTCCAGCATTTCTCATAATGTACTCTGCACGTAAGTTAAATAAGCAAGGTGACAATATGCAGCCTCGATGTACTCCTTTTCCAATTTGGAACCAGCCCTTTGTTCCACGTTTGGTTGAACCTGTTGCTTCCTGTCCTGCATACAGGAAGCAGGTAAGGTGGTCTTGTGTTCCATCTCTTGAAGAACTTTCCACAGTTTGTTGTGATTCATGCAATCAAAAGCATTAGCGTGGTCAATGAAGAAGAAGTAGATGTTTTTCTGATACTCTCTTGCTTTTTTGATGATCCAATGGATGTTGGCAATTTGATCTCTGGTTCATCTGCCTTTTCTAAATCCGGCTTGAACATCTGAAAGTTTTCTGTTCATGTACTGTTGAAGCCTAACTTGGAGAATTTTGAACATTATTCTGCTAGCATGTGAGATGAGTGCAACTGTGTGGTAGTTTGAACATTCTTTGGCATTGCCTTTCTTTGGGATTGGAATGAAAACTGACCTTTGCCAGTCCTGTGGCCACTGCTGAGTTTTCCAAATTTGCTGGCATATTGAGTGCAGCACTTTCACAGCATAATCTTTTAGAATTTGAAAGAGCTTGGCTGGAATTCCATCACATCCACTAGCTTTGCTCATAGTGATGCTTCCTAAGGCCCACTTGACTTTGCACTTTAGGACGTGTGGTTCTAGGTGAGGGATCACACCATCATGGTTGTCTGGGTCATAAAGATCTTTTTTGTAGAGATTCTCTTTGTATTCTTGTCACCTCTTCTTAATATCTTCTTCCTTTGTTAGGTCCATACCATTTTTATCCTTATTGTCCCCATCTTTGCATGAAATATTCCCTTGGTATGTCTAATTTTCTTGAACTGATCTCTAGTCTTTCCCATTCTATTACTTTTTAGCCTAAAAGCCAGAAAGCTTACTAAGAAGGAGAATAAATAATAAATTTAAAAGGTAGCAGTGCAAGTAAAGCCTGAGTTTTCCAATTTGCTGCACACACATGCATACAAATAAATGCATAATATCAGTATTGGCTCCCATGTGGTGTGGTGGTGAAGAAGCTGCCTGCCAGTTCAGGAGATGCAAGAGATGTGAGTTTGAACCCTGAATTGTGGAGATTCCCTGGAGAAGGAAATGACCACCTGCTCCAGTATTCTTTCTGGAGAATTCCATGAATAGAGGAGCCTATAGAACTACAGTCCATTGGGTTGCAGAGTTGGACAAGTCTGAATTAGCACTCACACACACACACACACACCATTTATTTGGCACTTATTCTGTTATATTCATTAGATAAAATGTTGCATATCTATTATCTCTTTAATCTATACAAAGTTCAGAGGATACTTTCATTCCCACGTTACAGATAAAATAACTGAGGATAAAAGAAGCAAAACGTCATCCAAGACCACATTGTAAGTGACAATATAGAATTCTAATAAGAATATCTTTTAAAGGTTTATCTAATAAAAGCATGGCTATCAAGCTTTTAATCCCCACACTCAGTCTCTATCAATTAATTCTGATTATATATGTTCTACCCAACTTCATTTTGAAATGACATGCAATAGAGCACAAAAAGCATTATCTATAAGTGAAACAAATTCAGGAAGGTAGCTTCTCTGATAAACAGAAAATATGTATTTTTTTCTGAAAATGTTTAGTTAATGGAATAGATTTTCTTGCTTCAGTTATTTAAATGTATTTTACTCAGTATATTGTGACACATCTCAAAATATCACATTATGTTTTTTTTAATGTATTTTATATTCTTAGTGAATTTTATTCCTGATTTTATTTCCCCCAAACTCTCAGTAAGTCAAGATTAGTAAAAAGCTTAGTTCAGTTCAGTTCAGTTCAGTCGCTCGGTCGTGTCTGACTCTTTGCGACCCCATGAATCGCAGCATGCCAGACCTCCTTGTCCATCACCAACTCCTGGAGTTCACTCAGACTCACGGCCATTGAGTCAGTGATGCCATCCAGCCATCTCATCCTCTGTCGTCCCCTTCTCCTCCTGCCCCCAATCCCTCCCAGCATCACAGTCTTTTCCAATGAGTCAACTCGTAAAAAGCTAGAGGGATGAATTTGTGGGTCTTGGTCTTTTAGTAATCTCCATCTTTCAAATTTTAACTTGAGTTCTATAAAGTCAAGAGGAACACTTTAGTTGAAATTCTCACTAATTGTTCTAAATAAATGTTACAACAACAGCTACACTGTACTTACTCAGTATAACTAGGATTTATCTAATTCAGGCTAAAAAATATGGTCACTATGTTTAAGCTGTTTTAAAAAAATGTAGATGAGGTTGATTGAAAGTGTATAAAAATGGACCCCTGATGAAAAGGGAGGTTGCAAAAACTTCCTTAGAATGAAAGCTCTGTAAGAGTACATTTTATATATAGATGATGTGAGGGTTGGATTATAAAGAGAACTGAGTGCTGAAGAACTGATGCTTTTGAACTGTGGTGTTGGAGAAGACCCTTGAGAGTCCCTTGGACTGCAAGGATATCCAACCAGTCCACCTTAAAGGAAATCAGTCCTGATTATTCTTTGGAAGGACTGATGTTGAAGCTGAAACTCCAATACTCTGGCCACCTGACGCAAATAATTGACTCATTTGAAAAGACCCTGATGCTAGAAAAGATTGAAGGCAGGAGGAGGAGGGGATGACAAAGGATGAGATGGTTGGATGGTATCACCTCTCAATGGATATGAGTTTGAGTAAACTCTGGGAGTTGGTGATGGACAGGGAGGCCTGGTGTGCTGTGGTTCATGGGGTCGCAAAGAGACACGACAGCAACTGAACTGAACTGAACTGAACTGAACTCTGTGTGTGTGTGTGTGTGTGTGTGTGTGCTCGGCCATGTCTGATTCTTTGCAACCACATGAAATGTAGCCCATCAGGCTTCTCTGTCCATGGGATTCTCCAGGAAGAATTTTGGAGTGGATTGCCATTCCCTTCTCAATTGTATATAGATACCAGTGAGCAAAGCATGTCCCACATAAAACCTAGCTCAGTCAAACTTATCCATCACTTATGTCTCAGTTCAGTTCAGTTCAGTTGCTCAGTCGTATCCATGAATCGCAGCACGCCAGGCCTCCCTATCCATCACCAACTCCCGGAGTTCACTCAGACTCACGTCCATTGAGTCAGTGATGCCATCCAGCCATCTCATCCTCTGTCATCCCCTTCTCCTCCTGTCCCCAAACCCCCAGCATCAGGATTTTTCCAGTGAGTCAACTCTTCGCATGAGGTGGCCAAAGTACTGGAGTTTCAGCTTTAGCATCATTCCTTCCAAAGAAATCCCAGGGCTGATCTCCTTCAGAATGGACTGGTAAGATCTCCTTGCAGTCCAAGGGACTCTCAAGAGTCTTCTCCAACACCACAGTTCAAAAGCATCAATTCTTCGGTGCTCAGCTTTCTTCACAGTCCAACTCTCACATCCATACATGACCACTGGAAAAACCACAGCCTTGACTAGATGGACCTTTGTTGGCAAAGTATTCCTCTGTCTCAGAGGAATAAGCAAATCATTTTAACTCCTGACTAATTGTACCCATTTTTTAGCAATCAATGGTTAGGGAAAATTAACCCTTACTCAAAAGTAGCCCTTCACAACCAGTGCTATCAAATCATAATCTAAATTATAACTGCTCTGGTGATTGTTTCATACTCTGATTACAGGCTGCAATGTGAGAGGTAGTAATACAGGTGTTAAGTGGACATTCTAAAGGACTCTCCCTAAAGTGTTTGGCATAATAGGGCAGATGTGGTCCAGAATGCCTTATAATTTCTCCTGTATTTTTAAATTATTTTTAAAATATTGCCAGGGATACATCTTTAAAGTTTTTTTTTTTTAATTTACTTCATAGCTAAATAATCCTTTCATTAGGCCTTTCTGTTACCAAATAATTCAGAATAATATATCAAAGCAATAATTTCAGTTATAACTATAAAGATGGACACTATTCTATAATACATCAGGTTAGAAACAGGGTGAAGCAGATAAAAATATATCAGGGCCAAGACAATTAACCATTGATGGTCAAAAATACTTCAAAAATGCAAAATGACTTCAATAGTCCTAAGAGGAAAAAAATGTATTTTAGATTTTCTCTCATTCTCTTTTGATTGTAGGTATAAGTGAATTATTACTATCTGTGGATTAGATGAAGAGCATATTTCTATTTTATGAATAAAAATTCTCACTATGCTCAAGTAAAAATTCAAGATTTTCTCCCACTACTTCTTTTCTCTTTTTGTGATTTGATTAGAAATAATGCTTCTATAAATTCACAAAATTTCAGAGTTGGCTGAGACAATGGACATCATTTCACAAACTAAACTCTTAGCAAGACACAGGCATTCTTTGATGATTGATGCCTGCACAGTGCTTGGCTTTCAGATGTTCTAAAAATTGCAGTTTTATTGAATTTGTGATTGAAGAACTAGAAACCCAAATAAAGAAGCTATTCACTGAAGACATTGTAACTAGTAAGGGAAAGAAGCAGAAGCAGGTCCTAGATTTTAGAATACTAATTTATTGTAATTTTCTACAACAAGTTACTAGATTCAGGTAAAATTTAATACTGCAAATTAGAATGTTTTATTTTTATTATAAGAAGAACATATATTCCTTTTAAAATATAAATGAATACCAGATAGAAACTTACTTTAGCTGGATTCTGAAACTACCCTTGGTGAGACCTACAGTGTTTACAAATTTTCTAAACTGGACCATGTAAAGTGTAATTTAGTGTTGCAAGGAAAGTTTGAATTAAAAGATAAATATAGTTCCTTTTGTACTTGCCAAAGTGAAAGTACTCAAAGCACAGAGTTAACTAGTCATTGGTACTTTTAGGAATTGACAGGGTGATAAACAGGAAACAGAATTACCCCTTTGCAGAATGCTAACTAATTTAATTGAAACTTTAATTAAAAGAACATCAAAGTACATCTTTCCTTCTAATAGAAAGCACCTGCAACATATGAAAATGATTTGCTTGGACTGCTAGATCTTCAATGTTACAGAAGCAATCGACTGCACCCATATGTCTATTAAAGATATTTCCTGATGAATATGAAAGAACTGAAAGATGATTCATTCCTGAAAAATGATGAAAAAAATGACTCATCCCTTGAAAAAGAAAATTATTTGTGATATCTAATATAGAAATATAAAAATCATTAGCCATCTTCCCTGAGATCTGCTGAGATTGTATACAACAATTTGGATTGCAGTTTTAATATTTTGTGGGTTTTTCCTTTAGGATACTTACTAAGACATCATTTTGGGAAAATTACCTCAATGACACATGTTGATTATGTTTTATCTTGAGATGAATAACATAAATTGCACTCCTCAATCGCTAAAAGTATGTGAACATTCCTCAATATGCTAATTTATTACAGGCAGCCACATACACCTGCCAAAAACAAAATGTGCATGGTCTTATTCTATTATTTAATAAAAAGCTTTTGAAATCTTTCCAAGATCTAAATCTATCCACTAACATAGAAGCACAACTTTTAGGAAAATAAAAACAAAACTAATATTTATTTAGAAACAAAACAGATGAGAATATGGTACATATTAAGAACAATATTCTTACATTAACAAAAGAAGAGAGAAATATGTATTAATATATATTTAAATAGATTAGGAATTCTCATGCTGATATAATATTTCTTCATGTTTAGAAAATTAATTCAACTGTGCAATGATATTTAATGGCATGATAAATACTTTAAAGTAACTACAAATTCTCTAATTGTATGATTTCAATAGGTTTTTATTTAGGTGGGGCAACATGAAACAAAATATATTTTTGTCAGCTCTCTTTGGTCTTTGTTTTCCTCATTAATTTTTTCTACTGTAAATTTTATTGTATGAGCTAATTATTTTTTTCAGTTTACTTTGAGTTACCTTGTATTTATTTTCTATTAATATTACCCAAATTAATCATTCAGGTCATCTTTAAATTCTACTAACTCTTATACCTCCACTAGTATATACTGAATAATTCATCAGATTTTAATTTCTAAGTAAATTTCTTATGTAGAATATTAAGATTGTGTTGCCTCCTTGATTTCTTTCAAACTTTTTATTATCTGCAAACTGTTTATCTCTATACGTTACATCTATCTGCTAAAAATCTTTCTCCAATATCACCATGTCCAGCCATATTGATATAAGTGAAGCTTTTCTTAGAGTCTCAGATTTTATATATTTACACTCTCCATTTGAATTACTGTTTTCTTTGCCTGCTTCTTTCTCATGTTCTTGTTTAAATATCTCCTGCTTATCCTTCATAATACTGTCCAGTCATCAAGCCTTCCCTAATTATCCAAGTGGAGATTAATACAGTTCCTCTGTGAGTTCACAGCACACCAATCAATCCTACTCCAGGAATAGAATAGATAGTTATCTGCCATAGAGTGAATCAATGGACACACTGTAATGTAGCCCTGTGGCTAAATGATTAGAACTCAGATTCTTTCTAGGTCCTACTTTTTGTCTTTAAATTCTAACCTATGTATTTTATCTAATTTATTGTCTTATCAAAGCCTTTCTGATTGGCCCTAAAGTCAGAATATCCACTTGGGACAATCAGAACTTCACCCCAGAGAAGTATGTCAGACCCAAACCCTTTGGCTTGTTCTTGTTATTCAAGTTTGCACTGCCCGGCTGGAACACAGTGATCCAACAGAACTTCCTTAAGTATCGGAAATGTTCTATATTTGCACTATTCACTGCAGCAGCCACTAGCTACATGTGACCACTAACCACTGGAAATGTGATTATTGTGATCAAGAAACTGGATTTTTACTTTTAAAAATAATATAAACTTAAATATATACAAATAATATAAATGTAAACAAGCTACTGCATGGGCTTCCCTTGTGGCTCAGATGGTAAAGAATCTTCCTACAATGTGGGAGACACAGATTCAATCCCTGGGTCAGGAAGACCCCCTGGAGAAGGGCATGGCTACCCACTCCAGTATTCTTGCCTGGAGAATCCCATGGACAGAGGAGCCTGGTGGGCTACAGTCCGTGGGGTCACAAACAGTCAGACACTACTGAATGTCTAACACTTTCACTTTCAAGTTACTGTATTGGGCAGCATAAGTGTGGAATTGTGGAACCAATCTTAGGTACATTTTCTGGAATTTAATTAGTGGACTCTTTCATCTCTTAAAAAGTAGAATCTCAGGATATGAGAATAAAAATTAACTTTACCAACATGATATTTTGTTGTTGCTGTTTGGTCACTCAGTTGCGTCCAACTCTTTGTGATCCCATAGACTGCAGCACATCAGGCTTCCTTGTCCTTCACTATCTCCTATAGTTTGCTCAAACTCAGGTCCATTGAGTTGATGGTGCCATGCAACCATCTCACCTTCTGTTGCCCCCTTCTCCTGCCTTCAATCATTTCCAGCATCAGGGTGTTTTCTAATGAGTCAGTTCTTTGCATCAGGTGGCCACAGGATTGGAGTTTCAGGTTCAGCATCAGTCTTTCCAATGAATATTCAGGACTGATTTCCTTCTGGATTGACTGGTTTGATCTCCTTGCAGTCCAAGGGACTCTCAAGAGTCTTCTCCAACACCACAGTTCAAAAGCATTAGTTCTTTGGCGCTCTGTATGGATTTTAAGCTCCTAAAAACGCAAGCATGGCTTAATAGAAAAACAAGACGACTTCACCCATCGCTGTTTTGCGTACGAACTATAGAACGTTTTTATCTAATCCGAAGTACCTTATTCTATCTCTAAAAAGTTAGACATATTTTTTGCCTTCAGTTATCCCTTCTTTCCTATTTCATTACTAACATTTCAATACTCTGTCTACATTTAATAACAGAAAATTATATATGCCATGTTTTTACTTTTTTTTTACTCCAAAACCTAAATACACCTTCATAGTCTCTAAACCTCTATATCCACAGCTGTAAAATGTATGTGTAAATGGCATGACTTTTTTTCCAATTCTCCTATAGCATATATGAGCTATGTCACTCTGCACAAGATACTTCTTTGCATTTCAGAATGTTGTCTTTAGCACATAAAATAGGATAGTAATAATAGCGTATGTGAGCATTTAGCAAAACTGAGCATTTCCTGTCAACTTCCAATCCTCCTCTTACCCAGCTCGTTATTTTCAGTACCACACTTTTCTGACAATGAAATAAGATATCTAGAGAACGCATCTAGCCAAGTATCGGGTACAAGATGAGGCACTAAACCACGTTGTTTCTCTCTTCTTCCTCTGAATTTGTCACCAGAATGTAGTACAGAGAGGGGAGAAAATTGCCTGCATTTCAAGCCACAGACCCTCTGAATCAACATGGGTAAATACTTCCACTTTTTTTGTGTCATATGAAGACAAGAAAAGTTCTCAGTCCATTGGGTTGTTGTAAGGATCAAATTGGTTAACATACATATGTTTAGAAACACAATGTGCTGTACTGTGCTAAGTTGCTTCAATTGTGTCAGACTTTGCAACTTGTGGATTGTAGTCTGATGGGTTTCTCAGTCCATGGGATTCTCCAGGCAAACTTACTGGAGTGGGTTTCCATGCCCTCCTCAACAGGATCTTCCCAACCCAGGGATGGAACATGGGTCTCTTACACCTCCTGCATTGGGAACCAGATTCTTTATCACTTTAGCACTATACAAACACTTGATAGTCACTTGCTGCCATTATTATTTTTTCCCCCATTTGTATTTTTGTCTCTTTTTTTGCCAGAATTTTGCCAAGAAAATGCACTGGTTATAGCAAACACCCTCTTCCAAAAACATAAGAGATGACTCTACACATGGACATCACCATATGGTCAATACTGAAATCATATTGATTATGTTCTTTGCAACCGAAGATAGAGAAGCTCTATACAGTCAGCAAAAACAAGACTGGGAGCTGACTGTGGCTCATATCAAACTCCTTATTGCCAAATTCAGACTTGAATGTAAGAAAGTAGGGAAAACCACTAGGCTATTCAGATATGATCTAATTAAACCCCTTACAATTATACAGTGGAAGTGACAAATAGATTCAAGGGATTAGATCTGATAGACAGAGTGCCTGAAGAACTATGGATGTAGGTTCGTGACATTGTACAGAGGATAGTAATCAAGACCATCATCAAGAAAAAGAAATGCAAAAAGGAAAAATGGTTGTCTGAGGAGGCCTTACAAATAGCTGAGAACAGAAGAGAAGTGAAACGCAAAGGAGAAAAAGAAAGATATACCCATCTGAATGCATAGTTCCAAAAACTAGCAAGGAGAGAGAAGAAAGCCTTCTTCTGTGATCAATGCAAAGAAATAGAGGAAAACAACAGAATGGGAAAAATGAGAGATCTCTTCAAGAAAATTAGAGATACCAAGGGAACATTTCATGCAAAGATGGGCTCAATAAAGGACCGAAATGGTATGGAACTAACAGAAAAAGAAGATATTAAGAAGACGTGGCAAGAATACACAGAACTGTATGAAAAAAAGATTTTAATGATTCAGATAACCAAGATGATATGCCCTAACCTAGAGCCAGAAATCCTGGAAAGTGAAGTCTTAGAAAGCATTGCTATGAACAAAGCTAGTGGAAGTAACGGAAGTTGAGTTGAACTCTTTCAAATCATAAAAGATGATGCTGTGAAAGTGCTGCACTCAGTATGCTAGCAAATTTGTAAAACTCAGCAGTGGCCACAGGACTGGAAAAGGTCAGGTTTCATTCCAATCCCAAAGAAAGGCAATGTCAAAGAATGTTCAAACTACCACATTATTGTACTCATCTCACATGCTAGCAAAGTAAGGCTCAAAATTCTCCAAGCAAGGCTTCAACAGTACGTGAACTGAGAACTTCCAGATGTTTAAGCTGGATTTAGAAAAGACAGAGGAACCAGAGATCAAATTGCCAACATCCTTTGGATCATAGAAAAAAACATGAGAGTTCCAGACAAATGTAGCATTTTTTGTATAGCTTTGTACAACTGACTTTACATCTTTAATTCACAGAAAGAAAGAAAATAACTGTACCCTTTTGAGAGAGTTATCTGTCATTACATGAGAAAAGTGTGTAAAACATCTCATGTATACTCTGTAACAAAGTAAATCCTCTATAAATATTGTTTCTCCATCTTGCTATTTTAAGCTACATGAACTACATGAAGTTTGACGTTTCCAGAATACTTCCAATTGATATTCACATTTTAAATATGTGTTTCATATTTTTAAGGTAACCCACAGTCCCCAGACCTTCGTGGGCAATTTGACAGGGTATGCATAGATATGTGCTTAATAAAGTATCTCATTCTCTCATTTGCTCTAACACAGGGAAACCTCCAGTTATGAGATCTGAGTGGTCCAAGGATGGAGTGCTGAGTCTCAAGTTGGAAGTTATTGCCCATGTGTCTTGTTTGGCTCTTGGATTTCCAGTGTCTATTAAAAATTTACTTAACTTTTCTTTCCTTCCCTCCAGCTGTGAATGTTTCATACTTTCCCACAGGAAAATGTATACAGTTAAGGAATATGCACAGATGAAACACATCCTCTTTTCTTGATGAACTTAAATTCTCTTCCTTATTTCCACACCACATTGGAGTAGTATATCCAGAGTTGGCAACATACCCATGGGGCACATAATCAGAGTTAAGACTGTAAGAAAAATCTGATCTACTTTGCTGATCCATAAAATGACCACATCACATGCTTTGCAAATGAATTTTCTTTATTTTCCACATTTCCCACCCACAGCCTGGCAGAGTTCTAATGATTTTTCAAGGGCCAGTTTAAATGTCAGCTATTCTTTGAACACTGTCAAAACTCACTGGCTTTGCTCCAAAGATTGAATCTCTCCATCCATCCTTTTTAATTGTATAGCATTTAATTGGTTTGATTAGGATAATATAGGATATTTATCACAGTTCATTATAGTGCAGTTGTTTACATGCCTGTCTCCCTTGCTAGACAGAGAGTTCTGTGATGACAGAAAGCTTTTTGTTGCTTAAATCAGAGCCTGGCATACAGTGAGTATTCTATAAATTTCACTTGAGTTAAACCAAGATCTTCTTGACTTCCTGACGTTTCCTCTAAACTATTTTACCTCACAGAAACAAAGACTATTATTAAATGATTATATTACTGGACAAAAACTCAGTTTTTATTTTCTTCATTGATGATAATTTGGAACTTCAGGTAATAGTCTGCAGATCTACAATAGGTGTCAAAAACTTCAAATAATAAACTGATGATCATGAAACTATTAACATAAAAGAAAATGCTCTTTTTAATGAATAAAAACAGAGATATTATCAACTTGCCAGATCTATTTTGAGCAGATGTGTGAATATTCACACGAACAGTAAACACATACATATGGGTTTAACACTCATATACATAATTTCACTTCTGTTCAGTTCAGTTCAGTCACTCAGTCCTGTCCGACTCTTTGCAACCCCATGAATCGTCGGATGCCAGGCCTCCCTGTCCATCACCAGATCCTGGAGCCTACACAAACTCATGTCCATCGAGTCAGTGATGCCATCCAGCCATCTCATCCTCTGTAGTCCCCTTCTCCTCCTGCCCCCAATCCCTCCCAGCATCAGGATCTTTTCCAGTGAGGCAACTCTTTGCATGAGGGGGCCAAGGTATTGGAGTTTCAGCTTCAGCATCAGTCCTTCCAATGAACACCCAGGACTGATCTCCTTCAGAATGGACTGGTTGGATCTCCTTGCAGTCCAAGGGACTCTCAAGAGTCTTCTCCAACACCACAGTTCAAAAGCATCAACTCTTCGGTGCTTAGCTTTCTTCACAGTCCAGCTCTCACTTCCCTACATGACAACTGGAAAAACCCTAGCCTTGACTAGATGGACCTTTGCTGGCAAAGTTATATCTCTGCTTTTTAATAAGCTATTTAGGTTGGTCATAACTTTCCTTCCAAGGAGTTAGCGTCTTTTAATTTCATGGCTGCAATCACCATCTGCTGTGATTTTGGAGCCCCCAAAAATAAAGTCTGCCACTGTTTCCACTATTTCCCCATCTATTTCCCATGAAGTGATGGGACCAGATACCATGATTTTAGTTTTCTGAATGTTGAGCTTTAAGCCAACTTTTTCACTCTCCACTTTCACTTTCATCAAGAGGTTTTTTAAGTTCCTCTTCACTTTCTGCCATAAGGGTGGTGTCATCTGCATATCTGAGGTGATTAATATTTCTCCTTGCAATCTTGATTCCAGCTTGTGCTTCTTCCAGCCCAGAACTTCTCATGATGTACACTGCATATAAGTTAAATAAGCAGGATGACAATATACAGCCTTGACATATTCCTTTTCCGATTTGGAACCAGTCTGTTGTTCCATGTCCAGTTCTAACTGTTGCTTCCTGACCTGCATATAGGTTTCTCAAGAGGCGGGTCAGGTGGTCTGGTATTCCCATCTCTTTCAGAATTTTCCACAGTGTATTGTGATCCACACAGTCAAAGGCTTTGACATAGGCAATAAAGCAGAAATAGATGCTTTTCTGGAACTCTTCTTGCTTTTTCCATGATCCAGCGGATGTTGGCAATTTTATCTCTGGTTCCTCTGCCTTTTCTAAAACCAGCTTGAACATCAGGAAGTTCACGGTTCATGTATTGCTGAAGCCTGGCTTGGAGAATTTTGAGCATTACTTTACTAGCATGTGAGATAAGTGCAATTGTGCAGTAGTTTGAGCATTCTTTGGCATTGCCTTTCTTTGGGATTGGAATGAAAACTGACCTTTTCCAGTCCTGTGGCCACTGCTGAGTTTTCCAAATTTGCTGGCATATTGAGTGCAGCACTTTCACAGCATCATCTTTCAGGATTTGGAATAGCTCAACTGGAATTCCATCACCTCCACTAGCTTTGTTCATAGTGATGCTTTCTAAGGCCCACTTGACTTCACATTCCAGAATGTCTGGCTCTAGGTGAGTGATCACACCATCGTGATTATCTTGGTCGTGAAGATCTTTTTTTGTACAGTTCTTCTATGTATTCTTCCCTCCTCTTCTTAATATCTTTTGCTTCTGTTAGGTCCATACTATTTCTGTCCTTTATCGTGCCCATCTTTGCATGAAATGTTCCCTTGGTATCTCTAATTTTCTTGAAGAGATCTCTAGTTTTTCCCATTCTGTTGTTTTCCTCTATACATAATTTCACGTATATATAATTTATAGAATTAGCACAATATAATATATAGAAATTTCAAATAAAATTTTACTCATAGCTCAAAACTTGCACAGAATGGTAAGCTGACAATCTTTGGCTAAAATAATTGAGTAAAATATTATTATTGATATGAAAAATATGAATAAATCAGTGATTTTATATTATAAAGTTTGCATAACACTAATATCTGTTCTAAAATAAATTAATAGCCTGGGCACTTTGCTGATGGCTCAGCAGGTAAAGAATCCTCCTGAAATATAGGCGAGGCTGGTTCAGTCCCTGGTTCGGGAAGATTCCTAGAGAAGGAAATGGCAACCCGCTCCAGTATTCTTATCTGGGAAATCTCATGAACAGAGGAGCCTGGTGGGCTACAGTTCATGGGGTTGCAAAGAGTCTGACCTGACCGTGCAACTCAACATTTGTAAGTACACATGGGCTCTTAATAGCTGATTGAACTAATTGTTTTAAATGCATGCATTTAAGCTGTAGCTATTGATACATTCAACTAAAACAACTGATTAAATGGGTAAATCTATTTGTCTCAAAAAATGTACCAAATATTTTTTCATTAATTTGCGGAAAACAGGAAATCAACCTTAAGACTAACATTTCATAATGTTAATTGGAAAGAACAGACATATTTTACAAAATCAGCTGATTAATGATCTTGGCTGTGCTGCTCTCCAATTAGTGCTGGGTCACCAATTAATTCTTTTCCAGGTGTCCAGGCTTCCCAGATACCAGCATTGGGCTGAGTTCTCTTGATCCTTTCACCTAAAGCTCCAACTATATTAATGACTTTGACCTTGCTCAGACTTGGACAGCAGTTTTCTCAGTTTAAAGAAAAATATCCTTTATGCTAATTTTAAGAAAGTGAGAGATCATAAAGTTAAACAGAGCTTCACTGTCGTTCAGTTTGAAACAACAATTTCACTTGAGACGGTGACTTTCTATAGGTGTCACGCTTGTATTTCTTCTACCTGTGTTTTCTGCCACAATCCTTGAGATCACGTGGCCTTTGTCTTGTGACTAATTTCCTCAGATACCCTTATTTTCCCTCACTTTTTCAATCTCCTATTTTCCCCATGTTTCCAGATTACTGAAGCATTCCCTTCACTGATAAGCAAGAGCCTCACTCTCCAATCTATTTTTCGAAACCAATTTTCTATTTCATACTCAAGTTTATTTTCAAGGGAGTTTTACAGTTGCTGACTAAAGTTTTTATTTCATTACTCACTAGTTCATTAATTCAGGGTTATAGTCATATTGCTGCCATCATATCATTGATCCTTTCCTCTTAAAGGCAGTCTATTAAAACAACCATATCTAAAGACTTCATCACATTCAGTCTCAAAAGTGTTTCACATTGTGAATTTCTCTATCTTAGCTTCCAGGTCACTATCTCTCTCTATCCATCTATCTATTAATATTTCCCTATGACATTATGGACTTGGAAGTCAGGTTGATCACTCTCTACATGTCAGCCTTTCCCCTGTCTTACACACAAATTTCTGAGAAGTCACTTAATTCTCTAGGCCTCAAGTTTTTCATGAATAAAATGAGGATGAAAATATATACCATGTAGAACAGCTTCTCCCCACATTCTGTGCCAATCCTCATCATCTCCTTAAATTTTTAACTGAACACAATTTGTTTCCTTGATATCCTGTTAGAATAGAATAAAACATTATAATTAATGCTCATATCTAAACACATTTTTAAATTAAGGAGTGTGATATTAACTATATTGCTGGAACCAGGCTTGTTTGCAAACCACAAAATATGATAGGCCATTTCAACCTGTACCCTGTGTTTTTCTACTTTTCTGCATTTGTTAATTTTTCACCTCCCCTCTAATGCCTCTTTCCTTCCTCTCTGGTAAATACATCTTTCAAATTACTGTTCAAGTCTTATCCACAAACCATACCATAAAGTTCTTTATGGTCTTTAACCAGTCAGCATTTATATCACCATGTAACTACAATCAAAATGAAATCCATGTGTCATCAAACATTCCTTCTGACACAATTTATCGTATAGTTCACTATTACATTTAGTGTAAATTATCTCTATCTTGAGAACATACATTTTTAGTAGAAGTAGCTTAATTTGAAACCTTTCTGCTTTCTGCATGGTTTCTGGCATATAGTTAATCAGTTAGTGTGCATATATTGTTTGTTGATTGGATTATTGATTTATTATTATTATTATATTTTAGGTATGTTGTGTTGGTAGATAAGCTGATACCAACTGAGCCACAAGGGAAGCCCAAAAATACTGGAGTGAGTAATCTATCCATTCTCTAATGGATCTTCCCAACCCAGGAATTGAACTGGGGTCTCCTGCATTGCAGGTAGACTTTTTACCAACTGGGTAAATCCAAAAATTATTTTACACTCTATTATTTAGTGGCATGTCATGAGGCTAACAGTTATTTTTAGAAATATGTATATTTTTAAGATCAAATGTAAAGGAGCACAGTGACTCTTCAGTCGTGTCAGACTCTTTGTGACCCCATGGATTGTAGCCCACCAGACTCCTCTATCCATGGGATTATCCAGGCAGGAATACTGGAGTGGGTTGCCATTTCCTTCTCCAGGAGATCTTCCTGACCCAGGGATCCAACCCTCCTTTCTTAGTGTCTCCTGTATTGGCAGGCTGGTTCTTTACCACTAGCACCATGTGGGATGCCTCATTACCAATTAATCCTCAACATATTAGGCTGACATGAACATCTTCTGCCCCCTCTCCAAAAAAAAATGCTAAAGGAAGAAAATGAATCAGCAACATGTAGTTTGACCACAAATACAGATAGAAACAAACTAATCTCTTTATAATAATGGGGAGTAATGTGGCCTAATTTTTTGTGTTAGTTGGAAAAATTTTACCTCCCTCAGAGCTCAGCTATTTTCTAGTACTCTCAGAATTAATCCCATAATCAGAGTGGTCATCATCAGGCTAAATGGCAATGTAAGAGTCCAAAGATTTGTCTTCCAAAATGAAAATTGAAACCTATTTATTTTATTCATCATTCCTATGATATTTTTTTTAAGTTACAAGAAGCAAAATTGTGGATGCACCTATTGTTCTTTGCCTTATCCTAAAGTAACAATATTATGACTGGGCATAATAGTCTGATTCCAATTTGGACATGACTGCTGACAGCTTTCTGACTTCCCAGGTGACTCATTGGTAAAGTTATTTGCCTGCCAATGTGGGAGATGCAGGAGATGTGGGTTTGAACCCTGGGTTGGGAAGATCTCCTGGAGGAGGAAATGGCAATCCACTCAGTATTCTTGCCTGGAGAATCCCATGGACAGAGGAGCCTGATGAACTACAGGCCTGGGGTTGCAAACTGTCAGCCATGACTGAGCGCACGTTGACAGCTTTCAATGCCCATTCCTCTCCCTTCTCTTCTGCCCTTCTGTATAAGACAAGAAAGCCTGAGTGCTCTTTTCTTTAGTGACTGCAAGAAATTCAACTCAAGCAAATCCTGACCTTTGTATGAGAACCTTCACTCCTGGCTCACCCCCTGACCACAATAAAACCCCAAAGCTGGTATCCACTTTCCTTCTTGTCTCTCTCAAGCTGTTTTCAGACCAATTTGGAAGTCTCCTTGCTCTCTGCAGAAAGCCACCTGCAAATTTGTGTGAGAAATAAGCTTTTTACCTCCTCTTGGTACATGTGCAGTATACTCAGTCCTGACATCTAAACTATACTTGAGTGGGGGTCCCCTTGTCTTTTCAGGATGATCAAAAACTGTGAGTTAAAACTGGGGTAAGAACTCTCTGGATTTTCGTGGATATACATGCTACTGATGTGGATTATATACACATAAAACTGAAAGAAAGGATATCTTTACTGATCACATAGATTTTAAAGGAGAACCTATATGTCAACAAATCTATTAATTTAGGAAAAAGTTACACATTGTTTATAAAATCACAATTTACTAAGATAGATCTAAAGCCATACTTTGCTTTTAATGCTATATATATTTATGCTTTTAATACCAAAAGTTATTAAGGTAGCTGTGAGACAGCTGAATACTGTAGAGATAAGTGTAAGTTATTTGTAGATAATATGCCCAGCCTATTATCAAGCATGAAATCAATGAATATAAAAATCCAGTGCTGTTGTTTTGATAATAATTTTATATAAATTGAATATTACTCAGTATTATTGTTTGCAGCTACATAAGGAACCAGAAAATGTGCTGTCAATAATTTCCATACTATTAAATATCCCAAGGGTATTATTGTCAAAAAGAAAAGTATTTATTACATTGTATAATGGGTCCAAGCATTAAAAAAGTTAGGAAGAAAAGAGAGGGCAATAGAAAGAGAGTGACAGAGAAAGAAGCTGTTACTAGAGGTTTAACAATCAATCGATAATAATTTTAAAGTCTCTTTTTTATTGGAGTGTGCGTATGAGGAGGTTCTGCTATAAAATGTGTATACAAAATATAAAATGTCCTAATATTCAGTATAACTAAAGAAAAATTTCTAGTATCAGTCAACACTTAGTCTATTTAGAGGTATAAAATAGAATTTTGGATTTTCTAATGTATTCAGAAATTGAGAACATAAATTTAATAGTAAACTGAGAGTCTGAATAAGAAGCCAAAAGCAATTTTAAAATATGCTAAGTGTGTCCAGGAAAAAAAGAAAACAAAGCATGAGGGGCTTGAGTTTATTTTGTTTCCACGGCATATCAATGCTTTAGTTATCCAGGCAAATTAAAGATAAGCATTTTCATACTTATTCTTAAGAGTATATAAATGTCAGTGTTGATTGCAAGGGTTGCTGGACCCTCAATGCTTAATTGAAACTTTGCTCTTGTCAGTTCTTGTCACACAAGGTTTCCATTATCTGAATAATGAGCATGTAGTGATGATTAATTTGCCCACTCTATTCTTAGCGGGTTTTGTCTTCCAGTACAGTAGGGGAAAGATCTGGGAGAAACATGACGGTATGCAGAAAAAAAGACAGCACTGTTTTGATAGCTCAGAAACTTCATGTATTCTGGCTCTTTCAGTCTCCAACTTTACTTACACAGAGAATCACTTATCTGCATCGATTCTTATTTAATCATCTGGAGAAAGGAATAAAGATTTGATTAGATGAGCTCATAAATTCCTTTCCTTTCCCATTATATAACCTTCCTTGATATGATTTTTTTAACTTTAAAGATTTTCATATATGAACACCTCTCTAACATTTTATGATAGACTTAATTTTCCCAAACAATGACAAAATTGAACTTGATGTTATTAGATGTCAAAACTTTTGCAAAAAAGGTCATTCACTCACTCATGTAATAACTATGCATTAAGCATATATTATGTGTCATCTCAAACTTAATGAATGTAGAGCAGAACACTTGGTTGCTGCGTCCTCATCTAGCTCTGGTGTGTAGCTATCCTCAGCTCATCAAACCACATCATGCACCCACCCTCCTTCCCCTTGTTCAAGTCAAAAATCTAGGGAACATCTCTGATTATTCTTTCTTTCACCCACCACATTAATTTCATCAGTGAATGTGTTCAGTTACATCCAAAAGCCTAGAGTGAATCTATGCATTTTCTTCATCATGTATTGTCTGGCATTCCAGCTGTTTTCCTATTTCAGTGCTTCATCCCTCCCCTCAAAAACTGTAGTAATCAGAGTCATCTTGTAAAACATATATCAGATATAATCACTCTCTACTCAAAGTCTGTCACTGATTTCACTCTGTATATTTGAAGCAAATCCTGACCCCCCCCCCGCCGCCCTTACAAAGTCCTATAGACTTAAACACTATCTTCTTTCTAACCTCATTCAAAGCACTCCTCTGCAACCATTTTTTTTTTAATGCCATGGACTAGCTATTTATTCAATAGTGAAACTTTTTTGACCTTACAGTTTTTGTGTATGCCTGGAATGTTTTTCTCCTGGTTTTCAAGTGGCTGGTGCTTTCAAGGCATCCATGTCTTCGTTTAAATATTTTTCTTGTTTTTTAATTAATTAATTAATTATTATTATTTGCTGTTTACAATATAAAGAACTACAGGCCAAGATATTTAAAATTTAACCTGCATTATTAAAAATTTCACCATCATTTTCTCTGAAAGGCAATCTCTGACCACCAATCCCAAGTAGTTATCCCAATACATACTATAATATCATGTTTTAATTATTTTCATAGCCTTATGCAGATATTTTCTTCTTTGTTTAATTGCAAGTGTTCCCTTTGTGTTCTGTTGAAATATAAATTTCACACAGACTTGCAACACGTCGCTCTTGCTTACTTGTATGTCGTCACTTAAAAGTTTATAAAGGACTGTGCCCATATAGTTGCTCTTCTTGTGAAGCTTTTTTCTCCAGCTTTATTGAAGTACAATTGACAGATGCAATTGTACAATAGAATAAAACATATAAAATGATGTGTCAATATACATATACATTATGAACAAATTCTACCATCAAGCTAATAATACATCCATATGCTCACATATTTACCTTTTGTTTGTCATTTGGTGAAAACATTTAAGTTCTACTCTCTTAGCAAAGTTTAGTTATACAATACAGTGTTGTCAACTATTGTTACCATGCCTTCCATTAGATCCTCAGAATATATTTATCTCATAATTGAAACTCTGTACTCTACCAATATTGCCCTATTTTCACCAGCCTCAAGCCCATGGCAAGCATTTCTCTACATGGATCATTTTCTTAATTTATCTTTTTGATACTTAATTGTTTATGTATAGAAGTACAACTGATGTTTATATATAGATATTGTATCCTGCAAATTTACTGAATATATTTATTAATTCTAACAGTTTTGCTTGATTCTTTAGAGATTTTCAATATATATTTTATATCATCTGTAAATAGAGCAAACTTTTCTTCTTCCTTTCCAATTTGGATGCCTCTTATTTCTTTTTCTTGCCTAACTGCTCTAGCTAGGACTTCCATCTGGTTTTATATTGAATAAAAGTGTCAAGAACAGGCACCCTTATCTTCTTCATGATCTTAGAGAAACAGATTTTATCTTCTCACAATAGAGTATGTTAGCTGTGAGCTTCTTGTAAACTTTAATAAACATGTGGTTCCATACAAATAAAGGCCTATTATTGGAGCAGAAGTGAAAAATAATGAATGACAGTGAAGCTCTTCTGTTGCTTGTAGGCTGGCTACTGGAATTTGGAGTTTCAAAATGCTTGGAAAAAAATTACTTCTAATAGTAGATTCATAAGGTTGTTATTGCTCAGTCGCTGTCAAGCCCGACTCTTTTCAGCCCCATGGACTGCAGCATGTCAGGATTCCTTGTCTTTCACTATCTCCCAGATTTTGCTCGAACTCATGTCCATTGAGTCAGTGATGCCATCTGACCATCTCATTCTCTGTCGTCCCCTTCTCCTGCCTTCAATCTTTCCCAGCATCAGGGTCTTTTCCAATGAGTCAGTCGTTCACATCAGGGGCCAAGGTACTGGAGGTTCAGCATCAGCATCAGTCCTTCCAATGAATATTCGGGGTTGATTTCCTTTAGGACTGACTGGTTTGATTTCCTTGCTGTCCATGGGACTCCCAAGAGTCTTCTCCAGCACCACAATTTGAAAGCAACAATTCTTCAGCACTCAGCCTTCTTTATGGTCCAACTTTCACATCCATACATGACAACTGGAAAAACCATAGCTTTGACAATATGGACCTTTGTCAGCAAACTGGTGTCTCTGCTTTTTAGTATACTGTCTAGGTTCTAAAATAGCAATTAATTGAATGTAGATTAATGAATGTTATTTTGGAAAATATCAGTTTCAATTCCTGATATTAACAACTAGTAGGCAATCATACAGGAGTAAGTATAATTTAGGACTCTTTTAGTAGCAATACAAACTAATTCTAGTTTCCTGAAGAGAATTTTATTGAGAGGATCTGGACTAGTTTACACAGAATTGAAGGAAAAGTTCAAAAACCTAATTGTTAAAAAGAATAGCTACAATAGGAAGCTCATGAATTAGAGTAATTTTGGAATCTGAAGAGTTTATTTAATTTGCCTTCTCCAATTATACAGTATTGCAGAAGTTCAAATGGTAAAGAATCTGCCTGCAGTTTGGGAGACCTGGGTTCGATCTCCCTGGAGAAGGGCATGGCAACCCACTCCAGAATTCTTGCCTGGAGAACTTCATGGACAGAGTAACCTGGAGGGCTACCGTCCATGGAGTCGCAAAAAGTCAGACATGACTGAGGCACTAACACTTTCACTTTTGTTTCAACCACGACTTTATTAAGATGATCTGGATTAATTTACACAGAATTGAAGGAAAAGTTCAAACAAACTAATTGCTAAAAAAAACAAAAATAGCTACAGTAAGAAACTCATGAATTAGCATCATATTGAGAATCTGAATAGCTTAGTTAATGTCCAGTTCAGCTCAGTCTCTCAGTCGTGTCTGACTCCTTGCAACCCCATGGCCTGCAGCACTCCAGGCCTCCCTGTCCATCACCAACTCCCAGGGTTTACTCAAACTCATGTCCATTGAGTCAGTGATGCAACCCAACCATCTCGTCCTCTGTTGTCTCCTTCTCCTCCGACCTTCAATCTTTCCCAGCATCAGGATCTTTTCCAATGAGTCAGCTCTTCACATCAGGTGACCAAAGTACTAGAGTTTCAGCTTCAGCATCAGCCCTTCCAATGAATATTCGGGACTAATTTCCTTTAGGATGGATTGGTTAGATTCTGCCTCCCCAAATTATCCAATATTGTAAATATCCATGGATTTCACCAATTTTTTGAGATTCTTTTAAGTTTATTCACTAGTTCATAGAGAATGAACATGAATTGTGACACTGTGACATTGCCAGTACTGTTTGCATGACTCTTAGAACCAAAGTCAATTAAACGTTCTGAGCTTTAGAATCACTGTCCATGGAAATGAGTATTGAATCTGTTTTCATGGGCATCACTGTGTTGATTAAATATGATAATATAAGAAACAGCACTTATAAGCATTATGTACTACACAAATTTAGTAGCATTTACACTCAAATCTTTATAGTGGCAAATGTAGTTATTCCTTCTACCCACCTGGTGAGGTACTGTCTCCTAGAAATGATGTGGAATAGGTTCCAAGATAACTGCTGTTGTTCTTTCTGGGTGACAGAATTGCTATTTTCACATATTAATCTGATATTGTCTGGAATCTATAAGATGGTAAAGTTTTGGCAATATATATGTCATATAGGTTTTGCATGAGGCAACTAGTGAGTCATCTATAAATAGTAAAGTAGAGATTAAAAACATATATATAGCTTCATTATTTCTCTGTATTTCTCAACCTGGCCTAGCATACACACACACACACAAATCCTACTTGTACTGAGAAGCTGCAATGGTAAGCTAACCATTTCAAGTAATTCAGTTTCTACCAGTTTAAAATAATTTCTTTTGATAACTACTTACCTCAATTCTGGATTTGCACCCTTCTTTCTTTTTATCTTTTCTCTAAATTGTAACTAAATTGCATCAGGGTGGCAATCGAAGCATCATTGTGGAATTGCAAATTTGGGAAATGATTTTAACACTTGGAGGTTCTTTCTCTTTATCCAGTATTATTTCCCAATAGGTATCCTTGGTCCCACGATGGCCTCCACATGTCTAGTTTGCACTCATCGTTTTTTCACCTTCTCAGCAAACAATCCTCATCTGATCTGCCATGCCTCTGAGGCACTTTGCCATTATTTCCTATGGCTGTGGGGGGCACTCAGGGAACTCTGGCTCTGCTCTCCTCACCAAGGTGAACTGGAAGGAACTCTAGGTAGTTCTCCATCAGGCATCTGCCTGCCCTCACCTCCGAACATAAATGATGTCAGGAGCCATGCTTCGGGAGCTAGGTTGAAGGAGTTACTTTTCTAAAGATCTGTATGATCCAGGCTGTACTTTGGGAGGCTAGGCATTCTTCCATTGCTCTGAGAGACTTCTTGTTTCCCGTGTGCCGAGGAGGTTGGCCCAACAAAGGAGACTGAAGAGCTACATGTTTTCAGGAGACATTCAACACCTAAACACCAACCACATACCTACAGCCCATCTCCTGATTTTCCCCTCTTGTTTTACTGTCTGATTAAACTCTCACATACTTCACGGCAGAAAAAAAAATGACACATGTCATGATACATGTTTCTCTATTACTTGTCTTAGGGAATAAACTCTATACTTTTAGTCTCAGCTGTTGGTTTTCAATACTTAAAGCTGACTTAGAATTGTAAAATACTCTAATACATTCCCACTTTCTGAAACTGAAGACTATGATTTAAAGATGAACTATTCTACAGTAGACTTCTATAAGATCAATATGAAACCAATATTCAGGAATGAATTCTCTCCATCCCATTCTTCAATTTTGAAAAGAAAATTTCTGACTGTATCACTGAGGATAGTATTGAAGAGTATGATATAACGCTGTGATTAGCAACTACAGACCTTTTTTGTTTTGTCAAGTCCTGCCCATCAGCTGTTTTTATAAATAAGATTTTGCTGCAGTACAATCATGCATATATGTATGGTCTGTGACTGCTTTCCTGCTGCCTTGGCCAGAGAACATATTGCCTGGAAAGCCTAAGGTATTTACTATTAGACGCTTTATTGGAATTTGCTGGCCGATGTTAAAAGCTTAGTTTTATATCAAATTATAACACCCCTATATAAATAAAACCTACTTCTTGCTTTTAGATATTTTCATCAGCTTATTTTTAGTAATAGTTGTCATGTTTTGTTCCTTCCCATTTACTAAATGAATTCCTAATTGAGAGACTCAAAGTTATAATAAGGAGACTCAGAATATAAAGGGAATTATGGATCATTGGGTCATACTACGCCTTAGATATTGTGATAAGAAAGCTAATGTTATCTCTATTAACCTGGATTCTCCTCTAATGTTTGTCAGATGGGCATCATCAGAGGGAATGTGTCAAAAAATACAGTACTCACTTCATATAGGGTCTCTTCCCCATTCACCAGCTTTCATATTCAAACAGGATTGATTCATGAGCAGAGATCTCACAGTAGCAATGGCAAACTGAAATCAAAATTGTACTGCATTAGGGGGATGTGATTTGGATTTGTTTCTCTTCTTTTCTGTCTTTAAAATTTTTCCATTGTGTGAAAATATTTTGGCATTTACAGTTTTTTTAAAGTAAATAGAATTATGGGGGTTTTGACATTTTTCCCTCCTGAGGGAGGGAGCAGAGTTACAATGAATCCTCAAAGCTGTTAGTATTTTTGTCAGTCTTGTTTTTCACATTATCTATAAAACTTGAAATTCAGACAGATTTTCCATCTAAGGTCCCTTCCAGCATTAAAATTCAATGATTTTTTAAAATGGGAGTTTTTGCAAAAGCCAGATGTTATTGAGCAGTCTTATTTACTCATTAGCAACTAGAAAACAAATATTTGGTGCTATCAACTTCATTCTTAATTTTGGGCATTCTGTTGCTATAAAGACAAACAACAGAGCAGTTTTTCTAGAATGAAAGAGATGATTTTTTGGTGAATCCATATTTTCATTTTTCCCTTATACTTTTTAAAATGAGTATCTAAGCTTAGTCATCTTTACCTATGAGGTTATTTTCTTTTCTTTTACAGTGAGTTTATGTGCCCCACATCATCATCATTTGAAGTTTAGTACCTTTAAAGTCTGCCAAACCACTTATAGGTGTTTTCTATCAGTTGAGTGTTCATGAATCAGTAAGTTGATTCAAAGTGAACATATCTGTAAATGAACATATCTCAAAGGACTTTGAGATTTTCTCACAAGTAATTTCTCAGCACATTAGCTATCACATTGAGCAGAAAGAGAAAAAACATTTCTTTGACTTCAGACATTATAAATTTGAAAAATATTTTTTTAAATAATAAGAAGTAAGACAGATAAGATAAAATTGGGATCACTTGTTTCTAAAGAACATATATATTTTTTTCTCATGTGGTGGTTTAGTCACTAAGTCATGTCTGACTCTTGTGACCCCATTGATTGTAGCCCACCAGGCTCCTCTGTCCATGGGATTTTCTAGGCAAGAATACTAGAGTGGATTGCCATTTCCTTCTCCAGAGGATCTTTCCCAAGCCAGGAATTGAACCCAGGTCTCCTGCATTGCATGCAGATTCTTTACCAACTGAACTATGAGGGAAGCTCATATATTTTTCTTATATATTAATCTATATGTATATCCTATATGTGTGTGTGTGCATTAAGTTGCTACAGTTGTATCTTACTCTTTATGAACATATGGACTGTAGTCTGCCAGGCTCTGCTGACCATGGGATTTTCCAGGCGAGAATACTGGAGTGGGTTGTTATGACCTCTTCCAGGGAACCTTCCCGACCCAGGGGCTGACCCTGCATTTCTGATGGCTCCTGCATTGGCAGGCGTATTCTTTTCCAGCAGGGCCACTACTGGGCTGCTGGGTCACCAACTATTGCAAGCAGTGGTTTACAGAATGAGAAGCCATGCACTCCACTCTCCCAACTTCAAGATCTTTTTACAACTTTTCTGATTTGAACTAACTAAACTGGGTCAAAATTCCAGTATCTGGGAACTACTTACAAGAATAACTTTCGATTGGGTCATTTATTTTTCTGGAATTGAGCTGTAGGAGTTGCTTGTATATTTTTGAGATTAGTTGTTTGTCAGTTGCTTCATTTGCTATTATTTTCTCCCATTCTGAAGGCTGTCTTTTCACTTTGCTAATAGTTTCCTTTGATGTGCAGAAGCTTTTAAGGTTAATTAGGTCCCATTTGTTTATTTTTGCTTTTATTTCCAATATTCTGGGAGGTGGATCATAGAGGATCCTGCTGTGATGTATGTCAGAGAGTGTTTTGCCTATGTTCTCCTCTAGGAGTTTTATAGTTTCTGGTCTTACATTGAGATCTTTAATCCATTTTGAGTTTATTTTTGTGTATGGTGTTAGAAAGTGTTCTAGTTTCATTCTTTTACAAGTGGTTGACCAGATTTCCCAGCACCACTTGTTAAAGAGATTGTCTTTAATCCATTGTATATTCTTGCCTCCTTTGTCAAAGATAAGGTATCCATATGTGCGTGGATTTATCTCTGGGCTTTCTATTTTGTTCCATTGATGTATATTTCTGTCTTTGTGCCAGTACCATACTGTCTTGATAACTGTGGCTTTGTAGTAGAGCCTGAAGTCAGGTAGGTTGATTCCTCCAGTTCCATTCTTCTTTCTCAAGATCGCTTTGGCTATTCAAGGTTTTTTGTATTTCCATACAAATTGTGAAATTATTTGTTCTAGCTCTGTGAAGAATACTGTTGGTAGCTTGATAGGGATTGCATTGAATCTATAAATTGCTTTGGGTAGTATACTCATTTTCACTATATTGATTCTTCCAATCCATGAAGATGGTATATTTCTCCATCTATTAGTGTCCTCTTTGATTTCTTTCACCAGTGTTCTATAGTTTTCTATATATAGGTCTTTAGTTTCTTTAGGTAGATATATTCCTAAGTATTTTATTCTTTTCGTTGCAATGGTGAATGGAATTGTTTCCTTAATTTCTCTTTCTGTTTTCTCATTATTAATGTATAGGAATGCATGGGATTTCTGTGTGTTGATTTTATATCCTGCAACTTTGCTATAGTCATTGATTAGCTCTAGTAATTTTCTGGTGGAGTCTTTAGGGTTTTCTATGTAGAGGATCAGGGGCCAAAGAGCTAAATAGACATTTCTCCAAAGAAGACATACAGATGGCTAACAAACACATGAAAAGATGCTCAACATCACTCATTATCAGAGAAATGCAAATCAAAACCACTATGAGGTACCATTTCACACCACTCAGAATGGCTGCGATCCAAAAGTCTACAAATAATAAATGCTGGAGAGGGTGTGGAGAAAAGGGAACCCTCTTACACTGTTGGTGGGAATGCAAACTAGTACAGCCACTATGGAGAACAGTGTGGAGATTCCTTAAAAAACTGGAAATAGAACTGCCTTATGATCCAGCAATCCCACTGCTGGGCATACACACTGAGGAAACCAGAAGGGAAAGAGACACGTGTACCCCAATGTTCATCGCAGCACTGTTTATAATAGCCAGGACATGGAAGCAACCTAGATGTCCGTCAGCAGATGAATGGATAAGAAAGCAGTGGTACATATACACAATGGAGTATTACTCAGCCATTAAAAAGAATACATTTGAATCAGTTCTAATGAGGTGGATGAAACTGGAGCCTATTATACAGAGTGAAGTAAGCCAGAAGGAAAAACACCAATACAGTATACTAACGCATATATATGGAATTTAGAAAGATGGTAACAATAACCCTGTGTACGAGACAGCAAAAGAGACACAGATGTATAGAACAGTCTTATGGACTCTGTGGGAGAGGGAGAGGGTGGAAAGATTTGGGAGAATGGCATTTAAACATGTAAAATATCATGTATGAAACGAGTTGCCAGTCCAGGTTCGATGCACGATACTGGATGCTTGGGGCTAGAGCACTGGGACGACCCAGAGTGATGGTATGGGGAGGGAGGAGGGTTCAGGATGGGGAACACATGTATACCTGTGGTGGATTCATTTTGATATTTGGCAAAACTAATACAATTATGTAAAGTTTAAAAATAAAATAAAACTTAAAAAACAAAAAACAAACAAAAAAAGAATAACTTTCCATTGCTATATATTTTTTAAAGTGATTCTTAATATTGATCTGAGAGTTTGGCATTCAATACTGTACCCCAGTTTCCTATATGTTTTTCTTTAAAATAAAAAGGACCATTTCTATTTCTTCCCGTGTATGACAGCTTTACAAGTATTGGAAACAAATATTATCTCTCCTCTTTGTCTTTCTTCCCCTAAGCTAAACACCCTATGCTGTTACAACGTGGTTTCTAAAGCCCTCGTTTACTCTGTTTAGTCTCCTTGGCACACATCAGTTTTGTAATATATTCCTTAATGTGGACATATCACTGTACATGATACTCTCCACATGTTCATGTCTGTAAAAATTCACAACAAGAATTTTACAATATTCTAGATTTCCTTCAGCTTTAATTTGTCTATTCAAAGGAGATATATCCACAAATCTATTTTTTTTAATTTTATTTTATTTAACTTTACAATATTGTATTGGTTTTGCCATATATCAAAATTAATCTGCCACAGGTATACATGTGTTCCCCATCCTGAACCCTCCTCCTTCCTCCCTCCCCATACCATCACTCTGGGTCGTCCCAGTGCACCAGCCCCAAGCATCCAGTATCGTGCATCGAACCTGGACTGGCGACTCGTTTCATATATGATATTATACATGTTTCAATGTCATTCTCCCAAATCTTTCCACCCTCTCCCTCTCCCACAGAGTCCAAGAGACTGTTCTATACATCAGTGTCTTTTTTGCTGTCTCATATACAGGGTTATTGTTACCATCTTTCTAAATTCCATATATATGCATTAGTATACTGTATTGGTGTTTTTCTTTCTGGCTTACTTCACTCTGTATAATAGGCTCCAGTTTCATCCACCTCATTAGAACTGATTCAAATGTATTCTTTTTAATGGCTGAGTAATACTCCATTGTGTATATGTACCACTGCTTTCTTATCCATTCATCTGCTGATGGACATCTAGGTTGCTTCCATGTCCTGGCTATTATAAACAGTGCTGCGATGAACATTGGGGTACAGGTGTCTCTTTCCCTTCTGGTTTCCTCAGTGTGTATGCCCAGCAGTGGGATTGCTGGATCATAAGGCAGTTCTATTTCCAGTTTTTTAAGGAATCTCCACACTGTTCTCCATAGTGGCTGTACTAGTTTGCATTCCCACCAACAGTGTAAGAGGGTTCCCTTTTCTCCACACCCTCTCCAGCATTTATTATTTGTAGACTTTTGGATTGCAGCCATTCTGACTGGCGTGAAATGGTACCTCATAGTGGTTTTGATTTGCATTTCTCTGATAATGAGTGATGTTGAACATCTTTTCATGTGTTTGTTAGTCAACTGTATGTCTTCTTTGGAGAAATATCTATTTAGATCCTCTATGACCCACCTCCCAGAATATTGGAAATAAAAGCAAAAATAAACAGATGGGACCTAATTAAACTTAAAAGCTTCTGCACAACAAAGGAAACTATAAGCAAGGTGAAAAGACAGCCTTCAGAATGGGAGAAAATAATAGCAAATGAAGCAACAGACAAACAACTAATCTCAAAAATATACAAGCAACTCCTACAGCTCAATTCCAGAAAAATAAATGACCCAATCAAAAAATGGGCCACAAATCTATTTTTGACAAATATTCTATCACTTGTGTACACTCAAATCCCACTAAAAGTGTGCTTTTAAGAAAAATTTTTCCTCCATAAAGTCTGTCTAGAATGCAAAATTAAATTAATTTTTTTAAGTTATGTATCTTATTGAGTGGATTTTATTTCAAAAAAGGACAACAAAAACTGGGTGATTTTGTTCCTCTCTCATTTCTCATTACCTTTGTCCTTGTTTTATTTTTAAGCAGACTATCTCTACTTCATAAGAAAGATGACCACCAGAAGCTCAAAATTAAGTAGCTACAATCTCAGAAAAAGGAAGACTTTAACTCTGAATGTGCAGAACTAACTGTAATTAAATTTTATTGCCTCTATTTAGATCAAAACGTACATACACCATAATAAACCATGTATTTGTGGGAAAGTTTTGATTGAGTAACAATGATCTCACACCCACATCTAGGCTAGAGTCATTGGTGCTATTTGATCAGTAGTCCAGCAGATGGGAAGGCTTGCTCTTAAAAGATGTTTTTTCAGACCAAAACCTAACAGAAGACAATGTATCCACTTAATTTGGAACTAATAGACAATATTTGAAAGTCAATCCATAAATCTTCATTAACTCAAATTAACATCAATTAGTATATTTGTCACACTAAGGCCTAGTTATCACAATAAGGGAAAAGCAACTATGATCAGAAAATATGAAGGAACCAATAGAGATTCATTCTGTTACCAACTCTAACATAGTTTTTAATTTATTAAAGTTATCTTAGTCAATGTAAGTAGTTCTTATTATTAGCAGAAATATGTTCCAAATTTTTAAATTTCAACCTTGTATGCTATTCATTCGTATATTCTTCATTTAACAAATATTTGTTGAGTTCCTACCCTGTGCTTGTCACTTGAGTTGTAATATTGAGTAATTCTTGCCTGGACTCTGACACAATGGAATTTAAGCACAGTGCAGACCACAAGCCTTAAATAATTTATTATTTGGACTCAACTATCATAAAGACTATAAAGTAAATCCATACTATCAGATGCTAGGCTGGTAAAACCAGCAAAGACTAACATATACTCTGAAATCAGAGAGGATGTTTTAGAGAAATGAGATTTAAAATAAAATGGCATCTAAGTTTAGGAATAAAAGTAGCTAGGTGAAAATATATCAGCATCTGCATGTGTTGCTGATGGATAAGGAGCAAGAAAGAGTTTTCTAGTGGTGAAATTCAGTAGGAAGGTTCAAAGAAGGTTGGGTTCATGAAACTATAGAAAGTCCAAAGAGAGAAGTAAGATATGAACAAGAGGGAGGTAAAAACCAGACTCCGTAAGTCTTTTAAGGAATTTTTTACTTTATCCTAAGAGCAACGGAAAGCCATTGAATTGCTTGAAGCAGAGGAGTAACATGGAGAGATTTGTAGTTTTAAACAATCATAATACTTGTGTATTATGCTTTAGGATTCCAGATAGAAGGCTATTATGATAGTCTTTAGAGATGGGCTGCTTGTAATATGGAGCTGGCCAGCAGAATCAGAGGCCTGAGACACACCAATAACCAGTCTGAGAATATTTTTGAAAGTAGGAACATTAAGACTTAATGATTATCTGTTTTTATATGCACATATAAATATGACTCACTCTTTCAACGTAATAGTAATCATAATGAACATGTTTTAAGATAAAAGTAGCTGATCATGGTGTTTACTGTATTACACGAAGAGTCTATTTAGTTGCTGATCTAAATTGTTTCATGGAAAAGAAGTTTTCAAAATAATTCTCCTCTTTGGGAATAAAAACTTATTTTGTGGCTTCAATAACTGCAATATTTTAGAGGCAAGAAGCTACAGAATATTTTAAAATATAACAACCACCTTTCTGTCTTACTGGTTTTCTGGCAATCCAGAGAAAACCCAAAGCTGCCCAGAGTAAAAGAATGAGAAAAGTTATAAGAAGGAGAAAGACAGGTGAGAATAAAAAAACAGCAGAACAAAGACACCCAGAGGGAACATGCAGTCTATCCAATTTTCAGTCCTACCTGAATGTGAAATATCCAAGTAGACAACTCTCTGTATAGGAGAAACAGGGATCCAAGCATTCCTGACTCTTAAGGTTGCACTGACCTCTTTTAAATGCTCCACGTTCACACTTACTCTTCTCTCACTGAAACTGCCTGACTATTCAGCAGCATCTCCAGGAGGAATAACCTTCAAGAGGCTATTTATTTTTTCTTTCTGTGTGAGACCATAATGATAGTAGCATCCTGAGATCTTACATATGAGAACATATCATGCCTTGTTTTAGGTGCTTTACTTGTATTAATTCATTTAATCTTTGCAACAAATCTTTGAGGTGGTTACATTGCTGTCACCACTCTACTGATTGTGGCACAATGAGGTTACCAGACATCCCCCTAGGTCACTGAATTAGTAAATGGCAAAGCTGTGATCTGATCATACAGCGTTTGGCTTCAGAGTTCAAGCACTTGATTACTTGCTCTACTAACCCTAGTACAGCAGATACAGTAACAGCAGCCATAATCCACATGTACTCTTTATGCCAAGTGCTTGTGGTTTAAAAGACATATCTTGATTCCTGCAAAAAAACAAACTAAGCTACACTTTTAAATAATTATTATTTCCCAATTTTCAGAAAAGGACATGGTGGCTCAGGGACATCTGTTTGACATGAGTCACATAACTAGTAAAAAAAAGCAGAGTCAAATTCTTTAGTTGGGTATGTCTGAATACAAAACCTCTTCTTGCTTTTTTAAAGTTATTTTTCAATAGAAGAATAATTGCTTTGCAGAATTTTGTGGTTTTCTGTCAAACCTAAACATGAATCAGCCATAGGTATACATATGTCCCCTCCCTTCTGAACCTCCCTCCCATCTCCCTCTCCACCCCTCCCCTCTAGGTTGATACAGAGCCCATGTTTGAGTTCCCTGAGACATAGTGCAAATTCCCATTGGCTATTTATTTTACAGCAGAAAACTCAGAACCTAGTCTTAGCTCTATCACAGACAGTATGATCATAAGCTTCATTTAATCCCCCTAGCTTCAGTTCACTGAACTATAAAATAAAAATGGTTCTTAAACTTGAGTAGTCTTAGAATACCCTTAGAATATTTTTTATAAGTGTAGATTTTCTAGTCTTTTCTAAAGAACTTGATCAAGCAGACTTGGAGTGAGGGTCCAATCAAATAATTTACATTTGAACAGTAATTTCTAGAAATTCTGATTCATGTGATGTGTGGACCATACTTTTGGCTGACCTCACCTTGAAACATCTATTAAGCAAATGCTGTTTTTGCTTTGTTCTGTTATGGCTTTGGTTGAAACTCAACAATCCTATGGTAACCCATATGGCACCTAGACCACAAGATTTAAGAAAAATTGCTTTAGAATCTAATTACATGACCTACTGGAGTCAGAAGGAAAACCCTTCTGAATTCCACAGCCTATGGAATGGATTAGGCTCTATTTTCATGATATCATCATATCTCCAAGGCTTTTGTGCTCTCAGGATCCAGGTCCTATGTTTGTATATGTAGTTTCTGTTAATTTCCCATGTGACATGCAAAGGTGACATAAAGACTTGAAACTCCTTGTGTGGGCTCTGCTTTCTCATCCTCATTTCTGCATTGTTGCCTGCAGTTAAACTATTCTAGTCCCCAAGCCTTTAATAACATAATTTCTACCCAGTTTCATTTTATTCCTAACACTTTTACTATCTAAAATTATTTTATTTGCTCTTTTCAGATATTATCTTTTTCCTGTCACTAGAAATTGTTTTATAAAAGTAAGGACTTCAATCAGTTCACCACTTATTCCCAACATTTATTAAGTGCTTAATAGCAGATGCTTACTAAATATTTGTTTCATGAGGGAATATTAATTATATATTTCAGATTCTACTCACATAATATCAAAATTACTGCCACAGTGGGTCGTCCTCCCACTGTGGAGTATAGAGGAGTATAACCAATCCTCTATAATTCATTCTGTATGTTTTATCATACTTTAATCGTCCTTAAACATCATTTCAGATCTGTAATGGTCAAAATCTAGTCCCTCCTCTATTAGGTGTAAATTTCTCTCTTACTGTCAGTTATTAGACTTATAACTACAAACAATTTCTCGGTCTTTATGATTCTCCAGTGCCCAAAGCAAACCACGTGCCCCCACCAGGATTGTCTTGTCACTGTTCTGGGAACACACACACTTCCTCCCTACAATTTGGCCTTTCCCATTTGTACCTCACTTGGCCACATTCTTCTTGCTTATCAAAGTCTGGCTCAGGTCTCAGCTTTTTGAAGATAATGTCACTGCCTGTGATATTAAACTGCATTTTGTTTCATATTATCCTTCTCTCCTGACCCAGTTTCAACCTTTTTAAAGAAGGCTCCTTATGTACTCTACAGTGGTGCTTTTTAATGTTTGTCCCAGATCTCAATGAGCATTTTGGATGATACAGAATACCCCAGTAGAGTAGAAATCAAAGACAGCATCAGAGTATTTCACAGATGGAAACCTGTGTTTTGTTTCCAGAAACTTTCCTTCTGTTGAAATGTGTGTTATACTGGTTCACAATATAAGAAGCATTGCTTAACTGTGGCTGCTGCTGTGCTGCTAAGTCGCTTCAGTCGTGTCCGACTCTGTGCGACCCCATAGACGGCACCCACCAGGCTCCCCCATCCCTGGGATTCTCCAGGCAAGAACACTGGAGTGGGTTGCCATTTCCTTCTCCAATGCATGAAAGTGAAAAGTGAAAGGGAAGTTGCTCAGTCGTGTCCAACTCTTAGCGACCCCATGGATTACAGCCTACCAGACTCCTCCACCCATGGGATTTTCCAGGCAAGAGTACTGGAGTGGGGTGCCATTGCCTTCTCCGCTTAACTGTGGATCTTAGTTTAAAAAGTTTGAAAGCTCCTGTTCTGTAGAATGAATCATAGCACTGATCACACTACAGAAACTCAGTAATACCTTCCACTTGATTAGTTGAAATAGCTCACAATTAATACATACATGAATGATAAGTAATCAGGTCCAGTGTTCGATGAAATAATCATATTGATGCTAAAGCAGTGTACTTAAATATGATTTATTTAATTATTAAACAATTGCAAAGGAGGAATTTAGATTACAAACATACTATGGCTCACTTAGTATCACTTAAACTTTCCATTATTCTGGTTTTTAAATTTAATCTCCTCTCTAGTGAAAAATCAACTCCAGGTTGTTACTTGGCAAGAACAGGAAAACTAATGAGCTTGTGCTATATTTTTAAGCAATAAGTAAGTAAGGGATTTTAAATTGACTTAATATGTTTTAGCTTAATGAATTTTAGAATCTGGGACTTTAATTTCACTATAAACACACTAATTTTAAATCTAATACTTCTCTCCCTGGGATTTTCTATAATCTAGGAAGAAGAATAAAAGTTTTGAGCTTTTAGTGTTGGTATAAAAAGTGCCTAATTTCAGAAACTACTTAGTCACCATGGAGGATGAATTAAATGGAATCAGTTTATAATGAAATCTATATCATGCATGTTTCATTAGTTTATATTTCAACATCAACTTTTGAGTGAAGCAGAAAGAATGGAAAGAGGATAAGAATATTCTTTCTTAACTAACTTTTAGCAATATATGGAAAACTATGGAGCTGTGTGAATCAATGGCAAACTCCTCTGAAGCACTGTAAGTGAATGAGTTATTATCACTGCAGAATCTTATCACATTTTTCCACCCAATGTCTTTTTCAGCAAATTTTAAATGGTTGTATTTAGTGATAATTTCCTTGCCTAATGTCAAATTTTTTTCAAAAGGGGAAAAAAAGAAAGTTTTGATTTTCTTTGTTTTGTTTTGCTTTCTTTGCTTTACAGAATGAAAAGGAAAGTCAAGGCAACACACAGCAAATACAAATAATGAGAATATAGCAGACATGACTTTTTTGAGGGTAATGATAACTTGTAAAACAATCAGGGTAATAATGTCTACCACATCAGGGGTGAGAGGAAGTGAGACTAAGCAAATGAGGTGAGGGCACCTACAGCCAGCACGGGGGATTGATATAACCAGCATGACCAAACACAGGGAAGAAAAGATGTCCATGACTCTCAGACCGTATTTCACTTGGGAGTCTGAGAGTCATAAAATCTTTGCATTTTAAAGCTGGAAGGGGCTCAGTTTAACACTCTCATTTCACAGAAGAGGAAATTGAATCATGTTCTGCTAAGTTATACAGTATGTATTCCATGTTTGCAAAAATTGCAAGCAGATTTTCAGAACCAGGATTACACACTGGGTAAAATATACCTCGGTCTTCCTCTCTAACACCCTCCTCCACAGCCTACCCTGAAAACTCTCTTTATCCTTCTTCTCTGTTTACTTTCCATTATTATGTCTTTTATTTTATTCATTAATATACCAAGTGCCTTCACATTTTCAAGTTAAATACTAGACATTGGAAATATATGATCCTCGCCAAGTTCATGAACAAATGCATGGATGATTGAGATAATAACAATACAGAAATATAAGTTAAATAAAAACAGATTGATGTGTGATTCCTATGATTTACATTAAAGTGACAACTCAGCCATTCTCTAGACATAAGGAGAACATGATGTTGAAGCTGAATCTTAAAGCACTAGTAGAAGTTAATCAGAGTTTTATAAAGAATGTGAAATGGAATACATGTTTTATTTCTATTAACATATGTATGTGCAGAGGTTGGGGGAGAAGACAGATTGTTATGTAGGCACTGATTTTACTGCAGTAATCTGAATGATCACATATTTCCTGTTCAATAGACTTGCTTTTCTATCTATATTTACTTGCCAGGTGATCACATCCTGCCTTGTGATTTTAAATACCACCTATTTGCTGATAACACTCCAAGTTATCCCTTTAGCCTGAACTTTTTCCTTGGACTTCAGGCTAGTGTATATCCAACTGCTTACTCAACATCTTGATTTAGAAGTCTAATATGCCCAAAAATAAGTTCTATGATTCTCTTACAAGCCATTACTTACTGAGAATTCCCCACATCTAGTTGCTGAAGTAAAAACTTTAGAACCAGCAGAAATCCTTTCTCCTTCAATCCAGATCTTCTCAAAGAATCTCACTCAAATTTTACCATCTCTTCTGCAAGTATTACAGTTCACTATAAGTGTTGAATGAATCCAATCCTAATAGGTATCTTTGTGTCTACTATTGTCCCTTCCAATCTATTCTCCTTACAGCAGCAAGATAAAAATGAGTTTCTGTGTCATTTCTTTGCTCAAAATGCTTGAAAACTCTTTCCTATTATCTAGAACAAAAGCCACAGCTCTTACTATAAACATGTTGCCCTCTTGGCCTTATGTTACTTCTCTGCCCTAATTGCCAGCTTCTCATCCCAGATTCACTCAGGCCTACTCACACAGTCCTCACTTTTCCTCAAACACTGCATGCACATTCATGCCCCAGGATCTTTGCACACCCCATCATTTCTACTGGGGATACATTACCTCAGATATCAAGTCTCACTCTGTTGCTTCCTTCAAGTCACAATTAAATTTTACCTTCTCAGTGAGAGATTCCTGTCCACTGAGGATTTCACTGTCCCACATTACCTAAAATATATTTATATGTTTTACTTATGTCTTCTTTTTGCTTTTTTTTTTTTTTGCAGGGGATGTTATTGCTGTTTCTGCTACCACACACTAGAATGTAATATCTATAGGAACAACATTCATTTTTGTTAATAATTGATTCTCTCAAGTTCACACAAACCAACTCCAATACACCATTCCTTGTGGACATCTGTGATGAAAGTATTAGAAATTCCATATTGGAAATCTCTTAGAATACACATAGATTTTTTTATCTCTCTCAAATTGCAGATGCTCTTGGGCTGAGAAACATATCAAGTTAAATGAATTATTAATGCATTAGCATAAAATCGTTAATTGCTTATTTTGCTTCCATGATAAATTCATTTTAAAAAAACACACCAAAAAATGGAATTTGGGAGATGGGGAGAAGAAAGGGATAAGTTGGAAAAGTTATCTTTCAAGTAACCCAGTATCTGGGTCAAACAGATGGGAAGCTGGGAGCAGGGGCGGGGGAGGCATTGGCCGCTGTGCTGTGTCTGATCATTTTGCCTCTGAGATTCTAAAGCAGCTGAGAGAGTAAGAGAGCAAGGTGCGGAGCTGAAGGAGAAGTACTTGTTTAGTTTTCAGGGTAGAACCCTCAGTGAAAACAGGAGGATTCAAATAAATTGAATTTACTTCATCAGTAAACTGGAAATCAGACTTACCTTGTAGATTGCTATATTGAAAATGTATCGAAAATCTGAATTACATAGTATTTTTGAACAACTAGTTTCATATATAGCACACCTTAACTACTGTAAGTAGGACCAGGAATTGAAGTACTTTGAGAATCTAGCTATTCACTGGTGGTTCATAGGGATACATTTCATTGTTCCCACTGGAAACACCAGATAACATACAGTTTATATTTTTAAGCATAAAGTAACATGGATACTCCACAGTATTTGTTAATAATGTTTGGTAAAGGAAGCTTCTTCCATAAAATCATTAATCACTGTCTGGCTTACAATAGTTATTGTTTTATACAAATATAGAAATATGATCTTAGAAGATGTAGGATCAGTTCTATCTTTTTATGACTCTCTAAAAACAGATGATAGAGAAGGTCAACCTGAGATGGATACAAATAAGTTATTTCTTTTCGTTTAGCATATATGTCATTCTTAGTCCTAAACAGTATGCAAAAGAAAGGCAACAATACTATAGATTACAGATAAAGTTCAAGAAATAATTTTTAAATGGGAGTATAGATGTCCATTTCTTAAAGTTTCATTTTGTTTTTTAGGTCTAGCACTTAGCCATGGCAAGTGAGTAAAAGTGAAGCTCTTACACTTCTCTGGCCTCTACTTTGATATTTACAAAACCCAGCAGTCATTGCAAATTTTACATTTTGTGTAAATTTCCCATCTTATGGCAAAGTAGTACAACAAGATGTCATAAATATTTGATAAAAGAAGTCAGAAAATACCTGGGAGGAAGCAAAACATGGAAAGTCCAGTGATGGGGGAGCTTAATCTAAATGACTGAACAATTATTAAGGAGTCTGGCTTGAGCTGGACAGAGTCAGCATTGTAGGGAGCATTGGATGAAATGAGGAATCAGGACTGATTAAGGACAGCTGTTAGAGGGAGGAGCTGAGAACTGCAGACTCACCCATGTGAATTCAGTGTAATTGACTCAGATTACCCCAGTAGCCTCAGCTCCTCTCAAGCTCTATAAGGCAGCTATTTCTTTTAGAAATAAACTCTTTCTGTCATTAATTTCTTTGATGTCCTGAAGAATTATCTTGCAGTAGCTCACAGATGTCTTTGCCAGAAAGCATCCAGACTCATTATGAAATACGACACGAAACAGCACAACTCAAAGCAGCTTGGAAACAAATGCAGACACTTTGTCTCTCCTGCTTTTCCCAACAAAATGCCAGAAACTCAAAAGTATAAGTTTGAGAAATTCCATTATCATATTTCATGTTTGTAATAGGATTTGTTTCCAAGAACTGTAAATCGTGTTGCAGTGTGAATATTACATTCCTACTCAAACTCCAAAGGGAATAAATAACTGTTTGGGGTGTTTTGGTACTCTACTTAAGGCCTCACTGAGACCTGGAAAAATCTGAATTTAACTTGTGAGGATTATGTGACATAGTACTTCAGCAGAGAATACATATACATTGGCTCTCAAAAAGAGAAATGAATGTTGTGGATATCTAAAGAGAATTCTAAGGACTATGCCAACTAGAACAATTTAGTAAAAATAGTTAGAAATTAAATAACACTTGAAAGAAAATTTAAAATAAGTCTATATTCTTAAAAATAGCAGAAAAGAAAGTTCATACAAAAAAAAATATCACCAGCATGAAAATGCTATGCTAAGTCGCTTCAGTCATGTCCGACTCTGTGCAACCCCATAGACAGCAGCCCACCAGGCTCCACCATCCCCAGCATCCTCCAGGCAAGAATATTGGAGTGGGTTGCCATTTCCTTCTCCAATGAATGAAAGTGAAAAGTGAAAGTGAAGTCGCTTAGTCGTGTCGGATTCCTAGCGACCCCATGGACTGCAGCCTACCAGGCTCCTCTGTCCATGGGATTTGCCAGGCAAGAGTACTGGAGTGGGTTGCCATTGTCTTGCCTTCTTCTTCTTCTACCAGCATGGAAAATGTATCCACAGTTGAATGACTCCAATTATTTGGAACAAAAATTGTTAAGGTAATTTTTTAAAGTTCTTTGGAAATAAAAGCAAAATTTCACGCTTAGACTCCTTGTAAATAAAGAATTCTGCACTAGCATTAATCATGAAAAATATTATGGAATAGGATGATAATAAATTTGTTGTATGACAAGCAAAAAAGAAAAAAAAAAGGTATTACTACATTCCTGTAATTAACCAGTTACTATGGCTGAAACATGTCAGCTGCTATACTTCCCCAATAAATGAATGCTAATATCACAGGATTTTTAAGTGAATTGTGAGGTCATAAGACACTTCACATCTACTCCTCTACCATTCAGCACCTTTTATAATAAATTTGTATTTTTGCTTTTACTATTTTCTTAGAACATATAGAAAAGGCCTTGTTGGGTCATGATAGTATTTAACTGGTAGAAAACTAAAGATTATTTTAGACTAGTGCTCCTCAGACTTGACTATGCATGCAAATTGCAAGGAGATTTTGCGAAATGCAAATTATGACATACTGTTCTAAAATGAGGCCTCAGAGTCACCATTTCTGAGCGGCACTGAGGTTGATATATCACCACACTGCATTTGGAATTCAGTGGCTATTGACCTTTTCTTTGAAACTGTTTACTTAAGTACACAAAATTGCACATTACCTCACTCTAAGACAACGTGCTGATATATATGTCAGAAACAACATCAGTTCAGTTCATTTCAGTCACTCAGTTGTGTCTGACTCTTTGTGACCCCATGAATTGCAGCACACCAGGCCTCCCTGTCCATCACCAACTCCCAGAGTTCACCCAAACCTCTCAGACTTTATTTTTCTGGGCTCCAAAATCACTGCAGATGTGATTGCAGCCATGAAATTAAAAGACACTTACTCCTTGGAAGGAAAGTTATGACCAACCTAGACAGCATATTCAAAAGCAGAGACATTACTTTGCCAACAAAGGCCCGTCTAGTCAAGGCTATGGTTTTTCCAGTGGTCATGTATGGATGTAAAAGTTGGACTGCGAAGAAAGCTGAGCGCTGAAGAATTGATGCTTTTGAACTGTGGTGTTGGAAAAGACTCTTGAGAGTCCCTTGGACTGCGAGGAGATCCAACCAGTCCATCCTAAAGGTGATCAGTCCTAGGTGTTCTTTGGAAGGACTGATACTAAAGCTGAAACTCCAATACTTTGGTCACCTCATGCAAAGAGTTGACTCTTTGGAAAAGACTCTGATGCTGGGAGGGATTGGGGGCAGGAGGAGAAGGGGATGCCAGAGGATTAGAAACAACATAGGTAACATCTATAAAGGAGAAACTGGTCATCAACACACTTTTGCCATTTTCTAATTCTTCCTCTGCGTGCTTCATTGCTATTTTTCCTTGAAGCTAGAGAACACCTTAACTAGAATGAACCTGTAACAGAAAGTGACATTAATACAGTTAAGCATGAAGCCTTCACAACACAGACTATTAGCTTGGATTTTGTTGACACTTTCTATTGCCTTCTCAAAATATGTGTCAAACAATATTTTGTTCTAAACTTTGATTATCATTGCATAATATTATACCAATGTTACCATTAAACTTCAGATTTATATTTACAAAATATTTTTAAGATTGAATCTGCTAACTTTTTGGTTCAGGTTAGTACTTGCATTCCTCAGGCCTATTACCTGTCTTACATTTGGGACTCTGAAAAGTCATAATCACTTGCATTAAGGGTTGCAACTATACAGAATTTATATGTACAAACTGTTGTGGTAATGGTTTAGTGTACTTCGTATCCTTTCCATGCATGAGTGCATGCTCAGTTGCATCCGACTTTCTGCAACTCCATGGACTGTAGCCCATCAGACTCCTCTGTCCTTGGAAGTTTCCAGGCAAGAATATTGGAGTAGGTTGCCATTTTCTACTCCAGTCCTTTCCATAGTTACATACAAATTATTGGACACTGCCTGACTCCTGCAATAATATTTGCTAATGATCGGATAGTATATCATCTCTGCTAACCGGATCAAGAGATACTGCATCAAAATAATTGCTGATACTAAAGAAAGCCAAGAAGTGTTATATATACACTCAGAAAAAATATGGATTATGGAGTAGTACAGAAAGCAAATTATATGAACTCACATACTGATTGTAATTGCTAGTCCTTCAACAATTCAACCATCATCTTAATATTTAGGAAAGGATAAAAATAGCAAAGGCAAACATCCATGCAAATAACTCTTCTTACTTCCCTGTCCTCAATTTATCTTTTGCACTGCATTTGGAGCCCTAAGCAAAACCTCATCCTTGTTCAGTATGCGAAGATCTTTTTAACATGGAATAGAAGAGTACAGTTGTAACAAAATGCGGGAACACACAATGCCAACTATGATCCTGGCTATGATCACTTTAAATTAAATGACCCGGGGAAACCAAAGGCACTGTCTACAAAACATCCAAGTAATTTCTTGTGAAGACTTCATGCACACATTGCCAGTAAAAGAGAAAGGCAGTTTCTCTCTAACTGCTTGCTACAAGTGAACAGGTCTCTGTCCTCTAATAACAGACCTAAGGCACTAAAGGTGAATGTTTCAGCTAGAAGGACTGTGGAGGTGTGGGGAAAGACACAGTAAATACAGAAGGGAAACTTCCAAACACTGTTTTCATAGGCAGAAGTGATGGAGAGAAGTTACTGATGATTGTAAATAGCATAATAAAAGAAAGTAACATAACCTGATCAAGACAATAAATTACAAATTGGAAAAAAAAAAAAAAACCAACAAATTAGAGAATGCTTTTTAAGGTTCAGTTCAGTTCAGTCGTTCAGTCACGTCTGACTCTTTGTGACCCCATGAATCGCAGCATGCCAGGCCTCCCTGTCTATCACCAACTCCCAGAGTTCACTCAAACTTACATCCGTCGAGTCGGTGATGCCATCCAGCCATCTCATCCTCTGTCGTCCCCTTCTCCTCCTGCCCCCAGTCCCTCCCAGCATCAGAGTCTTTTCCAATGAGTCAACTCTTCACATGAGGTGGCCAAAGTACTGGAGTTTCAGCTTTAGCATCATTCCTTCCAAAGAAATCCCAGGACTGATCTCCTTTAGAATGGACTGGTTGGATGTCCTTGCAGTCCAAGGGACTCTCAAGAGTCTTCTCCAGCACCACAGTTCAAAAGCATCAATTCTTTGGCGCTCAGCCTTCTTCACAGTCCAACTCTCACATCCATACATGACCACTGGAAAAACCATAGCCTTGACTAGATGGACCTTTGTTGACAAAGTAATGTCTCTGCTTTTCAATAAGTTTAGCCAAAATAAAAAAAGGAAAGTTCTGTTTTTCTAAAGTGGCAATGTAAAAAAATTATACATACAGCCATTTTGTGGCTAGACATTTATATGTGTACCATTTTAATTTTATGGAATGATACAAAAGTGAAGTGAAAGTCACTCAGTCCTGTCTGACTGTGACTTTCATGGAAAGTCTTGGAATATACAGTCCATGGAATTCTCCAGGCCAGGATACTGGAGTGGGGAGCCTTTCCCTTATTCCAGAGGATCTTCCTGACCCAGGAATTGGACGAGGGTCTCCCGCATTACAAGCTGATTCTTTACCAATTGAGCTATCAGGAAAGCCAGAATGATATAAAACAATTTTCTTATGTGCACCTATAAAAAAGTCCATTTCAAGGATAGAAGAACGACATTACACTACGGGAGAACTAGTTACACTTTATACTATGTGTGAGACACCCATTCCCATCGCTGGCTGTGATGTTTTGGATTTTGACATTTTCTGTATCCTTGTTACAAAAACGGCTCAAGATGTGCCAGGAAAGTAGTCACCTTAGTGCTAGGGAAAAAAAAAATCTTAATATTTAATGTTCCATCTAATCTAAACTCTATTTTAGCAAGCAAGATACGTATTTTTAAAAAATAGCCTTAGATCAAGAAAGGATCAATACAAAGCCTAGTCTTTATTTAAGAGAGAAGTTCATTTTAATGTTGAATTAACAATATTTTATGCTGAGTTGAGCTGAATGCAGGGAATTTCTTCGTGGTGCATTTTCCTTGATTTTAATTGCCCAATTAGCCGGGGCTGTCTTGTTCATGGTTAACAGGAGCAAGCCAGATCACTTTAGTAAACAGCTCAGTGGTTAGGTCTGGCAGTTTACTCATATGTAACAAGAAAGCAAATTACCTTGCAGTCTTCAGAAGCAATATCATGGAGGAACTAATATCTAAAAATCTAAAAGCAATGAATATAATGAATATAAAAGATTGAGGTTAAGGCTGCATTATTATTTTACTCACCATTTTGCTTTATTTTCTCGAAGAATGTTATGAAAGAATACACCTCATCTTTATAGGCCACATAGATGAGAAGTTTTGTGAAAATTGCCACCTCCTATGAAATATAATGTCAACATACATAAACATTTTTAAACTTTATGAATTTCTGAAGGCAACAGAGAAACTAAGCCTTCTAGGACTGTCCCAACTGGGGTGGCTTTTATGCACACTGCAAAGGGACTCATGCATGGCCATGTATTAATTGATAATTACTGCAGAAACTTTCTCATTGAAGAAACATCACTTGCATAAACAAATTGTATTGAAACAACTTTGGTTGTTTTAACAAACTATGATATCACATCCTTTTTTACAAGTGTGTATTAAAATAAGTAGAGATATTTGCCTTCTGAGACTACAGTGAAAATGTTTCTATCAGATTTTGCAATATTCCTAAAGTTTATATGTGTCCTGGAAGACTGAAAGTGAAGGCAAAAAAATGAAAGAAAAGAAAATGCAAACACATTATATTAAAAACTGGGAAAGTATACACTTTTTCTTAACTTGAACTTAATCATAACAAATCAAAAACTATAAAGCACAGCAGGTATTTAGTATAATTTTGATTAATGACTGATTAAGTGGATAATGTTTTTACTAGTTCAATTTGAAAGTCAGATAGAAATAAGAAAGAAATAATGTAAAGTTTTTCGTTTGTTTTTAACATAAACGTACTGCAGCAGAACATAAAGACATGGGATCAGTGCTCATACTACCAATGCTAAAGGCAAAATAAAATAGTATCAGAGAAGGAAAAGTTCATGCAAAATCTATGAATATATACATGATTTTGAAGCTTGAAGTGTAAAAGAAAATAGGATAAGAAAAGGAAAGGTGTCAAATGAAAAGAAGATTGCAGAAGACATTAAGACAAATAATAAGACATTTTTCAAGCATGGAAAGAACAAAAGGTCAGTAACAGAGAGAGTGGAGTTTCTTACAGATGGCCAGAGCAATTTACTGACTGAAAAGACAGGCATTGCTAAAACAAAAATCAAATGAGTTCATTGCCTTCCTATTCTCAGAGAGGGCTTGAGGAACAGAATCAGAAATAGACATAAATCTCAGGGGAATAAGGAAAAAACATACCAAAGGAGGACTGCACTGAAACAAGTGCTTAAAAATAAAATCAGTTATTTTTTACAAGAACTGAAAATTGCTTATATCCTTAACAAGCATGTTATTTTATATTTTTTAATTTTAAATCTATAAAGAGTTTTGGAAGCAAAAGTATAGCAGAATCCCACTAGCCTCTTTTCCAAATTTGTGAGGTGACTAAAATTAGGACAATATTGACAAACAGGATCTACAATTTGAATTAATTTCCCAGTAAGAAAAACAACATCTGGAAAGATTGGTAGTAGGTTTTAGGGGTCCTTAAATCTGTATCAACTGCAGTGAAGAGAAGGTCATCAGGGAATTAGGGTTGGGTTTACCATCATTTCTGTTATACAGCAAAAGTAGCACCTGTAAAAAAAAGTCTGTCTCAGTTTAGAAATGGCTAAACTAAATAGAAAATTCAACTTAAAATACCTGTAAAGCATCACAACACTTTCATTAAGAGAAATAAAGCTAGAAAAAAATTCATCTTGTTAGGTTAAGACCCTGGTTCCTACTGCTCAATCTCTCAAATCACTAAGCTGATAATTTAAATGTACAAATAGCCCTTGAGTTAAATAGTGAGAGGTGGCTTTCTAGCACACCCAGGTATAGAGTTAATGAGCAAAAATGAATTTCATTTGTGCTCCTTTACAACCAATTAGCATAAAGTAGAGACTGGTGGAGGTCAGCCTTGTAAGAACATAATCAAAAGAAGGACTGTTTTAAGTGTAGGAGAAAGACACACATTTGAAGAAGGTATATGGCAAGAAAAATATTTTGATACTGTTAAATGCTATGCCATCTGATTTATGCTTTTTTGTGACGGATATAGCTATGAAGGAAGAAGGCAATGGCAACCCACTCCAGTATTCTTACCTGGAGAATCCCAGGGACAGGGGAACCTGGTGGGCTACCATCTATGGGGTCATACAGAGTCAGACACAACCGAAGCAACTTAGCAGCAGCAGCAGCATAGCTATGAAGAGAACCAAAATATTTTCCTTCCAGTCTGTAACTTTGGGTCATATATATATATATATATATATATATATATGCATACAGATTTCTCAAGAGGCAGATCAGGTGGCCTGGTATTCCCATCTCTTTCAGAATTTTCCACAGTTTATTGTGACCCACACAGTCAAAGGCTTTGGTATAGTCAATAAAGCAGAAATAGATGTTTTTCTGGGGCTCTCTTGCTTTTTCCATGATCCAGCGGATGTTGGCAATTTGATCTCTGGTTCCTCTGCCTTTTCTAAAACCAGCTTGAACATCAGGAAGTTCACGGTTCACATATTGCTGAAGCCTGGCTTGGAGAATTTTGAGCGTTACTTTACCAGCGTGTGAGATGAGTGCAATTGTGTGGTAGTTTGAGCATTTTTTGGCATTGCCTTTGTTTTTTTTTTTAAATGATCCAAAATCAGGTATTTCTCCAAAAGATTGGAAAACAGCTGAAATAGAACCTTGGGGTTCTTCTAGAACAATGATTCTGAAATATCAAAGTGTATCATGATTTACTCAAGGGGGGCTTTAAGTTAGTAGATTTTTAACTGAGGTCTAAACTGGCTGAATAAAAAAATGGAGAAAATTCTGCAATTGGTTTTTAATAATATTTCTTTACAATATAGGAAATGCTACCTGAAGAAACTGGATTACTAAAATAGGTTAATTTTTTTAATGAAATAAACAAGAAAAAAATGCTAAAGAATAGAAAATATACAAGCAGCATGTAAATGTGATATTAGAATTAAAGATGAAAGAGAATAATTATTAAGTCTTAGACTTAAAAAAAAGAAAGAAAAGTCAAAAAAAGAAAGGAACAGGCATAAAACATTTCCTTCAGTCATGAAGTGGAGAAAAGCAAACCATTAACCACAAAATCCACAATGGACTATAATGTGAGGGAGAAAAAATTTTTGATACATGTCATGTTATTTTAACTTTTATTTATTACAAGTAGCTAGTATTATCCTAACAAAAGCAGTAAATAAACAGTAAAATACTGAAGAAAATCAAATTAGTGATAGTCATACATGAGAAATCTATATGCAGGTCAGGAAGCAACAGTTAGAACTGGACATGGAACAACAGACTGGTTCCAAATAGGAAAAGGAGTACGTCAAGGCTGTATATTGTCACCCTGCTTATTCACCTTGTTTGCAGAGTACATCATGAGAAACGCTGGACTGGAAGAAGCACAAGCTGGAAGCAAGTTTGCCGGGAGAAATATCAATAACCTCAGATATGCAGATGACACCACCCTTATGGCAGAAAGTGAAGAGGAACTAAAAAGCCTCTTGATGAAAGTGAAAGAGGAGAGGGAAAAAGTTGGCTTAAAGCTCAACATTCAGAAAACGAAGATCATGGCATCTGGTCCCATCACTTCATGGGAAATAGACGGGGAAACAGTGGAAATAGTGTCAGACTTTATTTTTGGGGGCTCCCAAATCACTGCAGATGGTGACTGCAGCCATGAAATTAAAAGACGCTTACTCCTTGGAAGGAAAGTTATGACCAACCTAGATAGCATATTCAAAAGCAGAGACATTACTTTGCTAACAAAGGTCTGTCTAATCAAGGCTATGGTTTTTCCTATGGTCATGTATGGGTGTGATAGTTGGACTGTGAAGAAATCTGAGCGCCAAAGAATTGGTGCTTTTGAACTGTGGTGTTGGAGAAGACTCTTGAGAGTCCAATGGACTGCAAGGAGATCCAACCAGTCCATTCTGAAGGAGATCAGTCCTGGGTGTTCTTTGGAAGGAATGATGCTAAAGCTGGAACTTCAATACTTTGGCCACCTCACGCGAAGAATTGACTCATTGGAAAAAACTCTGATGCTGGGAGGGATTGGAGGCAGGAGGAGAAGGGGACGACAGAGGATGAGATGGCTGGATGGCATCACCGACTCGATGGACGTGAGTTTGACTGAACTCTGGGAGTTGGTGATGGACAGGGAGGCCTGGCTTGCTGTGATTCATGGGGTTGCAAAGAGTTGGACACAACTGAGCAACTGAACTGAACTGATACATGATACGATATTTTCCGTGCTTTCTGCTTACAATAAAGCAAACAAAATTTTAGTTTTAAATAAAGTTAATGATAAACATAAAATTTTAAAGTATTCAGGAAGCAATTATATTTAATATTTTGCATTTCAAAATGTATGTTATAGTCTAAGTTGTGTTTATTAGAATAACTGCCTTAGCAGTATTTCAGTGTTCAAATAAACCAGGTATAAATAAAGTTATCATTTAACTCTAAAGTAAGAAAAAATAGCAAACCAAGTTTAAGAATAGAAACAAAACAATAATAACGATTAGTGTAGAGATTAATAAATTTTGAACTTAAAATATACCTGAAGCATATCCCAGAGGAGGAACTTTTACATTAAAAATATGGTCAGAATTATAATTAGATAAGGGGAAAAATGTATATACAAATAAAGAATAAGAAAGCATATATTAAAAATGTGTATATATTACTTGGTAAATTTAGGCTAACACATTTAAAAGTCAAATTAAAATAGATTATATTAAAAATGAATTTAGACATTTACAAAAAAAAAGCTATAAAACTGAAAACTGATTATACCCATGAAAAGTATCAATATGCTAGAAAATTTTTAAAAAGAAGCAGAATCCATGGAGTTTTAAATGAAGAAACATTTTCTTGACTGTATTAATTTATATTTTCTTTACCTCACTCAAAGAAAGCAAAGGCCATAAAGTTTTCAATAAATTGTATAAGGCTTCTATAAGTAAAAACAGTGCAAAAGAATACAGGCAAATCTCACTCAGCTTACAGATAGTCTAAATGAACTACAACCAAAATTACCCAAAGACACATACCATGATCACATATAATTTATTCTGTGTTTAATTTTATTCCAGAAAAGACATTACTATAATTCACCATGCTAAATTAAAGGGTTAAAGGTGGAGAAACTGTAGGTCCTAAGAAATGTCAAAAATGCATCTGATAAATTTCAAAATCCATTTCCATTTAAAATTGCAATAATGAGTAGAAAATAATTTTAAATTTTAATAGTAAATTAGATGTTAATACTTTGGGAAAAAGCCAGTAACAGAAATAACAGAGACAAAGAAAGAAGCACTTTAGCTTAGGGTGAAGGTCCACTTGGTGTGAAGTCTCACTACCATGGTCTCGAGTTAATGACCCTATTGAGTCAATCTGACAATTATAATATTCTGGGGCTGAGCTATGTCTACAGATATTTTCCATTTTTCCTGAACCTCTTTTCACTTTATTTAGATAAATATTTTACATGTTTTATATATATATATATATATATATATATATATATATGCTTCTAAGTCGCTTCAGTAGTGTCTGACTCTGTGCGACCCCATAGACGGCAGCCCACCAGGCTATCCCGTCCCTGGGATTCTCCAGTCAAGAACACTGGTGGGTTTCCATTTCCTTCTCCAATGCATGGAAGTGAAAAGTGAAAGCAAAGTCGCTCAGTCGTGTCCAACCCTTCGCAACCCCATGGACTGCAGCCTACCAGGCTACTCCACCCATGGGATTTTTCAGGCAAGAGTACTGGAGTGGGGTGCCATTGCCTTCTCCAATATATATATATAATTGCCTATAATAAACAGGAAAATAAACCACAGCAAAATGTCTGTAGCATATTTGCAAAGTAAAAGATTATACTGTAAAGACTGTATATTGTCACTATGCTTATTTAACTTATATGCAGAGTATATCATGCAAAATGCTAGGCCGGATGAATCAAAAGCTGGAATCAAGATTGCATGGAGAAATATCAAAATCTCAGATACACAGATGATACCACTCTAATGGCAGAAATTGAAGAGGAACTAAAGAGCCTCTTGATGAGGGTAAAAGAGGAGAGTGAAAAAGATGACTTAAAACTCAACATCCATAAAACTAAGATCATGGCATCTGGTCCCATGGTTTCATGGCAAATAAATGCAGAAAAAGTGGAAACAGTGGCAGATTTTGTTTTCTTGGGCTCCAAATCACTGTGGATGGTGACTGCAGCCATGAAATTAAAAGACACTTGCTCCTTGGAAGGAAAGCTATGACAAACTTTAGTCAGTTCAGTCATTCAGGCATGTCCGATTCTTTGCAACCCCATGGACTGCAGTGTGCCAGGCTTCCCTGTCCATCACCAACTCCAGAAGCTTGCTCAGGCTCATGTCCATCAAGTCAGTGATGCCATCCAAGCATCTTATCTTCTGCTGCCCCCTTCTCCTCCTGCCTTCCATCTTTCCCAGCATCAGGGTCTTTTCTAATGAGTCAGTTCTTTGCATCAGGTGGCCAAAGTATTGGAGTTTCAGCTTCAGCATTAGTCCTGCCAATGAATATTCAGGACTGATCTCCTTTAGGATGGACTGGTTGGATCTCCTTGCAGTCCAACGGACTCTCAAGCATCTTCTCCAACACCACAGTTCAAAAGCATCAATTCTTCAGCATTCAGTTTTTTTTTTTTTTTTTTATGGTCAAACTCTCAAATAAACCTAGACAGTGTATTAAAAAGCAGATACATCACTTTTATGACAAAGATCAGTATAGTCAAATGGTGAGAACTGTACCATAAAGAAGGCTGATAGCCAAAAAATTGATGCATTCAAATTGTGGTGCTGGAGAAGACGGTTGAGGTTCCCTTGGACAGCAAGGAGATCAAGGCAGTTAATCCTAAAGGAAGTCAATCCTGAGTATTCTTCAGAAGGACTGATGCTTAATCTGAAGCTCCAGTACTTTGGACAGGGAAACCTGAAATGCTGGGGTCCGTGACTTAGCAGCAGCATGGGGTTGTGAAGAGTCACACATGACTTGGCAACAGAACAGCAGTAACATATACAGGTATGTATATACACAGAGAAAGAACTATGAGAGAAATGAAGACTAAATACGACTGAGTAAAAATATGACTGAAGTATGACTGAAACTATGCTAAAATTTTAATAGTGACCAATATTGCTTATTGTAATTTCTTTATTGACATTTCTTTATATGTTATAGTTTCTGGTTAAAATAAACATGATTTTCTTTATAACTAGAAAAGCAATTGAAGCTGATTTAAGTAAAATACATAACCTTTGAGACAGCAATTTCTCCTTTGATATTAGACCCTAGTGAAATATTTTCGAGGAAGATTAAATCTACATTCAAAAACATGTTCATTAAAATATTATTGAAACAAAGGAAAGATTGGAATTAATTTTAAGGCGTTGACCATGTAATTGTTAGCATATGATAGCATGGGCTAAGATGATTTTTCCACAGCATATTATGGTCAAAAGAAGGTGTAGATAGGTAGAAGACTTGATTTCTTACACAAAACCCACCAGCAATGTAAACGTGGACATTGAGTTTTCTCCATCCCAGATACAATGGCTTAATTTGGACAACTGTATAAGGCAAAGTTTTCTCAACACTGTAGCATCTTTCTGGTTCAGACCATTTTCATTTTGTTCCTAAAATTTGGAAGTTTCACCAGGAAATATAGAAGTGAAAATGAGACCTCATCTAAGTCTTGCATTCATGGATAAAACAGGAACTAAAATCCTTTGCATAGTTGATCCATTACCATATGCTAATCAAAGGAACTGAAACAAATTTAAAAGAAAAGAAAGATGTTCCACCTTGGAGAAATGTGCAAAGCTGGGGAAGAAACATGTAGGAATGCCACAGACACAGGCCTGGCACCAGCAGCAGGGAGGTTCACTAGACGTTTTCCTCTCAGCCAAACTCAGCTCAGAAATTTCAAATTTCTTAATTAGACTACACCTCCTTTAAGTCCCCACTCCTTATAATTTCAGATCAGATCAGATCAGTCGCTCAGTCGTGTCCGACTCTTTGCGACCACATGAATCGCAGCACGCCAGGCCTCCCTGTCCATCACCAACTCCCGGAGTTCACTCAGACTCACGTCCATCGAGTCAGTGATGCCATCCAGCCATCTCATCCTCTGTCGTCCCCTTATAATTTGTAATCGTTAATTAAGTAGAAGTCCATCTCTGGAGAAAAACGAAGGATAGAAATATTGTCAGTTTCTGAAGACATGAGGTGAATTTGCAAAACCCCAGCCTCAGTTTCTTCTTCTCCAGAGTGGGATGACAGCAGTCCTCATAGGTTTTGTTTTATGGGAGTTATAATTTATACGGAATATAGCAGCCTAACACTGTGTCTGACACATAGTGGTTTCCACAATTTTTTAAAAATTCATATTAGCCTATGGCACGTGCAATGTCACAATCAAGGCCAGTTTCATGGCAGGCACACAGAAAACCACAATCAGAAAACGCCCATGCTTGAATTCATGCTTTGCTCTTACCAACTTGAAATTCTTAATAATTTTTTAACAAAAGGCTTCAAATTTTCACTTTGCATTTGGTCTCCCCAGTTATATAGCTGGTGTTGGTTAAGAAAAGAGAGCCCCTATTATACAGAGTAAAATAAATCAGAAGGAGAAAAACAAATATATATGGAAGCATATCTATGGAATCCAGAAAGATGGCACTGATAAATCTGTTTGCAGAGCAGCAGTGGAGATACAGACTTGGAGAACTGACATGCGGAGCCCGTGAGGGAAGGAGAGGGTAAGCCAGTTTGAGACCGTAGCATTGGCACACTTGCACTGCCGTGTGTGAAGTAGGGAGCCAGTCGGGATTTGCTGCTGACTCAGGAAGCTCAAAACCCCTGCTCTGTGACCACCTAAGGAGTGGGATGGAGGGAGGTTGAGGTGGGAGGGGACATAGGTACATCCACGGCTGATTCATGGTGATATATGGCAGAAACCAACACAATATTGTAAAGCAATTATCCTCCCATTAAAAAAAATATGTTTTAAAAAACAGTAAATAAAATTATGCATATCACAACAACAACAAAAAGAATCATTTGACTTTATCAATGCAATTTAATTATTTTGACTAGTCATAGTACTAGTTTATCGATTTTCATTCTTCTATACTCCATGGCTGTTAATGAAACTTATAGCTGCTCTTTTTACATAATCTCTCCAGGGTAAGGAAGCATATGATACATATAGGGTGCCTTATGGATCCAATCTGATTTCAAAAAAGCACAGTCTGCATTTTGATCAAAATGATTTAAAATCCTGAAGATTAATGGCAATTTTTGAGAAAGAATTTATAATTTATTACATGGAGTGATGTATGTTGAAAGCACCTTGTAATCCACACAGTGTTATGCTAAAAGTACTTCAGTTACTTAATTAGCCACAACATAAAAAAGATTTATGCAGTTTCAGGTGGCAAAACAGCAAACTTGCAAATTAGACATTATAGGAAGTCACAATTGTTGAGGCTTCTGCAAAGTCATCAAACTGGATTCTAATTAGTAGCAGAGTCCACTTTCATCACTTGAAAATATCTACTCCTGTATGTGTGTTTTTATAGAACCCACTTTGTTAAAAGCAGAATTCAGTAAAGGGCAGAACCTCTTATCTGCCTCATTTAAGTTGTAAAGGATCAAGATCAGATTTTTGAATTGGATCTGACAAGAAATTGATGGCAAGTGCAGAAGAGAGGCGTATTTAGTTCTGTTAGAAATCCATAGTGAATGATTTTTTAGGGGCTTCTTTCTAGGTCAGCACTTTCAGTTTTTCAAAGTTCCAGTTAAAATGTGCTGCTAACATTAAGATACTAAATGGTATTAATCTTAACATTTTTCAAGTATATTCCATACTTCACAGCTGTGAATTAATGTGTATATCCCAAAAACTTTTTTTCAATTCCTCAATGTATATAAATTATAAACAAATGTGATGATATCTGAACAAATAACCTGAGTGACAATAATTCTTCTGGCAATTCCCAGAAATAATCAGCTACTGAAATGAAGTAACAGCTGTTCCCTAGCACTGTCATAAAACGTGCTACTCTTTTAAAAGGAGAAGATAATAGATAAAAACACTACTACACATCTTGCAGCATTTTTTTGCCTAGCATGTTTTAGGCAAGTAGCAGGAATATTAAAACATTTATGAAGTGACCTTTCAATCCATGCCTACAGAAGCAATCTGAATGGGTTAACAATGGGATATATGAAGAGGAATAGAATGGTCGATGCTTACACCTTACATGTGTGGGCTACATGGCTTTAGTTGTCTCTGACTCTTTGTGACTATAGCCTGCAAGGTTCCTCTGTCCATGATTCTCAAGGCAAGAAGTCTGGAGTAGGCTGCCATGCCATCCTCCAGAGGATCTTCCTGACCCAGGGATTGAACCCGAGTCTCTTGAGTCTCCTGCATTGGCAGGCAGAGGATTTACCAGTAGCACCACTAGAAAGCCGCTTACACCTTACAACTGACTCATAACAGATGTTTCTGTATGAAAATTGGCAATTGGGATTGATTCCACTTTTAACGTTTATCATATGATTGCTATATTCAAATTCCAGTGAAATGCAGTATGAAGATTAGGGTGCTGAGAACAAAATATGAACAAGACACATCAAAATATGCAAAGGTTTTAAAAATAAGGCAATATTAAACACAAAAATAACTCAAAATTTGTTGTTGTTGTTCAATTGTTCAGTCATGTCTAACACTTTGCGACCCCATGGGCTGCAGCACATCAGACTTCCCTGTCCTTCACCATCTCCCAGAGTTTGCTGAAATTCATGTCCATTGAATCAGTGATATATCCAACCATCTCATCCTCTGTCATCCCCTTCTCCTCTGGCTTTCAATCTTTCCCAGCATCAGGGTCTTTCCCAAGGAGTTGATTAATCACATCAGGTGACCAAAGCATTGGAGCTTCAACTTCAGCATAAATCCTTCCAATGAATATTCAGGGTTGATTTCCTTTAAGATTGGAGTTTGAGCAAGCTCTGGGAGTTGCTGATGGAAAGGGAAGCCTGGCATGCTGCAGTCCATGGGGTCGTATAGAGTCAGACACCATCGAGCTACTGAACTTAGTCCCTCCCATCAAGAATCTTGAGCAAACCTCTTATCCTTATCCATCAGAGGACAGACAGAATGAAAACCACAATCACAGAAATCTGGCCAAAATGATCACATGGAACTCAAAACAGTAATTTAAAAAAGAATAGCATTCTTTGATGAAAATATATATCCATAACTAGATCACTTTGCTGTATACTTGAAGCTAGCACAATATTGCAAAATAAAGCTTCCTTAATATAAGTGAATAATAAATAAATAAGTATACTTTAAAAAAAGAATAGCATTTTTAATGTAGGTCTTGTGTCATTGTTTTATTTTTTAATTTTGCTTCTAGTTTTTTTTTTTCTCCCCTCTCTATTTTGACAAGGATATTGCTCCAGTTCCATTTTTTGTTATTGGTAGTATAGATAAAATTTGATTGTTTTGTACATTTACTTTATATTCAGTCATCTTACTAAATATTTTGTATTCATTCCAACAGATTTTTAAATGAGTTATTGAATATTATATACATACAACCATATCAACTCTGAGCAAAAACATTATTTTTCTTATTATTCAATATTGAATTTATCAATTGGTTTTTCACATCTTATGCATAGTCTATCCTCGAATAGTCTACTTTCAACAGTTACTATACAGACTACTTCTATCTTCTATTCTGAACTGATAAGCAGCATTTTTGTTATTTCTTTAGTGATGCTGTCTTGCTTTTTGTTTTGGTTAAGATTTTCTTATGTCTCCTTAGTTTCCATCTAGTCTTATTTTCCTTAGTTTTTAAGTTAGTAGTGCTAGCTAAAATATATTTATTTTTGGTTTCTGTTGCTAATTCATGTGGATTTTTCCTTTAGATATATTGAATTTTTAAGGGACAGTGATTTTTAAAAAATGACTCATTACATAAGGGTCCTTGACTTTCATTACATGAAAAAGGGCACTCTGAGTGATTTAAGCTATTAATGTGCATGATAAAAATATAAGAAATCAAATATAGAATAATATTTTATAACTATGAAACAAAAATTTATCTAAAGAAAACCTATTTTAATGTTAATAGATATGAACATAGAAAAAATAAAGATACTGATTTCATGTAGTAGGTGATGACAAAGTTGACAAATATAAAGATAATTGTAATATTAAAAAGCAGCAAGAGATCTTTTAGAGAAATAACCTAACATGCCTCTGACAGTTCAGCAATCTCAAACCTATTTATGACCAGGAGAATTACTGATTACTAAATCCACATACACAAACAGGTTCATTGTCGGTGTGTCTATGCCAGTTAGAAATTGGAGACAACTTAGTTGTCTATCACTAAGCGAAGAGATAGAAAAAGTATTGTTGTTGCTTATGGTAAACTACGTGGTGATGTGTAAAACAGATGGCTAGTAGGAAGTTGCTATATAACACAGGGAGCTCAGCCTGGCCCTCTGTAACAACCTAGAGGGCTGGGGGGGGATGGGGGTGGGAGGGAGGTTCAAGAGAGCGGGGAGATATGTATACTTATGGCTGATTCAGGTTGTGGTATGGCAGAAACCAACACAACATTGCAAAGAAATTATCTTCTAGTTAATTTTTTTTTTTAAATACATAGTAAAAGTTAAATGCCATGAACTAGATGGGTATATGAAATGGATTGGGCTCAAAATCAGAACTGAGTTTTACAAGAATCGAATACTAAAAGGAATTTATAGAAAAATGCAATTAAAATCCATACATTTAAAACAACACTGTAGGGGGCTGCCCTCTTGGTCCAGTGGTTAAGAATCTGCTTGCCAATGTAAGGACCATGAGTTCAATCCCTGGTCCAGGAAGATCCTACATGCCACAATGCAAGTAAGTCTACACACCCCACCTACTGAGCCCCCGCACGTTCTCTGCACAAGAAAGCTCTGAGAAGCCCACACACCACAACCAAGAGCAGCCCCCACTCGCTACTACAGAAAGCCTGCACACAGCAAAGGCCCAAGGCAGCTAAAGTTAAATCAATATTCTTAAAAGCAACACTGTATGATTTTTGTAACATATGCTTCAAATATATCACAGGTCACAACATACACAGATGACAAAATAAAACATAGAAAAGTAAAGCAGGAGAATCTGCTTAGCTTGATATCAGGGCCGAGGAGTGAATCTCCTTCTACCAAGTTTGGGCAGAGTTTTGTTTGTTTCTTTTTTTTAGGTGTATGCTTAGCTTTATTCAAGAGTGAGAAACTGTTTTACAAAGGGGTTGAATTATTTTATACTCCTACAAGAACTGTATGAGAATTCCAACTGCTTCACATCCATTACAGCCATTTTTTTACTTTTAATTATTTTGATATCTCATCACGGTCTTGATGTACATTGCCCTGAGAAATAATGGAGAACCCCACAGACAGAGGAACCTGGTGGCTACAGTCAGGGCAGAGTTTTTTAATAAAATATTTGAATGCTATTTATTTAGTTATTTGAGGAATTCTTTAAAAATCATTTGTCTTACACAACAGTTTTAAGAATAGTACAAATAACTCTTGTATCTGCATTCCTCCATTACCCAGAGTCCCCAGTATTTTTACCATATTTGACCTTATCAATCATTCATCAGTCACTCATCAAACTTTTGTATTTTTGTATGTATTTCCTGTGGAGAACACTGTCTCATAAACCACAATACAACCATCAATACCAAAAAAGTAACATTTGTTTAATACTACAATATGACTTATAGATCCTATTCAAATTTTGCTGGTGTTTCCAATGGCCTTTATAGATTAGAATCTAACATAAGATCATGAGTGGCATGTACTTGTCAACACTCTCTGGTCTCCTGCAATCAAGAAGAATTTCTTAGAGCTTTCTGGTTTTTTAAAACCTTGACATTTTTTGAAAAAGATTTTTTAATAAACCAGTGATCTTTAGAAAGAATGTATCTTAATTTGAGTAGCTCTGCTCTTTTCTCATATTTAGTCAAGTAATGTAACCAAGGTAGGAACACCACCGAAGGGCTGCTGTGTTCTTCTCAGTGTACCACTTTAAGAAGCACACTCAGTAAATGTCAGTTTATAATCACTTGATATAAAGGTGTATGTTTGCCAGATTTCTCTAATACTAAGTGATTATTATTAGTTGGCATTCTATTGAGTTGGAGAGCTTAGTATTCTGCACCATTATTTTGTTCATACATCTATTCATTTACTTATTTATTAATATCACTTAAGTGTTATGGGTGAATTGTAGCCTCCTCAAAATTCATGGGCTGCTTTCCTAACCTTTGTATCTTGGAATATGACTGTATTTGGAGACAGGATCTATACAGAGGTTAAAATCAAGTCATTTCATTTGGCCCTAATTCAGTATGACTGGTATTCTTATAAGAAGAGGAAATGTAGAAACAATTGAACAAAGAAGGAAAGGCATGTGAGAGCATGGGGAAAAGACAGCCATCTACAAACAGAAGAAATGGGCCTGGAGCCTCTATGGTTCTCAAAAGGAACCAACCATGCCCACATCTTGGTCCTGGACTTCAAGTGCCCAGACTCTGAAAGAATAAATGCACGCTCTTGAAGCCATCAAGTTTGTGGTACTTTGCCGTGGAAGCCCTAGCAAACTAATATATCAAAGACTCACATATGACTAAAATATGTTATTATTTAATATAAATAAATACTTATGTTTATTTATTTTATGTTATTATTTATTATTTATTTTAATCCTTACATTAAATCTCATATTTCAGATTTCATCAGTCATAGCCTCTTCAAGCTGGTTTCCTGGGTTTTTTTTAATACATCCTCATTCATTCAGACTCAACAGACATGAATATGAGCAAAGTCCAGGAGAGAGTGAAGGACAGGGAAGCCTGGAGTGCTACAGTCCACAGGGTCTCAAAGAGTCAGACATGACTTAGCAACTGAACAACAACAACATTCATGGAATACTTAATTTGTGGCACAATAAAGTTTTTCAGGCCCATCTTATATATATATTTTTTTTACTTGGGTCTAGAAGTTGTAGTTCTTTCTAGTGCAGAACTTGCTCCAAAACCATCATCGATGCTTATCAATGCACTGGGTTACTGGTATAATGCTACTCCCAAGACCATTTTTGTTTAGAGAAGCTTAGGAATATATTTATATATGCACATCATCACTTTCTTTAGACACACATACACACCATATGTATATATTAATATTTATATATAAATATATGTATTTCTTTTCATAGTATTATTTTATTTATGAAAAATTGTAATACTATCTTTGATCAGCAGACTCCACAACGGTCCCCAAATATGTATCCCATCTAGGTTCTCACTCCCACTCTCTAGATGATGGACCGTGTGAGAAGCCAACCTCAGGGTTATCAGAATGCACTCTGTTGATGGCCACCTGAATACCTCTGGAAGTGGATTGCCTCATTTTCTGATGGTGTGTTTGGATAAGACATTAGCCTAGACCCACAGCTTGACTGCAACCTTATGAGAGACTTAGAGACAGAAGAGCAAAGCTTAGCCAAAATCAGATTTCTGACTTCTAGGAAATGCGAAATAATAAGCGCTCATTGTTTTAAAATGCAAAGTACTGTGGTGAATTTTTTATGCTGCTGCTGCTGCTGCTAAGTAGCTTCAGTCGTGTCCGACTCTGTGTGACCCCATAGACCGCAGCCTGCCAGGCTCCCCGTCCCTGGGATTCTCCAGGCAAGAACGCTGGAGTGGGTTGCCATTTCCTTCTTCAATGCATGAAAGTGAAAAGTGAAAGTAAATTCTCTCAGTCATGGCTGACTCTTCGAGACCCCGTGGACTGCAGATTAAGAGGGCTTCCCAGTTGACTCAGTGGTAAAGAATTCACATGCCAATGCAGGAGACTCAGGAGAAGTGGGTTTGATCCCTGGGTCTGGAAGATCCCCTAGAGAAGGGGATGGCAACCCGTTCCAGTATTCTTGTCTGGAGAATCCTATGGACAGAGAAGCCTGGCAGGCTACAGTCCATGGGGGTCACAAAGAGTCAGACACAACAGAGCAACTGAGTACGCAGATAACTAACACACAAAATCCCCTACTTATAATAGTTTGAATTACACTTTTTTGATGCTGTGATGGTGCCAAAGTTATGCACATGTACTTGAAACCATACTTCACATTTTGAATTTTGGTATCTTTCCAGGTTAGCCATAGGCCTTAGGAAATTCACTCAAGATGCTGCGCAGGGCAGCAGCTGCAGCTCTCAGTCAGCCCCACAGTAACTAAGATAAACAACCAATAGACTGAGAACCATACTGGACCCAAACAGCCATTCTGGTTTTCATTTTCAGCACAGTATTCAAAAAATTAAATTAATATATTCAAAAGTTTGCTATAAAGTAGGCTTCGGATTAGATGACTTTGCCCAGTCAGTCAGTAAGTTCAGTTGCTTAGTCGGGTCCAAATCTTTGTGACCCCATCCATGGACTGCAGCATGCCAAGCCTCCCTGTCCATCACCAACTCCCGGAGTCCACCCAAACTCATGTCCATTGAGTTGGTGATGCCATCCAATCATCTAATCCTCTGTCATCCCCTTCTCCGCCTGCCTTTAATCTTGCCCAGTATCAGGGTCTTTTCAAATGAGTCAGCTCTTCACATAAGGTGGCCAAAGTATTGGAGATTCAGCTTCAGCATCAGTCCTTCCAATGAACACCTAGGACTAATCTTTAGAATGGACTGGTTGGATCTCCTCGCAGTCCAAGGGACTCTCAAGAGTCTTCTCCAACACCACAGCTCAAAAGCATCAATTCTGCAGTGCACAGCTTTCTTTACAGTCCAACTCGCACATCCATACATGACTACTGGGAAAACCATAGCTTTGACTAGACAGACCTTTGTTGGCAAAGTAATGTCTCTGCTTTTTACTATGCTGTCTAGGTTGGTCATAACTTTTCTTCCAAGGAGCAAGCATCTTTTAATTTCATGACTGCAATCACCATTTGCAGTGATTTTGGAGCCCCAAAAAATAAAATCTCTCACTGTTTCTGCTGTTTCCCCATCTATTTCCCATGAAGTGATGGGACTGGAGACCATGACCTCATTTTTCTGAATGTTGAGTTTTAAGCCAACTTTTTCAGTCTCCTCTTTCACTTTCATCAAGAGGCTTTTTAGTTCCTCTTCACTTTCTGCCATGAGGGTAGTGTCATCTGCATATCTGAGGTTATTGATATTTCTCCTGGCAATCTTGATTCCAGCTTGTGCTTCTTCCAGCCCATCATTTCTCATGATGTATTTTGCATATAAGCTAAATAAGCAGGGTGACAATATACAACCTTGATGTACTCCTTTCCCAATTCGGAACCAGTCTGTTTTTCCAGGTCCCATTCTAACTGTTGCTTCTTGATCTGCATACAGATTTCTCAGGAGGCAAGTGAGGTGGTCTGGTGGCCTAACTCTTTCAGAATTTTCCACAGTTTGTTGTGATCCACACAATCTAAGGCTTTGAAATAGTCAGTAAAGCATAAGTAGATGTTTTTCGGAACCCTTGCTTTTTCAATGATCCAACGGATGTTGGCAATTTGATGTCTGGTTCCTCTGCCTTTGGTAAAACCAGCTTGAACATCTGGAATTTCACGGTTCACGTATTGCTGAAGCCTGGCTTGGAGAATTTTGAGCATTACTTTACTAGCATGTGAGATGAGTAAAACTGTGTGATAGTTTGAACATTCTTTGGCATTATGTTTCTTTGGGATTGGAATGAAAACTGACCTTTTCTAGTCCTGTGGCCACTGCTAAGTTTTCCAAACTTACTGATATATTGAGTGCAGCACTTTCACAGCATCATCTTCCAGGATTTGAAATAGCTCAACTGGAATTTCATCACCTCCACTAGCTTTGTTCATAGTGATGCTTCCTAAGGCCCACTTGACTTTGCATTCCAGGATGTCTGGCTCTAGGTGGGTGATCACACCATTGTGATTATCTTGGTCATGAAGATCTTTCTTGTACAGTTCTGTGTATTCTTGCCATCTCTTCTTAATATCTTCTGCTTATGTTGAAGTGAAATGAAGTCGCTCAGTCAAGTCCGACTCTGAGATCCCTACCAGGCTCCTCCCTCCATGGGATTCTCCAGGCAAGAGTACTGGAGTGGGTTGCCATTTCCTTCTCCAGGGGATCTTCCTGACCCAGGGATCGAACCCGGGTCTTCTGCATTCCAGGCAGACGCTTTAACCTCTAAGCCACCAGGGAAGTGCTTCTGTTAGGTCCAAACCATTTCTGTCATTTATTGGGCCCATCTTTGCATGAAATGTATCCTTGTTAGCTCTAATTTTCTTGCAGAGATCTCTAGTCTTCCCCACTCTATTGTTTTCCTCTATTTCTATGTATTGATCGCTGAGGAAGGTTTTCTTATCTCTCCTGCTATTCTTTGGAATTCTGCATTCAAATGGGTATATCTTTCCTTTTCTCCTTTGCCCTTCACTTATCTTCTTTTCACAGCTATTTGGATGGCCTCCTCAGACAACCATTTTTCCTTTTTGCATTCCTGTAAGCTAACATAAGGTATGCTGAGCTTAGCTATCATGTTCAGTGAAAGTGAAAGCATTAGTCACTCAGTCATGTCCAATTCTTTGTGACTCTATGGACCTTAGCCTGCCAGGCTCCTCTGACAGTGAAATTCTCTAGGCAACAATACTGGAGTGGGAAGCCAGTCCCTTTTCCATGGGATTTTCTTGACCAAGGGTCTGAACCCAGATCTCCTGCATTGCAGGCAGATTCTTTACCAATTAAGTCACCACAGAAGTTATCATCATTCTTAATAGCTTCTGTGTATCAAATGCGTTTTGAACTTAAGATATTTTCAATTTATGATTTGATTAGTAGAATGTAACCCCAATTCCATCATAAGTCAAGGAAGATGTATATATTAGTGATAGCAATTCAATGGTCATATTTTAATTTAAAATATTTAGTGCATTCACATTTAATTTGAATATTCTACAATATAATATTTAATGCCTACATTTGGAATTATAAATGATAGGTGAAGCTAAACTTCTGCTTCTTTTTTGGTCTTCCTTCCCAGTTAAGCAAACATTTTGATTATCTCAATTATTTATGTAGTTCTGGAACTTCAAAAAAATATATATATATATATAATGCTATGGGTTTGTCCCTTTGAGATATGTTCTGCCTGATGAGTGTGTAGAAAGGTATAACTCATCTGTTAGGGTGATTTCAGGATGTCATGAAGGATAATGAGTGGTGGGGAGCAAGAAAAGAGAATGTAAAATCTAATACGCATAAGTGAAAATGTCCTTGTCTCCCTTTATAAAGTATTTAATGGAAAGACACTGAAAGGTTGTAAGTATGTGATGGCAAAGATCTGATACAGCCTCAGCTTTCCTTCCATCACAAATGAAAATTCTGCTATGTCTCATTAGAAGTATTTTCTTGGTATTTTTGCCATTAGTTTCTTTTTCTCCACAGCCACTTCTGCATGTTTAAATCTACCTTTGCTGTTTTATTGCTGGAAGTATTGCAATCATTTTCTATTTGGCTTTTATTTTTAAATTTACTCATTTTCCCACTTAGAAGACTTAAGTGTCTACTCAGATTCTTTAAGTTACAAGACTAAGTCTTAGCTTGCCTTTCAAACAAAGGAGGCCCTTTTCACTCACTTACCTCTTCAGGTTCATCAACTGTGAATGAATCACACCAGCAACAAAACTTTGTCAAATGCAAGGAATTTCTTCAAGCATCCTGTAGGGACTATAGTTTTGTGGATACATGTATTCTGCTAGTTTTGCTTGGAATTCCTCTTTTCTTACTCCATTTCTATCTGCCTTCATTCTTTAAAATCAGCTTCCATAATTCTCTCTTTCTCAGTCAATTCCCATTTTTTCTGAGGGCCTCCTCTTCTGCACTTAAAGAGCATCCTTCCTGTAATGACAGTAAACATGGTATTGCCTACCTAGTGAAATCTGGGGGGTTTAGGCCTATTCGAATTATCTGTGTTTATCTATAGTTACATAACTAATTACCCTGAAACATAGCAAATAGAAACAACAAACTTGTTATCTTATCATTCCTGTGGGTCAGGAATTCAGGAGCAGCTTACCTAGTGCTTCAGGTTCAGGTTCTCCCAGGAGGTCACCACTGAAGGGTGGGTTTGGGCTGAAGTTTTCTGACGGCAACACTTGAGCAAGAGGATTCTCTTCCAGAATGACCCACTCAATGTCCTTTGAAAGGAGGACTCAGTTCTACCTATGAACAGAAGGCTTCAGGTCCTTGCAGTGTGGACTCCTCCACAGTGATAACATGAGCACCCTCAGTACCTGGCTATTGGCTTCTCCCAAAGCAAACAATCTAAGAGCAAAACAAACTGCAGTGTTTCCTATGACCTAGACTTGGAACTCTGACTGCACTATTCCCTCAATATTGTATTAGTTACACAGATTACAGTATTGTATTTGTTATCTGGTGTGAGAGAAGACCACACAAGGGCATGAATCCAGGGAGGTGATGATCATTGTGGGCTATTATGAGTTTATAAAACTGAAAAACTTTAATATTACAGAAGACTATATTAATCATTTAAAATTATCTTAGAAGGTTTCCCTGGTGGCTCAGATGGTAAAGAATTCAACTACAGTGCAGGAGACCTGGGTTCAGTTCCTGGGTTGGGAAAATCCCCTGGAGAAGGAAATGGCAACCCACTCTGGTATTCTTGCCTGGAAAATTCCATGGACAGAGGAACCTGGGGGGGCTACAGTGTATGGGATTGCAAAGGATTGGACATAACTGACCAAATAATACTTTCACTTTCAATATTATCTTAGAACATTCTCAGTTACTCTAATTTAATTGTGGAAGAAAATTTCCCCAATGATATTTGCCTTTATGGAGATCCCAAATTAAAATAAAAGACAGTAATTAAACATTAAGACTTTTCCATGACATATATATGTGTGTGTGTGTGTGTGTATATATATATATATATATATATATATATATATATATATATATATGGCTTCCACCAATGGTTTAGTGGATAAAGAATCCACCTGCAATGCAGGAGACACAGGAGAGTCAGGTTTGATCCCTGGGTTGGGAAGATCCCCTGGAGGAGGAAACAGCAACCCACTCCACTATTCTTGCCTGGAAATTCCCATAGACAGAGGAGTCCGCTGGCTACAGCCCATGGGGTCACAAAGAGTTGAACACGACTGAGCAACTAAGTACTCATTCATGTGTGTGTGTGTGTGTGTATGTATATGTTTTATACATGTTTCATTTTTACTACTATATTTTAATTTATGAGCAATTGTATATTTAAAGAAATAATCATTTATGAAGAACGAATAAGAGGACAACATTTTCTTCTGAGTAGTTATATGGCCTTGAACCATCTATGGAACTTAATTGTATTTCACCTTTGCCACCACACATATCAAGTAATGTAGCGAATTGTCCCTCACATCTCATGAAACTATTATTATGTCAGTCAGTTCAGTCGTGTTTACTCAGTTGCATTTGAGTCTTTGCGACTCCATGGACTGCAGCACACCAGGCTTCCCTGTCCATCACCATCTCCAAGAGCTTGTTCAAACTCCTGTCCATCGAGTCAGTGATGCCATCCAACCACCTGATTCCTTGTTGTCCCCTTTTTCTCCTACCTTCAATCTTTCCCAGCATCAGGGTCTTTTCCAGTGACTCAGTTCTTCACATCAGGCGGCCAAAGTATTGGAGCTTCAGATTCAGTATCAGTCCCTCCAATGAATATTCAGGACTGATTTCCTTTAGGATGGATTGGTTTGACCTCCTTGCTGTCCAAGTGACTTCTCCAACACCACAGTTCAAAAGCATCAACTCTTCAGTTCTCACCTTTCTTTATGGTCCAAATCTCACGTCCATACATGACTACTGGGAAGGCCATACCTTTGACTAGATGGACCTTTGTCAGTAAAGTAATATCTGTGTTTTTTAATATGCTGTCTATGTTGGCCATAGCTTTTCTTCCAGGGAGCAAGTGTCTTTTAATTTCATGGATGCAGACACAGTCTACTGAGATTTTGGATCCCAAGAAAACAAAATCTGCCACTGTTTTCATTATTTCCCCATCTATTTGCCATGAAGTGATGGGACCACAGGCCATGATCTTTATTTTATGAATGCTGAGTTTTAAGCCAGCTTTTTCACTCTCCTCTTTCACTTTCATCAAGAGGCTTTTAGTTTCTCTTTGTTTTCTGCCATAAGTATGGTGTCATCTGCATATCTGAGGTTATTGATATTTCCCCTGCAATCTTGATTATGAGTGTAAAGAAAGCTACTGATAACAAGCAGCATTAAAAAGTTAAACGACTATGAAAAGGTAGTGCTAGTCACTCAGGCATTCCAACTCTGCCACTCCATGGACTATAGCCCACTAGGATCCTCTGTCCATGGAATTCTCCAGGTGAGAATACTGGAGTCAGTTTCTCTTTCCTTTTCCAGGGACTCTTCCTGACTCAGGGATCAAACCCAGGTTTCCTGCATTGCAGGCAGACCCTCTCCTGACTGAGCCACCGGGGAAGCCCTATGACAAGGTAAGGTGCCTTCGTTAGTTGATTTGCAAACACATCTCATAAATGGTATTTGAATATGTGAGCATTAGACATACATTACATACAAATGATAACCAATCTAGCTATTGTACAATGCTAATTTCTGGTGATTTTTCACAAGGCATTCTTTTTTGCTACCAGATTAGCTCCTTAAAGAGGTAAACCCACAATGCCACTTGTAAAGACACTATTGACTGTCAGGTATCACAAGTCTTTATTTAAGCTCGGTATAGAAGTGCAAATGAAATTGCAAGACTGGGGAGGTATGTAAAAGTACTAACTTTATCTACAAACCACAGAACGTTTAAAAAACCTTAAAATATTAACCATAGATTCTATTTTAGAATGTAAAAGGCAAACAATAAAGGCCATATGTGAATGAAGCAAATTACCCATTTATTCAAATTTCAACTTATGGGCCTTTCAAGAAAAATAAAAGTATTGATTGATAATGTTTCAAGGCATTTATAATTGGCACACAACTGGGAGCATGGGCAGATACATTTCAGAGGGATTTCAAAGCAATTGCATCATTTATGTGCAACATTTTACAGTTTACTGTGGCCCTAGATTCGGTTTGTTTTTCCCTCTGAAGTCATTATTGAAAACATGAAGTAATCCTCATAGTCAACAAAAGAGTCTGAAATGCAGTACTTGGGTGAAACCTCAAAAATTACAGAATGATCTCAGTTTGGTTCCAAGGTAAACCGTACAACATCACAGTAATTCAGATCCATGCCACAGCCACTAATTCTGAAGAAGCTGAAGTTGAATGGCTCTAGGATGACCTACAAGATCTTCTAGAACTAACACCAAAAAAAAAAAAAAAAAATGTGCTTTTCATCATAGGGTATTGGAATGCAAAAGTAGGAAGTCAAGAGACATCTAGGTTAACAAGCAAGTTTGTCCTTTGCGTACAAAATGAAGCAAGGGAAAAGCTAAAAGAGTTTTGTCAAGAACACTGGTCATAGCAAGAACACTTTTCCAACAACACAAGAGATGATTCTATATATGGATATTATCAGATGATCAATATCAAAATGAATTCAGACTAATTATATTCTTCACAGCTGAAGATGGAGCAACCCTATAGAGTCAGCAAAACTAAGATCTGGAGCTGACTGTGGCTCAGATTATGAGCTCCTTATTGTAAACTTCAAGCTTAAAGAAAGTAGGGAAATCTACTAGGCCATTTAGGTATGACCTGAATCAAAACCCTTATAATTATACAGTGCAGGTGATGACTAGATTCAAAGGACCTGACAGAGTGTCTGAAGACCTACGGACAGATTCATAATGTACAGGAGGAAGGGACCAAAACCACGTCAAAGAAAAGGAAATGCGAAGATCCAAAGTGATTGCATGAGGAGGGTTTACAAATAGCTGAGAAAAGAAGTGAAAGCAAAAGAGAAAAGTAAAGATATACCCAATTAAATGCAGAGTTCCAGAAAAAAACAAAGATAAGAAGGCTTTCTGAAATAAATAGTGTAAAGAAATACAGAAAAACAATGAAATGGGGACAGCTAGAGATCCCTTCAGGAAAATTGGAGATATCAAGGGAACACTACATGTGAAGATAGGCACTTTAAAGGACAGAATAGGCAAGGACTTAATAGAAGGAGAAGAGATTAAGAAGTGGCAACAACATACAGAAGAATGATACAAAAAATGTCTTAATGACCTGGATAACCATGGTAATGTGATCACTCCAGTCAGAAATACTGGAGTGTGAGGTCAAGTGGGCCTTAGCAAGCATTACTATGAACAAAGCTAATAAAGATGATGGAATTCTAGCTGAGCTAATTAAAATCCTGAAAGATAATGCTGTTAAAATGTTGCACTCAAGATACAGCTAATTTGGAAAACTCAGCAGTGACCACAAGACCGGAAGAGATCAGTTTTCATTCCATTCCCAAACTAGGGCAATGCCAAAAAATGTTCAAACTACCATCTTGCCCAGAGAATCCCTTGGACAGAGGAGCCTGGTGGACTACAGTCCAGGGTTCACAAAAAGTCAGACACGATTGAGCAGCTAACACTTTTACTTTACTTTCACCATACAATTGCACTCATTTCACATTCTAGTAATATTATGCTCAAAATCCTTCAAGCTGGATTTCAGCAATACATGCACTGAGAATTCCAGATGTACCAGCTGGGTTTAGAAAAGTCAGAGGAACCAGAGATCAAATTGCAAACATTTGGTGGATCATAGAGAATGCAAGCAAATTCCAGAAAACCATCTACTTCTGCTTCATTGACTATATTAAACCCTTTGACTCTGTGGATCACAACAGACTGTGGAAAATTCTCAAAGAGTTGGGAACACCAGACCACCTTACCTGCCTCCTAAGAAATCTGTATGCAGGTCAAAATGCAACAGTTATAACTAGACATGGAACAACAGACTGGTTCAAAATTGGGGAAGGAGTATGACAAGGTTCTATATTGTCACCTTGTTTATTTAACTTATGTACAAAGTACATCATATGAAATGCCAGGCTGCATGAATCACAAGCTGGAATCAGGATTGCCGGAAGAAATATCAACAATCTCAGATATGTGAATGATACCACTCTAATGGCAGAAAATGAAGAGAAGCTAGAGTTTCTTGATAAGGATGAAGGAGGAGAGTGAAAAAGTTGGCTTGAAACTCAACATTAATAAAACAGCTCATGGCATCTGGTCCCATCACTTCATGGCATATAGAAGAAGGAACAGTGGAAATAGTGACAGATTTTATTTTCTTGGGCTCCTAAATCCGTGCAGATGGTGACTGGGTCATGAAATTAAAAGATACTTGCTCCTTGGAAGGAAAGCTTTGACAAACCTAGACAGAGTATTAAAAAGCAACAACATCATTTTGCTGACAAAGGTTTGTCTAGTCAAAGCTATGGTTTTTCCAATAGTCATGTATGTATGGATGTGAGAGTTGGACCATAAAGAAGGCTGAGTGCTAGAGAATTGATACTTTTGAACCGTGATGCTGGAGAAGACTCTTGAAAGTTCCTTGAACTGCAAGATCAAAGGAATCAATCCTAAAGAAAATCAATCCTGAATATTCATTGGAAGGACTGATGCTGAAGTTGAAGCTGCAACACTTTGGCCACCTGATGTGATTAACAGACTCGTTGGGAAAGGCCCTGATTCTGGGAAAGCCTGAAGGCAAAAGGAGAAGGGACAGCATAGGTTGAGATGGTTAGATAGTATCACCAACTCAATGGACATGAATTCAAGCAAACTCCAGGAGATGGTGAAGGACAAGGGAGCTTGCCATGCTGCAGTCCATGGGGCCACAAAGAGTAGACACAAATTAGCAAATGAATAACAAGAATATTTGAAGTCACGTACTCATCTGAAAGGAAGATTTGACTCAGATCTTCACTTTATAAAGTGTTTTTTAATGTGTAAAGTGATCTATTATTAAACATCATTTATAATGATTTATCACTGGCAAATTAATTTGTTCCTACTTCAGTTTTATTTAGAGAGAAAAGTAAGAAACCACTTGACTTACACAAGGATTTGTTACCCTTAATTTGAGTTATTATTTTTTTAAATGCTTGAAAGTTTTTGAGAATTTTTTTTTAATATGGAATTTGTAACTTTATTTTGCAATTTTAAAGAAAATGTTAGTTGAGGCAATGATGTTTTCTCCTTTTTCAAGGAGTTGGTCAAAATAAACCTTATTTTTAAAAAATTGCTTAAAATAATCAGGACTGTATGGCTGATGTAGAAACTGTAACCCAGATATGGCTTATTGAAAACACAAAATTTTTATGTCATTGCTTTAGCAGCCCTGCTGTGAGTGATGAACGAACTAACTGATATTAAATCTAGAAGGAAAATAATCCAGTTTTGCAATGGTGAAATTATTGTTAATGTCTCCCACCATAATTTGGAAGGCAAATAATGTTGTTTTAGGAGAAAAGGTTGGAAAACAGAACACTAGTAATGTGTACTAAGCATCATTGGATGGATTTTTACCAGATCTTAAGAAAGAGATGATTTAAAAAGAACTGAATATTTCCAAGAAGAGAAGAAAAATAAAAATTCAGAAACTTGAAGATTTAGAAAACACAAATATAACTCAGCTGAACAGTTCAGTTCAATTCAGTTTAGTCACTCAGTCTTGTCCAACCCTTTATGACCCCATGAACTGCATCACACCAGGCCTCCCTGTCCATCACCAACTCCTGGAGTCCACCCAAACTCATGTCCATGGAGTCAGTGATGCCATCCAACCATCTCATCCTCTGTCATCCCCTTCTCTGCCTGCCTTCAATCTTACCCAGCATCAGGGTCTTTTCAAATGAGTCAGCTCTTCACTTCAGGTGGCCAAAGTATTGGAATTTCAGCTTCAGCATCAGTCCTTCCAATGAACACCCAGGACTGATCTCCTTTAGAATGGACTGGTTAGATATCCTTGCAGTCCAAGGGACTCTCAAGAGTCTTCTCCAACACCACAGTTCAAAAGGATCAATTCTTCAGTGCTCAGCTTTCTTTATAGTCCAACTCTCACATCCATACATGACTACTGGAAAAACCATTCCTTTGACTAGACAGACCTTTGTAGGCAAAGTAATGTCTCTGCTTTTTAATGCTGTTTAGGTTGGTCATAACTTTCCTTCCAAGAAGCAAGCATCTTTTAATTTCATGGCTTCAATCACCATCTGCAGTGATTTTGGAGCTCAGAAAAATAAAATCAGCCACTGTTTCCACTGTTTTCCCATCCATTTGCCATGAAGTGATGGGAACAGATGCCATGATCTTCGTTTTCTGAATGTTGAGCTTTAAGCCAACTTTTTCACTCTCCTCTTTCACTTTCATCAAGAGGTTCTTTAGTTCTTCTTCACTTTCTGCCATAAGGGTGGTGTCATCTGCATATCTGAGGTTATTGATATTTCTCCCGGCGATCTTGATTCCAGCTTGTGCTTCTTCCAGCCCAGCATTTTCATGATGCTGAACAGTAGACTATTAAAATTAAAACATTTATAAAAGTCTGTTTAGAGGCAGGGTCCAAACAATGTTTGCCTTTTTACTCATTATTAAAATACCTTGAATAGCTAAGCTAGTGCATAGTAAATCTTTTCATTTGGACAAAAGAAAGAAAAGCCATGCCTCCACCATGAAACCTTAATAGAACAAAGTAATTGCAATTGCTTTGAATGTATGTGAGAGCTCACATAAATGTGAAGAAGAGAATCCAAGAAAATAACAGAAAATTTAGTAAGTATGTCCATAAAAAAACAGATTTAAGATACATGATGTTGACTGAAAACAAGTAGATAAGAAGCAAACTATATGTTTTAGAGTCATTCTTTCAAAAAAGTTAACTCTCAAGGAGAATATGGTCTATAATATTCAATTCAGTTATGAACATGGAGGACGGTAAGAAAGGAAAACACTTCTAGAACAATGAACTTGAGAACCAGCCCTCTAACAGAGCAGAATTGAATCCAGTCATAAAAAGCTCCTCTTTCCCAGACTGGGAAGCCCTCCCCAGTGTCAGATTCTTTTTTTCTTTACAGTAGGTCTTTGTCTGTTGACTATTTAAAATATATCAGTGTGCACATGTCAATCCCAAACTCCCAACATATTCCTCCTTATCATCCTCCCCTCATGGGTTACATTAAGTTCATTTTCTAAGTCTGTGAGCCTGTTTCTGTTCTATAAACAAGTTCATTTGCGTGAATGTTTTAGATGCTGCATATAAGCAATATCATGCAATATTTGTCTTCCTCTGTCTGACTCACTTCACTTAGTAAGATAATCTCCAGATCCAACTATGTTGTTGCAAATGGCATTATCTCATTCTTTTTAATGGCTGAGTAATTGACATTACTATTATGTGTCTCCCATTCTTCTCCTTTTGTGTGTATGTGGTTACTGGTATGATTCTGATCATATCTGTCCATTGTAAATTGAGTGTGAAACAGAAAACTTGTCTTTTTGCCTATAATTCTCAAGAGGATCCACAAAAAGGAACTATCCAGTGGTCACCATCCATCATCTCTGATAAAGGGCTATTAAGATCCTGAATATTGAGCTTGATGCAATGGTTAGCTGAGACTTTTGGATGGTCTTTCTTGGACAGAGGTGACAAGGATTTCTGTTTGGAAATGAAAGTGAACTGAATATTTGGTAAACAGAAAAAATAATTCTCTTAGTTGTTAACATTCCTCACAGATACCCTACCACACAGCAAGACTGGAATTTCAACTGGTTAAGAATAACTTTTTACTGAGATGAATCAACTTCTATCAATGTATACCTTGTTTCAGGATTTTTTTTTTAATGCTTACATATAATAATGTCTTCTCTGATAAAGCCTCTTTCCCTCAGTCATCTTTTTATCTTTTTTTTTTAAATGGGGAAATATTCAGATTTCATCTGTCACTCTAATTTCATACTACCTGCTCCCTGAGTGACCTTTTCTAATTTTATGACTTCAGCTATCAACTGTACCTTGGATGAATATTAAATTTCAGTGTAGATTTCTTTACTGAATTTTAAACTCAAATATTCAATACTTAATAGACATTTCAAATGCATTATTGCTTCAGATTGAACTGATTGTTTTTATCCCTGTGAATATGGTTGTCTTCCCAAGATTACCCTTTCATTGATAGTTATTGAAGGTCAAAAACCAGAGTTTTCCTGAATTTTTTTCTCTATCTAACTACTCACCAAGTCTCGTAACTGAAAATGACTAAGTACATCTAGAACGCTTACTGTTTTCTCTGCCCTCACTGTTCAGTTCATTTCAGTTCAGTCACTCAGTCTTGTCTGACTCTGCGACCCCATGAATTGCAGCATGCCAGGCCTCTCTGTCCTTCACCAACTCCCAGAGTTCACTCAAACTTACATCCATTGAGTCAGTGATGCTGTCCAGTCATCTCATCCTCTGTCGTCCCCTTCTCCTCCTGCCCTCAATCCCTCCCAGCATCAGAGTCTTTTCCAATGAGTCAACTCTTCGCATGAGGTGGCCAAAGTACTGAAGTTTCCCTGTTACTATCTCACTATCTCATGGCTTCGGCATCCACTGTAATCCTGGACCCAAAGAACTCAGAATATCTTTTGAGATAGAAAAGGAACTTCAGTGATTAGGATAAAATATAATAAATTCTGTAATAGACATTTGCAGGGAGAAATGTTGAGGAAAGACATCTGAAATTAATCTCACTTTGAAAAACCAAAGAACACTTCTAAAAGCATTTCGCTACTTTAATTCATTTCATAGATGTTTATGATATGAATTCTCTATGACAGGTTATCCTTTTCCTTTGTTTCTCTTTTGTGCAAGTCTGGATAATCTATGACACCATTCATCTTGAATTCACTGAAGAAAATGGTGGGAAATAATGGTGTATGGTACAGCGTTGGAAAAATCATCATTCTGTAGATTAAAAAAAAAACTGAACCTCAAAATACTTATTAGAAACTGCAAAACATACATTTGTAAATGTCAGTGTTAAACTAGATTAAGACCTTGTATACCATGTGATGTTTTCAGAAGCTTATCCTTATCATAAGAACCCTAAGAAAAAAAATCACCTTCTGTAGAAGGTGCTGTAGAACATGGTAAGTGAATCTTCCCTGTGTTCTAGCCCATGGGGTCGAATAAATTTCTTTACTTAAGTTTAAGGAAGGAGTAGCTTATCCTTAGATAATGTTTTAATACAATTGGTCAAAATGAAAATTAAAAAGTGAGATTAACCTAAAAAAAAACTCAACTTGAATAAAAGTAAATTTCATACTTTACATAGACCAAAATATGCCTTATTCAGGAGTCTTCAGTGGCTCAGTGGTAAACAATCAGCCTGTCAATGCAGGAGACCTGGGTTCAATCCCTGGATTGGGAAGAGTCCCTGGAGAAGAAAATGATAACCCACTCCAGTGTTTTTGCCTGGGAAATCCCATGGACAGAGGAGGCTGGCTGGCTACAGTCCATGGAGTCACAAAAGAGTGGGACTCAGCTTAGTTGCTATACATCAACAAAAATTGGTGTGACAATGGGAATAAAAAGAAGGTGAATATGAAACATAACATTTTACCTGTTAGATTTTTTATAAGTAAAATAATCCTTTTGTAAATGTTCATATTTTGTAAATTTTCCAAAATGCACATGTATTCTTTTATAAGCAGGAATAATAAAGATTCCAACAAATGTATTATTGATCCTCTCATGGGCTTTCTGACAAAACAACTATTAGATGAAAAATAATTTCTTATTATATTTGACATATATTAAGAAACAAATAGTCATAAGGGAAAATATGTACCCACGGCCTCCAACACTCTCTGAGTTATGAGCTACTAACTGGAATAATGCTACTGATTATTCAAAATTTCAAATGTGGTAGACTATTTGTCATGGTTTGCTATTTTTTATTAAACATGGAGACTTCTAATAAACACTGGGTGGAGAAACTTGGTAAAGAAGAAACAAACCATGGAAATGCTAATCCTGAATCCACATGATCTTAAAAAAAAAAAAAAAAAAACAGAATCAAACAATGCAATTTCAGCTAAGCTCTTTTGTTAGTAAAATAAGTAAAGAGTATGCAATTATTTATTAAATCTGGCAAGTTTACACAGTCACTATAAGTAAATCACCAGAATTGCTTGCCAATTATTAGTGTCTTTGAACAGACACTAATAAAAATTATATAAAGGTTTACATATACAAGTATTTTAAGATATTTTAAGTCATCCAAATTGGTTCTTTGCTATAATGAAAAGAAGCTATCCAGCTGATTATTTGATATGTAGAATTTAACTGTATTCCACACAATTCTGCAGATGGATGTTTATGGCAACCATATTCATAACCGCCAAAGCTTGGAAACAGCTAAGATGTCCTTCAGCGGGTGAATAGACAAATTCAGATGCATCCAGACAATATAACATTATATATAAGTAAAGAGCAATCAAGTCATAAAAAGACATGGAAGAAACTTAAATTCATAATACCAAGTCAAAGAAGGCAAGCTGCAAAGGCTACATACTGTATGATTTCAACTATATGATATTCTAGAAGAAGCTTTATGGATACAGTAAAAAGATCAGAGGCTGCCAGTGGTTGGGGAAGGGAAAGATGAATAAAAGTACAGATGAACAAATGATTTTTAGGGTAAAAATAGTCCATATGGCACCATAATTACAGATGCATATCGCTATACATTTTACAAAACCCATAGAATGTACAATACCAACAGTGAACTGTAATCTATTTATTTATGGTTTTAATTAATTAATTAATTTTGTTGTTGTGCTGGGTCTCTGCTGCGGCACATGGGCTCTCTCCAGTTGCAGTGACAGGGGGTCACTCTTCGTTAAGGTGTAGGGGCTGCTCATCGCGGTGACTTCTCTCGTTGTGAAGCACAGGCCCTAGGGCACGTGAGCTTCGTCAATTGTGGCCCACATTCAGGAGCTGTGGTGCACGGGCTTTAGTTGCCCCTCAGCATGAGGAATCTTTCTGGACCAGGGCTTGAACCTGTGTCCCCTGCATTGGCAGGTGGATTCTTATTCACTCCACCACAAGAGGCGTCCTCAACTGGAATTCAAAGCACAGACTGGGTGATTGCAATGTGTCAGTTTAACCATCAACCAACAATGTCCCCAACAGTAACAAATGTGCAAGCTGGGGGAGTTGGGTGGGGTGTTGCTTGCAGGGAAGCTGAGCACGTAGGGAATATACAGAAAGCTCTGCATTGTCCTCAATTCTGCTGTGAAACTAAAACTATCTGACATTTTTTTTTCAATTAAAAAAACCCTTTGTGTTGACTACACGTTTTCTTTAAATGTCTTTAAAACTTTTTCATGCTAATATAAGTATTCCTCACGTATATTATGGGTTCAGTTTCAGATCATCCAAATAAAGCAAGTATCACAGTAAAGCAATCCGCACAGATGTTTTGGTTTCCAGTGCCTGTGAAAGTTGTGTAGACACTACACTGTCACCTATTCACTGGGCAGCAGTATTATATCTAAAAAATGCACATCTTAATTAAAAAATATATTATGGGTGCCTCCAGCAAGTCATAACATTTTTGCAATTATAACATTAAAAATCACAGATCAAAAATCACCACAATAAATATAATAATAATGAAATGTTTGAAATATTGTGAGAATTACCAAAATGTGACACACAGACATAAAGTAAGCCAATGCAGTTAGAAAAATGGTGCTGATAGATTTGATCATTACAGGGTTGCCACAACCTTCAATTTGTAAAAACCACGTCTGTGTAGTACAATAAAGCAGAGTGCCATTAAATGAGGTATGCCTGTAAGTAAAAACAAAATGTTCAATAACACCTCGTCTTGAAATATTCTTTTTTTTTCTCCAATTCCATATGCCTTTATTATTTTTTATTTTTTTACTTTACAATATTGTATGGGTTTTGCCATACATCAACATGAATCCGCCACGGGTGTACACGTGTTCCCAACCTTGAAGCCCCCTCCCACTTCCCTCCCCATACCATCCCTCTGGGTCATCCCAGTGCACCAGCCCCAAGCTTCCTGTATCCTGCATCAAACCTGGACTGGCGATTGTTTCTGATTATACATGTTTCAATGCCATTCTCCCAAATCATCCCCCCTCCCTCTCCCACAGAGTCCAAAAGACTGTTCTATACATCTGTGTCTCTTTTGCTATCTTGCATACAGGGTTATTGTTACCATCTTTCTAAATTCCATATATATGCGTTAGTATACTGTATTGGTGTTTTACTTTCTAGCTTACTTCAATGTGTATAATAGGCTCCAGTTTCATCCACCTCATTAGAACTGATTCAAATGTATTCTTTTAAATGGCTGAGTAATACTCCATTGTTTATATGTACCACAGCTTTCTTATCCATTCATCTGCTGATGGACATCTAGGTTGCTTCCATGTCCTGGCTATTATAAACAGTGCTGTGATGAAATATTCTTAAATGTGGTTTCTTTCTTATTTTGATTTGAGGATGAATAAAATGTGGGTCACTTATTAAAGATGATTTGATATCCTAGAGCTGAAAAAAGGGAGAAGAAAGAAATAAAAATGAAACAAAGTATATTTTAACCACATATGTAATACTTTAATGAGTATGACACATGGTAAGGTTTAAGCCATAGATCTCCTTGGAAGCATTGCACGGGTCCTGAACATCAAAGAGAACAAAGCAAGATTCAGTAGAGTCAGAGATTTCAAATTCAGCATCAAGTTTAAAAATTATAGCTTTTGACACCAAGGCTAAGGAAATTAATAGTAAAGAATCCCCCTGCAGTGCAGGAGACCTGGGGAAGATCTCCTAGAGAAGGAAATGGCAATCCACTCCAATATCCTTGCCTGGGAAATCCCATAAACAGAGAAGCCTGGCACCCTACAGTCCATGGGGTTGCAAAGAGTCAGACACAACTGAGCAACTAACATAAGGAAACTAAATAAGAAAAAGCCTCCAAGGACTAGCCTTTATTATTCAGCATATGACAAGCAGGAAGGAAATGCTTATATTCAATATATGTATCTTTGTATTTGTACATTTGATGTTGTAAAGATCTATTTCTACCCAGTGTACCCCAGGAGCAAGCAAACAACCCCCCTCCCAACACACGAACTGGTAAAACAAAAATAAGAGGGAAAGGAACCGAGGGATAGCAAATCATTAAATCTTTCATATTATGTTGTTCTTGATATTCTTTGCTTTCACTTACAGCCTGGTATCTTTTCAATTTTCCAGATAACAAAATAAGGCTTTTAAATTCTTCTTTATACATGATACGTATTTTCAAAGATTATGAGTTTGCTGTAATTAATCATACATGGAAGATCAATCACATAAGGATCTATGACACTGATATTCCTGCAAGCACACACAAGATCACAGAGAAACAACTACTGGCTTATTTGAAGCTCCAACATTAAGTACAGCAGTTGACATTCTTTGTGCTTCTGCCTTCTTGCCTGTAATAGATTAATAAGAAGGGAACCGTTAAAATTTGCCTAATTTGTTGGCTTGCTATAGCATCCTGGTTGTTAAAGTTGAAAAAGTGAGCAAATTCAATGTTTTGCCTCTGATTTCTTTTTTACCTTTTGTTTTTATCTCATTTACCAGTTTTTTGACTCAGTGATTTAACCAAATAAAAATGAAAGTTGGTGGTTATATAGCTAGGATCTTAGCCAATAAATTGGGAAATTGGCAAAAAAAAAAAAATGCCAACAAATATTTTTGCCTGATTTTCATTGAGCTAGTAATATGTATTGCTATGCCAGTGTAGCCCTTATTTTATTGGTGATTGTTCTCCACTTATTCCTGCAGGACCCTAACCTTGTCTTAAACCATGCATATGATTTCTGGTATTGAACAAAGGTTTAAATGTGCTCATAAGAAATTAAATTTACTTCTTTCCTATTCACACCTTGCTCTCTCTGCTTCACACGAGTGTATCCTTATGATTCCAGACTTGCTTAGTTATTGTGGTGAAGAAGCTGAATCATTTTCTTTATTATTCTGTCTTTGGTTAGAGGATCATTAAAGCTATCCTGGTTTCTTCTCCACTATTTTAGAATTCAAATGACAGTTGCTTTCTCCAATCTTACTGATGGATCCACCTGTGGACTCAGAGACAATTTTGAATGCTAGATATGTCATGTAGAATTTAGAATCACTCCTTTTTGATTACAATATTTCTGTTATTCTGCTCACCTTTCTCCCTTACCTCGTTCTCTTAGGAAGACTTTTCTTCTAAGTAAGAGAAATGCAAAATTACTTCTGGTTGGCTTATTCCATAAATCTTCAAGACATGAGTAAGCACTGTGGATTTGCTTTGGTGGACACAGCTGGGATTCGATACTATATATATCTGAGGTGTTTGATTTCTTAAATAAAGATGATGAGTATGCTTTCAAATAAATATATGGCAATTTATCCCTATTCACATATATACTCTTTCCACTGGGAAATGCAATCTATCTAGTGAGTGTAACCAGAACTGACTGACTTTGTCATCTTATTTTTCACCTGCACTTATTTTTAATTTAGTTTATCTAACTTATATTTAATTTATTTTCTCTGGTAGCATTATATTTAATTTATAAGCATTATGAATATAATCCTTGCAAATAAAAAAAAATGACTAAGCAAGTTTCCTTAACAAATTCTAATGTCACATAACAGCTTTATATACATATAGATAATATGTAAATAACAAGTAGACATATAATTAAAATATGACAATATTCCTGTTTGGGATTTAAACTTCATACATATAAACATCTTTCACAGTATAATTTTATCAGCAGTATGTCTAGAGGTAAAGAACCCATCTGCTGATGCAGGAGACATAAGAGACCTGGGTTTAATCCCTAGTTAAGAAGATCCCCTGGAGGAAGGAATGGCAATCCACTACAGGACTCTTGCCTGGAGAATCCCTTGGAAGAGGCTTCTGGGAGGTTACAATCCATAGGGTCACAAAGAGCCAGACATGACTGAAGCATCAGCATAGCAGTGCATCAGTAAGTGTTTAGTAACTCGCTTTCAGTGGGGAAAAAACCCTTATTTATAACATTTGCCAATTTCCATGGTGTAGCTACTCCCACAATGACTGATTTTAAGCTACAAAATGTATGTCGCCGGACATGCAGTTGAGAGGAAATGTAGAAAATCAGTTCTGGTCACTAGCTGATTCAAGCAAATGTGAACTTTCTACAAGATAATATTATCTGTTTTTATATACTTTACAATAAGTACTTTGAAAGTTTCTATTTCAAAGCCAATATATTTTTAATTTTGAAGTACAATTTAGTATATTTTAAGTGCTAGTATTATATAATACCTTTAAAATGTCAATCACTAGGAACTTACAACTGCAGATAATAAAAATCCTGTATCTTGGATATCAAGGATAACTATTCCTATTACAAGGAAAAATAATAGGACACACCTAAATGGGAAAGAAATCTAAAAATACAAAAGAGGGTATATATATATGCATTCATATATCTATTTCACTTTGTTGTACAGCAGAAACTAATAAAATATTGTAAATCAACTGTGTGTGTGTACATGTATGCTCAGTTATGTCTGATTCTTTGTGACCCCTATGGACTGTAGCCTGCCAGGCTTTCTCTCCACGGAATTTTGCAGGCAAGAATACTGGAGTGGTTTGCCATGCCTTTCTCCAAAAGCAACTATACTTCAAAAAATTAATAAAAATAATAGTGGAAGAAGAGTCTGTAAGAATCATAATGCCTATGATGATGGAAACAGATAGGTAGGGATATTTCAGGAAATTTTCCTCAACACATTTAAGAATGACCTAGATAAAATTTGCATTCAAGTCCCCGATAATGAAAAGGACATCTTTTTGGGGTGTTAGTTCTAGAAGGTCTTGTAGGTCTTCAAAGAACTGTTCGACTTCAGCTTCTTCAGTGTTACTGGTCAGGGCATAGACTTGGATTACCGTGATATTGAAGGGTTTGCCTTGGAAATGAACAGAGATCATTCTGTCATTTTTGAGAGTGCATCCAAGTACTATATTTCAGACTCTTTTGTTGACCATGATGGCTACTCCATTTTTTTAAAGAGATTCCTGCCCACTGTAGTAGATATAATGGTCGTCTGAGTTAAATTCGCCCATTCAAGTCCATTTTAGCTCACTGATTCCTAGAATGTCGATGTTCACACTGGTCATCTCCTGTTTGACCACTTCCAATTTGCCTCGATTCATGGACCTAACAGTGCAGGTTCCTATGCAATATTGTTCTTTACAGCACAGAACCCTGCTTCCATCACCAGTCCTATTCACAACTGGGTGTTCTTTTTGCTTTGGCTCCATCCCTTCATTCTTTCTGGAGTTATTTCTCCATTGATCTCCAGTGGAGAGTGGCTGCCCGGGAGCAGGAGGGCCAAGAGGAGCTACTTCACATTCAAGGTCAGGAGGGGCAGCTGTGAGGAGATACCCCTCATCCAATGCAAGGAGCAGCAGCTGCACTTTGCTGGAGCAGCTGTGCAGAGATACCAAATGTCAAAGGTAAGAGAGACCCAAGTAACACGGCAGGTGTTGCAAGAGGCATCAGAGGGCAGACACACAAACCATAATCACAGAAAACTAGTCAATCAAATCACACAGACCACAACCTTGTCTAACTCAATGAAACTAAGCCACGCTATGTGGGGCCACCCAAGATGAGAGGGTCATGGTGGACAGGTATGACAGAATGTGGTCCACTGGAGAAGGGAATGGCAAACCACTTCAGTATTCTTGCCTTGAGAACCCTATGAACAGTATGAAAAGGCAAAATGATAGGATACTGAAAGAGGAACTCCCCAGGTCGGTAGGTGCCCAATATGCTACTGGAGATCAGTGGAGAAATAACTCCAGAAAGAATGAAGGGATGGAGCCAAAGCAAAAACAATACCCAGTTGTGGATGTGAATGGTGATAAAAGCAAGGTCTGATGCTGTAAAGAGCAATATTGCATAGAAACCTGAAATGTTAGGTCCATGAATCAAGGCAAATTGGAAGTGGTCAAACAGGAGATGGCAAGAGTGAACGTCAACATTCTAGGAATCAGTGAGCTCAAATGGACTGGAATGGGTAAATTTAACTTAGATGACCATTATATCTACTACTGTGGGCAGAAATCCCTTAGAAGAAATGAAGTAGCAATCATGGTCAACAAAAGAGTCCGGAATGCAGTACTTGGATGCAATCTCAAAAACGACAGAATGATCTCTGTTCATTTCCAAGGCAAACCATTCAATACCACAATAATCCACGTCTATGCCCCAACCAGTAACGCTTAAGAAGCTGAAGTTGAACGGTTCTATGAAGACCTACAAGAGCTTTTAGAACTAACACCCCAAAAAAGATGTCCTTTTCATTATAGGGGACTGGAATGCAAAAGTAGGAATTCAAGAAACACCTGGAGTAATAGGCAAATTTGGCCTTGGAATACGGAATGAAGCAGGGCAAAGGCTAATAGAGTTTTGCCAAGAGAATGCACTGGTCATAGCAAACACCCTCTTCCAACAACACAAGAGAAGACTCTACACATGGACATCACCAGATGGTCAATACCAAAATCAGATTGATTACATTCTTTGTAGGTAAAGGTGGAAAAGCTCTATACAGTCAGAAAAAACAAGACTGGGAGCTGACTGTGGCTCAGATCATGAACTCCTTATTATGAAACTCAGACTTAAATTGAAGGAAGTAGGGAAAACCACTAGATCATTTAGGTATGACTTAAATAAAATTCCTTATGATTATACAGTGGAAGTGAGAAATAGATTTAAGGGATTGAATAGATCTGATAGATAGAGTATCTGATGAACCATGGACAGAGGTTCATGACATTGTACAGGAGACAGGGATCAAGACAATCCCCATGGAAAAGAAATACAAAAAAGCAAAATGGCTGTCCGGGGAGGCCTTACAAATAGCTGTGAAAAGAAGAGAAGAGAAAAGAAAAGGGGAAAAGGAAAGTTATAAGCATCTGAATGCAGAGTTCCAAAGAATAGCAAGGAGAGATAAGAAAGCCTTCCTCAATGATCAATGCAAAGAAATAGAGGAAAACAACAGAACAGAAAACTCTAGAGATCTCTTCAAGAAAATTAGAGATACCAAGGGAACATTTCGTGCAAAGATGGACTCGATAAAGGACAGAAATGGTATGGACCTAACAGAAGCAAATAATATTAAGAAGAGGTGGCAAGAATACACAGAAGAACTGTACAAAAAAGATCTTCATGACCAAGATAATCATGATGGTGTGATCACTGACCTAGAGCCAAACATCCTGGAATGTGAAGTCAAGTAGGCCTTGGAAAGCATCACTATGAACAAAGCTAGTGGAGGTGATGGCATTCCAGTTGAGCTATTTCAAATCCTGAAAGATGATGCTGTGAAAGTGCTGCAGTCAATATGCCAGCACATTTAGAAAACTCAGCAGTGGCCACAGGACTGGAAAAGGTCAGTTTTCATTCCAATCCCAAAGAAAAGCAATGTCAAAAAAGGCTCAAACTACCACACAATTGCACTCATCTCACACACTAGTAAAGTAATGCTCAAAATTCTCCAAGCCAGGCTTCAGCAATATGTGAACTGTGAACTTCCAGATGTTCAAGCTAGTTTTAGGAAAGGCAGAGGAACCAGAGATCAAATTGCCAACATCTGCTGGATCATCAAAAAAGCAAGAGAGTTCCAGAAAAACATCTATGTCTGCTTTATTGACTATGCCAAAGCCTTTGACTGTGTGGATCACAATAAACTGTGGAAAATTCTGAAAGAGGTGGAAATACCAGACCACTTGACTTGCCTCTTGAGAAACCTATATGCAGGTCAAGAACCAACAGTTAGAACTGGACATGGAAAAACAGATTGGTTCCAAATAGGAAAAGGAGTACATCAAGGCTGTATATTGTCACCCTGCTTATTTAACTTTTATGCAGAATACATCATGAGAAAAGCTGGGCTGGAAGAAACACAATCTGGAATCAAGATTGCAGGGAGAAATCTTAATAACCTCAGATATGCAGATGACACCACCCTTAAGGCAGAAAGTGAAGAGGAACTAAAAAGCCTCTTGATGAAAGTGAAAGAGGAGAGTGAAAAAGTTGGCTTAAAACTTAACATTCAGAAAACGAAATCATGGCATCTAGTCCCATCACTTCATGGGAAATAGATGGGGAAACAGTGAAAACAGTGTCAGACTTTATTTTCTGGGGCTCCAAAATCACTGCAGATGGTGATTGCAGCCTTGAAATTAAAAGACGCTTACTCCTTGGAAGGAAAGTTATGATCAACCTAGATAGCATATTCAAAAGCAGAGACATTGCTTTGCCAACAAGGGTCCGTTTAGTCAAGGCTATTGTTTTTCCAGTGGTCATGTATGGATGTGAGAGTTGGGCTGTGAAGAAAGCTGAGTGCCAATGAATTGATGCTTTTGAAGTGTGGTGTTGGAAAAGACTCTTGAGAGTCCCTTGGACTGCAAGGAGATCCAACCAGCCCATTCTAAAGGAGATCAATCCTGGGTGTTCTTTGAAAGGACTGATGCTAAAGCTGAAACTCCAGTACTTTGGCCACCTCATGAGAAGAGCTGACTCATTGGAAAAGACTCTGATGCTGGGAGGGATTGGGGGCAGGAGGAGAAGGGGACGACAGAGGATTGGATGGCTGGATGGCATCACCTACTCTATGAACATGAGTTTGGGTGAAATCCAGGAGTTGGTGATGGACAGGGAGGCCTGGTGTGCTGCAGTTCATGGGGTCACAAAGAGTCGGACACGACTGAGCTACTGAACTGAACTAAACTGATCTGCAGTAGCATATTGGGCACCTACCGACCTGGGAAGTTTATCTTTCAGTGTCCTATATTTTTGCCTTTTCATAGTTCTCATGGGATTCTCAAGGCAAGAATGCTGAAGTGGTTTGCCTTTCCCTTTTCCAGTGGACTACATTCTGTCAGACTTCTCCACCGTGACCCACCCGTCTTGGGTGGCCCGACATGGCATGGCTTTGTTTCATTGAGTTAGACAAGGCTGTGGTCCATGTGATCAGATTGGCTATTTGTCTGTTATTGTACTTTCAGTCTGTCTGTCTTCTGATCTCCTCTCTCAGTGCTTGCAGTCCTACTTGGGTTTCTCTTACTTTGGACGTGGGTAAGTGCAGTAACAAGGCTAAAGAAGGATAAGGATGAGCTCCTACCTCATCCTTGGAAAACACTACAAGTGTCCTTTTCATTTTAGGGGACTGGAATGCAAAAGTAGGAAGTCAAGAAACACCTGGAGTAACAGGCAAATTTGGACTTGGAGTACAGAATGAAGCAGGACAAAGGCTAATAGAGTTCTGCTAAGAGAACACACTGGTCATAGCAAACACCCTGTTCCAACAACACAAGAGAAGACTCTACACAGGGACATCACCAGATGGTCAACACCAAAATCAGATTGATTCTATTCTTTGCAGCCAAAGATGGAGAAGCTCTACACAGTCAGAAAAACAAGACCGGGAGCTGACTGTGGCTTGGATCATGAACTCCTTATTGCTGAATTCAGACTTAAATTGAAGAAAGTAGGGAAAACCACTAGACCATTCAGTTATGACCTAAATAAAATCCCTTATGACTATACAGTTGAAGTGACAAATAGATTAAAGGAACTAGATGTGCTAGACAGAATGCATGATGAACTATGGATGGAGGTTCATGACATTGTGCAGGAGACAGGAATCAAGACCATACCCAAGAAAAAAAAAAAAAGCAAAATGGCTGTCTGAGGAAGCCTTACAAATAGCTATGAAAAGAAGGGAAGGGAAAAGGAAAGGAGAAAAGGAAAGATATAAGCATCTGAATGCAGAGTTCCAAAGAATAGCAAAGAGAGATAAGAAAGCCTTCCTCAGTGATCAATGCAAAGAAATAGAGGAAAACAATAGAATGAGAAAGACTAGAGATCTCTTCAAGAAAATTAGAGATACCAAGGGAACATTTCTTGAAAAGATGGGCACAATAAAGGACAGAAATGGTAAGGATCTAACAGAAGCAGAAGATATTAAGAAGAGATGGCAAGAATACACAGAAGAACTGTACAAAAAACATCTTCACAACCTGATAATCACGAAGGTGTGATCGTGATTTCACTGGTTTGTTTCTAGAACTGAAAATAATTTTCCAGGTGTGGTACTGCCACTGGAGACTAGAAAAGAACTTTTATTTATTAAACACAATTTCTAGCAATCTGTTTATAGTCTTCTGCTAATCGTCTAAGTGTATTTTAAGTCTTCAACATGCAAATACACACACACACACACACACACACACACACACACCACACCACCACCACCACCCTCCACAAATAGAAGTATACATTCACATTTTTTTCCTAAGACAAATTGCACACCACACTCTTTTCTCTCACAGCTGGGACTTTACAATAATAACAGTGGCTGTATAATCAAACCAAAGACATAGTTGAAGCTAGGTTCAGCAAAATACAAAAAAAAAAAACAAGAATAGAATCCCTCTGCTTTCTCAGTAATACTTTCTCAAATATGAATATTTCAAGATCCTTCCCAAAGAAGGCCAAACACATTTTAAATGACCACAACTGTACTTGTGATTTCCTTTAAGCAAAAAAGTAAGCAAATTGATCATTTCTCCTCTGTTGTAGCTGGTAATTTTGTCACTTGTTGCTTACTTAGATACATTAAGCTATGTGTGAATGATGGATTTAGCAGAGATTATAAAGCAGATCTACACAAAATATTGATAATTCATGTTACAGAATACAAATATCATATTTCAAAAGATCAGAAAATATTATCATCCTCTTTTCCTCTTCCTCATCCCTTTCCTCTGCTCCTAAGAGGTCAGATACATGATATATGATGAGGGTTAAGGTCCTACTTCTATCTTTGCAGAATTTTCCCCTTGGAGTTCTTTCCTCTACAGTTACACCTTTGCTGTATGTATTTCTCTATTGTTTTCTATTTAGCCATGGATATCTGGTTTCTATGTATTCTAGCTTCAACACTATTTGTCAGATAGGATACCATAATCTTTCCCTTATGTGTGGGTGTGTGTATAAGGAGAAATGGCTGACAAATGTCCCCTTAATAAGGTTATGTGAGAGATAATTGAGGATAATAATTGGAAAATTCATTTGTTTTTTTTCTACATGAGGCTTTCTATGTAATGAGTAGAAAGTATTAAGTGAGTTTTCCATTAGCTAAATTAAATACATGTGTGAATCCCAAATTGCAAGATTTGTTAATTATTGCTAAAAGATCTTAAATTTCCAACACAAATTCTGACATGTTGTGAATCCAGGATTTACTGAGTAGAGAATGACCACATGTCATTGATCATTGCTTGTACCTAAGAAAAAGATCATGGATCAAATCCTTATCTTCCACACATTCTGGAAATGTTAACTTGCTTTTCTTGCCAGTTTTCAACCAAAATTCCATCAAAACATTTCTAGGTAATTTATACCCTAAATTAAATCATATGAGAGATGTCCTCAGTGTTATTTCATAGAGATGAGAGTAAAAATGTAAAGATCCAGGGTGTATTTTGATACATGTTTCTGACACAATTAATTGTGCTATTTTTTAAAAGACTTTATAATGTCTAATTCTAGACTTTTTCCCTTCATAATGTATTGATCTGTTGTAGTCCTAGTGAGCCAGCTCTCTGCACTGGCCCTGATAGATATCTTTTGAAAAAATGGAGGGTTAGAAACTAGAATTTCAAAAAGACTTCAGGGAAATGATATGCTTCTAATCAGTGTTGGATAGCATGCCTGCATTTCCCCTGGCCCTTCAAAGCACTATTCTCTTGACTTTTGGTATACTTTTTTTTTCTATCTTCTCTACTTCCCTCTTTACTGCTATCTGCCATGATGGTTATAAGTGTAAGTTTCAATCAATCCATTTCTTTTCTACACTCTTGGTGTTGACATTTCTCATTGTGATCCATGCTGACTTTCCTACTTCCTGTATCTCTGGCCACAGAACGCTTCGCTCTCATATATACACAAGCCAGCCATCTGCTCTGATTCAGGCCAAAGGAGGATACTTCGGAGTTATTATAGAAAGCAGTGGGAAAAAAATATATTAGCACCCTACTTATGGTTATATTACAAAGTCAAAATAGTTGTCTTGCTAATATACTGACTTTGCTCATGTTTCAAAATCTCTACAAAAAAATGTTAGGATGAATTAAAAGCAATAGGGAGGAAGTGATTTAATTAGAATGACTTCTTTCTTCAACTGCAAATTATTTTGTATGTAAAAATTCAACAATAGTCATTGAAATAATACCTAGAATTTCAGTTCAGAGTTTAAATGTACATTGATGTTTTGAGAATTTATCTGCAGTTTAAAATATATGAGCCTAAAACGGCCTTTGGCAAAAAAAAAAAAAAAAAACAGTGTGAAAAAGTACATTTCTAAAATGAAAAAAGTGAAGTATTCTTCCTTCTGTATTTCCAAGGGAGCATCGGTGAAAAATGTATATTAGAAATTTACCCTCTTGCATTGTTTTTCCAACATAATCTCTTAGCCATGATCTTTCAGTTGTATTATGTGGCAATTTTTACTAAGGTAATTCAGCTGTTAGAATGTGCAGTCTGGGGGCTTATTTGTTTTTTTTTTTTTTTTTTTCTTTTTTCAACAGTTTAAGCTACCCTGTGTAGGAAATGGAATTACCTTTACTATCTCTTCACTGGTTTGAAACCTAAAAAATCAAATAAAACAGGATTTTTATGTTACAATGGCAAGGTGTGGTAAAGAAACCAACATCAAAAGCCGAATGAGATCTGCTACTGCTGCTGCTAAGTCACTTCAGTCATGTCCGACTCTGTGCGACCCCATAGATGGCAGCCCACCAGGCTCCCCCATCCCTGGGATTCTCCAGGCAAGAACACTGGAGTGGGTTGCCATTTCCCTCTCCAGTGCATGAAAGTGAAAAGTGAAAGTGAAGTCGCTCAGTCGTGTCCAACTCCTAGCGACCCCATGGACTGCAGCCCACAAGGCTCCTCCGTCCATGGGATTTTCCAGGCAAGAGTACTGGAGTGGGTTGCCACTGCCTTCTCCAGAATGAGTTCTAACAAATGCCAAAATTTAACATTATTTGAGCCAATGCAACTCAAGCAGACCATAATAACCTGTTCGGGTTAGAAAAGTTCATGCCAGAAACGGATGATTTCCCTAGAGCCAATCAAAATGATGGAAACATTGGTGCAAAATCACAGCTGAGCAGGTTTAGTCCTCTCTTCACTAGCTACAGATGGCATGTAATTTAGGAATGCCCATTTGGTGAAATTTACCAGTTCCTCTAGAGATCACACATATGGGTTTGCATTTAAAAAGCAATTGCACCACGAATAGCTTTTTAAACAACAGATGTAAGTATTGACGGTAAAAGGATGTCCAAAAAGCAAAGTATGTCCACATAAGAGAAAAAAGAGCTTATGTTATTCTTTATAGCACTATAAGTGGCCTTTTAACTTAAAAAAAAAAGACAAAATAATTATGAAATCAATGCATACAATATTTGCCAAGGCATGAATTAGATATGAGATTCTGTCTTCACACTATGTTACTTTCCGGTATTTTACTCCTCTTTTTTCACCTTTGCATATTAAAGCCACACTCTTAAATCCCCAAAGAATCCAAAAGTACCTTAAGAGGAGTTTGAGATTTGAGTCAATCTGAGCTCTTTACTTTTCACAGCTCTTGTCTTTTGTTTGTTGTTTGTTTCTTACAAGGAGGTTAATGATGGATCTGTGAAAACCCCATCATCATTTAAAAATTGAATGCACGTGTGTTAGTGTACAGGCAGGGAGATATTTCTATTTGCAGATATGTGCACTAGTTAGTAAAGGATGCTAGCTGTAAGTTGTGAGGTTTCCAATTGCCTGTCCTTTATTGCTTCCTTTAAAGAAGGAAATTAATTGTGTAAAATTGCCTTGCTGGTAAAGTGATACCAGATTGCAATAGCAGCATTGACCTAATCAAGCGGTAAAACAGGCAATCACATCATCAGTGAACACTCATAGAAATATTTGATTTCAGGAGTGTGCGGGACCAGCAGTGTCCCTGGAGAAACACGCACGTAATTTCTATTCCTGTGTTCAAAAGGAGTCCTGTTGTGGATTTCTCCTGTAAAATGTAAGCTTTCTTTGTTTTTATTGAAGGATAAGGTTTTACACCTCACAGTACAGTCCCATATGGAAGGAAACTATAATTAAAAGGTTAGGTCTGGACATCAGGCTTTTGACACTGATTGTTTCTTGATTGAATAAAATATAATGTCACTTTTCTCTCATTCTCTGAAGCAATGATGCACTGGAATACTAATAACTATGCAAATGATGACATTAACAAGAAGATTCCATTTTTCTGGCTGCTTATGACTAGCATCAGGTGAAAAATTGTGGGAGATTGAATTGCTTTTGTTTAGAGGTGTGCAGAGATGGGCAATTGGTACTATTCCAGGAAGCAAAAGAAAATGAAATTGCTTGTACAAAGGGATGAACAGATTCACATTAGTACTCAAATATTTATGACACCATTAAATGGATGTATTGAGGATGCAGAATATGGAAAGCCCATAACGTACATATTCAAGTAAGAAAACTGTTGTTATCATAAATCTTCTGTGTTCAGCTTTCTTTTTGTACTGGATATTTACAAAGAAACTACAGCATTGCTCAAGCAGTATTAAATTTTTGTATTAAATTAATTCAAGTGCTTTTTTTATTTCACTTAACAGACAATATTAGAAGTACAAATGCTTGTATGCATTACACATATAACCATAAATGCAATTGATTATTATATTCCCACAGGGTGCTAACTGCCACTGTTCAGTTAGACAAAAAGCCCTGATTTTAGAAATAAAATTGAGAAAATAAAATAAAAAACTAAATAAGGCTTTCACAAAGTTATCAATTGTTTCATTAGAAATGGAATAATTTATGTACAATTCCCTGCATATAGGAATGTGCATTAAAGCAAGTCTGAAGGAAGAGTGTGTCTACAGAGAAGACAAACTGACACTTTCAGACATATGGAAACCTCCAAAGGTGAAACCCAGAAACAAATTGCACAAGTAATCATCAAGGAGCAATGGCAATAAGTTGTTGTTGTTCAGTCGCTCAGTCGTGTTTGACTCTTTGAGACCCTATGGACTGCAGCATGTCAGGCTTTCCTGTCCTTCACCATCTCCCGGAGTTTGCCCAAACTCAGGTCCATTGAGTCGGTGATGCCATCCAACCATCTTGTCTTCTGTCTTCCCCTTCTCCTCCTGCCTTCAATCTTTCCCAGCATCAGGGTCTTTTCTAATGAGTCAGCTCTTCACATCAGGTGGCCAAAGGATTGGAGTTTCACCTTCAGCATCAGTCCTTCCAGTGAACATCCAGCAATAGAAGGAGGTATAGAAAAGTTGGTCCATTGTGACCATATGCTGCAAAACGCTTTGTGGAAAGCTTGTAGATCTGATTTTTCCTGTACTTCTGATCACTCTGGGCTCTCTCCATTGCTTAGACTCAGGAGTCAAAGCAGACCCTAAAGTGACTATGCTTGGACGTTAGACTTCAAAACTTGTATTTTAAGTGTTGGAAAAGACATGGGTTTCAGAAGTGACATTCTGGATGCAGGGAAAGGCTAAAAAATAGGCAGAACAAATATTTGCTGCAAATCTCCTTTTCTCTATCCCCCTCCTCCATAAACACACACACATAGGACACCCCCGGCCCTATGAAAATCATTTCAAATAAAGAGAGAATTAAAGAGAAAAGTAAAACACTGTAGGTCGATCCTGGGTGTGCTGGTGAAGAGATCACACGTCCACCATCTATAGGGAAGGGGCAACCCTGGCCTAAAGGGTAGAGATAAGAGAAAGGAGGTATATGTCAGCCTTGTGGAATCTCTCTGCTCCTTGATGAGGATAAGAAGAGACCTTTCTTTTCTCAGACCTGAATGTGCCCTGAACTAGCAGGCTATATTATTTTAGCTGAGATGAGGAAAGCATGAGCTGTTCACATATCTGCACCCACCCCAGTCCAGCCCCCCACCCCAGGTCACATAAATATCGCAGAAGCCATATGACTTACTAGGGAGAAGTTGGAAGATACAGAGCTGCCTTTGATCAATTTATCCTGAAACAACTGGGAAACTCTGAAGCAATTGAATTTATACTGAATTGATAACATTAAGTTTTTTCACTGCCAGATAAAATGACTCACTATAAAAATTTACTTCAGTTATATTTTTAAAATGTTAGATTTTTGCACATCTAAAAGCATGAATGGAGAGTTCATCCTTGCTTTATAAATTAATGGATAAATAAGGATTTGGGAATATAGCTGTGATTTCTAATTAAGGTTCTTTTTTTTTTTTTTTTTCCCTCTAATTTTATTTTATTTTTAAACTTTACATAATTGTATTAGTTTTGCCAAATATCAAAATGAATCCGCCACAGGTATACATGTGTTCCCCATCCCGAACCCTCCTCCCTCCTCCCTCCCCATACCATCCCTCTGGGCCGTCCCAGTGCACCAGCCCCAAGCATCCAGCATCATGCATCGAACCTGGACTGGCAACTCGTTTCCTACATGATATTTTACATGTTTCATTGCCATTCTCCCAAATCTTCCCACCCTCTCCCTCTCCCACAGAGTCCATAAGACTGATCTATACATCAGTGTCTCTTTTGCTGTCTCGTACACCGGGTTATTGTTACCATCTTTCTAAATTCCATATATATGCGTTAGTATACTGTAATTAAGGTTCTTTTGTGGCAATAGTATTACTGTACATAAAATAATTAGTGAACTATCCATGATGGTACATACTGCTACTGCTAAGTCACTTTGGTCGTGTCCGACTCTGTGCGATCCCATAGACGGCAGCCACCAGGCTCCCCCGTCCCTGGGGTTCTCCAGACAAGAATACTGGAGTGGGTTGCCATTTCCTTCTCCAATGCATGAAAGTGAAAAGTGAAAGTGAAGTCTCTCAGTCGTGTCTGACTCTTAGCGACCCCATGGACTGCAACCTACCAGGCTCCTCCATCCATGGGGTTTTCCAGGCAAAGTACTGGAGTGGGGTGCCATAATTGTGTGATACAGACTACTAGGGCAGACATTTGGAAAAGAGAAGATAAGTAAAGGTTGGAGAGGTCACAAATGGTTTCCTAGAAATTCTGAAAAGGTGGCTATGCCCTGAGTGAAAGGCTATTTGAGGATGGAAGAGGGACAGGAAAAAGATAGCAGACAGGCACCGGAATCACCATGAAGAAAAGGCCCCTACTTTCTAAGCATTGTATTGATAATATTCAGTCTGACATATTAGTAGGCACAATAATTATGGAATTCTTGATTAAATATGGTCATTATAAACTTCAAATACAGCAAGATTAGTCCAGGGTTTCCCAGTGTCTGAAGCACTGACATTCTGGAGCAGATGACTACTTGCTGGGTGCAGGCCTCCTGTTCATTGCAGCACATTTAGCATCATCTCCAGACTCTGCCCACTGGATCCAAGTAGCAACCACTCTCCCTCAAGGCACAGTAAGCCAAAATGACATTCCCAGAAGTCACTTGGAAGGCAAAATTGTCCCCTAGTAAGAGCAAGTAGACTGACCTGATGACACCTAGGCAAGGAAATGAGGAAACGAGCTGTGACAAGAAGACTAATTGAATATACTGTCATCGATATAGGCTTAGATGTTTTATTGGCCTGAGTCACAGCTCTGTTTTCTTAATGTGGCACCATTTGGTTAGTTCATAGTCTGTCCTGGCATTGTATTTATAGTAATTATTTAAACTCTGAAATAGGTGTTGTTATCTGTATTTTGCAAACAATGCATTACCAAAAGTCTGGCAGTTAGATTTGTACCAAAATCTGTCTGACTCATATTTAACATTAGGCTATCCTATTTCTTTATAATGTTGCAAGTTTCTGGTACGTTCTGACTCTTAGATAATAGGTTTACACCCATGTATAGCCATATCTATAGAGAGATAAATAGATAGATACACACACATAAAGATACTTGCTCATTCTTATGACATAACACACATTGATTACTTTGAAAATAAGATTATCTGGAATGAGATGTGTATTTCAATTATTATCTGAGCCATATGAATCATACTTTATTCAATTTCAGTACAGTGTTGACTTAACACTTCAATTAGTTCCAGTTTGCTTGATTTCACACCCCATAAAAGTTAATGCTGGCTGTGTCTACACAGACAAAGTGGAGATGCAATAATTACTGCACAATCATAAGTAGCAAACACATATTCTGTTATTGAAGAAAGTTAGCCCAATAATTCTGAACTATTCAGATTGGCTTTCTGCATCCAGCACATAATATTAAAAGACATAAAATTGTTAACTGACCCTTAGGAAACCTTATTATGTGTGATATCCATCTCAGCAAAAGATAAAATGAAGAGTATTTCCAACCCTACTTTACAACTAATCGTAAAATCATATAACTCTAAATCTGTTTCATATGCAAAATAATTCCCCTGAATTGTGTAATCTCAACTCCTGCTGCTGCTACTTAAGCTGCTACTGCCTCCCCCAATAATTTAGATGCTGAATTCAAGGTCCTCAGGCCTCCAAGGTCAGACAATCTTAGTCTTTGATGTGCAATGACCTGATTAAAATACACTTTTTTGTGTACATGACACGATGGCCATTCACACTCAAAATTTAAAAGGTGATTCAGGCATTGCAGCTCTCCACCTTGAGTCCAGAGGCTGTTATGCCATCCTGGAGTTACTTCATTTAATTCTCAAGCTTTTATCCCCTTCTCCAGCTTTGTCCTTTCAAGCAGGGAGTCTAATCAGAATCTGTTAAAAATGCCATAATAGGCCATGTTATTTATTATTTCTTGTCTCACTTGCCTAGTCGTCTAAACTGGTTATCATGAAGCTAATCTTATATTGCCTCTCTTTGCATAGAGGTAGTGATATGGAACAATTAAACTTGACCACCACAGTTTCACTGGGTGGATTTGAACTGTAGTCTCACCCTTACCATGTGGGTATCTTTGTTCAAGGTAGGAAACTCTGAATTTTAGTATTACTCATTGATACAATTAGAGTAACAGTAACAATAACACATAACTACACAGGAATATTGTGAGGAATAAATAAGTGAAAACAATAAAACACTTATAACTGTACCTAATAAACACCTATAAGCCTTTACACAGTATTTGCTACTTTATGTTATATGATTATTCAGGACTGATTTCCTTTAAGATGGACTGGTTGGATCTCCTTGCAGTCCAAGAGACCCTCAAGAGTTTTCTCCAACACCATAGTTCAAAAGCATCAATTCTTCAGTGCTCAGTTTTCTTTATGGTCCAACTCTCAATCCATAAATGACTACTGAAAAAACCATAGCTTTGACTAGATGGACTTTTGACAGCAAAGTAATGTCTCTGCTTTTTAATATGCTGTCTAGTTTGGTCATAACTTTTCTTCCAAGGAGCAGGTGTCTTTTAATTTCATGGCTGCAATCACCACCTATAGTGATTTTGGAGCCCAAGAAAATAAAGTCTTTCCCTGTTTCCATTGTTTCCCCATCTATTTGCATGAAATGATGGAACTGGATGCCATTATCTTCGTTTTTTGAATGCAGTTTTAAGCTGGCTTTTTCACCCTCTCCTCTTTTACTTTCATCAAGAGGCTCTTTAGTTCCTCTTTGCTTTCTGTCATAAGGGTGGTGTCATCTGCATATCTGAGGTTACTGCTATTTCTCCCAGCAATCTTGATTCTGGCTTGTGCTTCATCCAGTCTGGCATTTCTCATGACGTACTCTGCATATAAGTTAAATAAGCAGGGTGACAATATACAGCCTTGACGTACTCCTTTCCCAATTTGGAGTCAGTCCATTGCTCCACGTCCAGTTCTAACTGTTTCTTCTTGACCTCTGTACAGATTTCTCAGGATGCAGGTAAGGTGGTCTGTATTTCCATCTCTTTAAGAATTTTCCACTATTTGTTGTGATCCACACAGTCAAAGGCTTTAGTGTAGTCAATGAAGGAGTGGATGCTTTTCTGAAATTCTCTTGCTTTTTCTATGATCCAACAAATGTTAACAATTTGATCTCTGATTCATCTACTTTTTCTGAATCCAGCTTGAACATCCGAAAGTTCTCAGTTCACATGCTGTTGAAGCCTAGCTTGGAGAATTTTTAGTATTACTTTGTTAGCGTGTGAGATAAGTCAACACAGCTTAGACATGTGGACAGGTTTGGGATCTATTTTGATTATAGAATAGATTGTTGGATTGAATGAAAGCAAACAAAAACATGAAAGAAGACAAACAATTTAAGCATAACTTTCAGGTTTTTAGTTGAATAAGTGAGTAAGCTGTGGTATTTTCTGCGGTGGGGAAAACAAGGAGGGGGACAGGATTAGCCACAAGTAGTAAAAATTTTCAGTATGTTACTTTTGAGTTTCACACTCAATATTAAATTTAGCCCACTGATTTAATTTTTTCTGACTTTGCCAATCTTGTCTTCAATATTCTTGTTTTGAATTATCTTGGATTCTTTTTCTTTCTTCTAATTATAACTCATACACTATCTTCTCTGACATCTTTACTTGGTCAACTGTCTTAATATGGTAACTCATCTGCCAATTATTCTCCATTACAACACCCATTTTATTACCTTCATGACATATATCAGCATCTGAAATTATCTTATCTGTTTACTTAATTATCCTCTGGACATATTAAAATGTCAGCTCCATGACAAGAGGGCTATGTCTGTGTTCAGAATTTTATCCCAAAGATGTGTAACACTGTCTGACAATTAGTAGGCCTAAGTGAGCAATGACTAGATAAATGTATGACTTTCCGAGTGAAGACACAAACAAAAATGGATGAGAAGCTAAAACACTGAAAGGAAAAAGTGTCAAAGTGGAATCTGAAAAGAGGAACCTAGCACACGGTATTCTCTAAAAATGTCTACCCATGTAATATTTTAATTCTAAGCAGGAAATACTGTGACTATTTATGGATTATATCATATTTATCTCTATGAATATGTTTAATTAAGAAAAGGATAGTTATTTATTTTCTTAAGCCTTCTGTGTATTGGAATTCAGGATGAGAGAAATTCTCAGTCTTACAGTTCTCAAGTAGGCAAAATGTGTCATCCTTGTCTATCTGTTAAACTCCCTGATTCTAGTTCTGATGATCACAAAGATACCCATGTTACACTTTTTGTCAAAATTCACTTGTTACTTTGCTATTTTCTTGCCTTTTGTGGGTTTATGAAACAGCAGAGTAGATGCAGTCTAATCAACTTCGCCATCTACACTATTTATTTCATAAAGTTATAATCATAATTTTCCCGGTTGTTTAATAAATTCAGTTGCTTTGAAATTCAAGTTAGTTCAACTGCTATTTACTGAAGGCCCATTATATTCAAAGCATGCTATTTGGAACATAATAGCAAAGAAAATAATATAAAAGACGAACATAGATCCTCTGCCTTAGAAAGCATATATTCTAGTAATGAGATTAGTCAATAAGCATGAGAAAACTATTTTTTTAGAAAGTTACAATTGTTAAGAAAAGAAGAAAGTTTATGTACAGGGGACATGCCTCTTGAGAAACCTGTATCCAGGTTAGGAAGCAACAGTTAGAACTGGACATGGAGCAACAGACTGGTTTCAAATAGGAAAAGAAGTAGGTCAAGGCTGTATATTGTCACACTGCTTATTTAATTTATATGCAGAGTACATCATGAGAAATGCTGGGCTGGAAGAAGCACAAGCTGGAATCAAGATTGCCAGTAGAAATATCAATAACCTCAGATATGCAGATGACACCACCCTTATGACAGAAAGTGAAGAGGAACTAAAGAGTCTCCTGATGAAAGTGAAAGAGGAGAGTGAAAAAGTTGGCTTAAAGCTCAACATTCAGGAAACTAAGATCCAGTCCCATCACTTCATGGCACATAGATGGGGAAACAGTGGAAACAGTGGCTGACTTTATTATTCTGGGCTCCAAACTCACTGCAGATGGTGATTGCAGCCATGAAATTAAAAGACACTTACTCCTTGGAAGGAAAGTTATAAGCAACCTAGACAGCATATTAAAAAGTAGAGACGTCACTTTGTCAACAAAGGTCCGTCTAGTCAAGGCTATGGTTTTTCCTGTGATCATGTATGGATGTGAGAGTTGGACTGTGAAGAAAGCTGAGCACCGATGAATTGATGCTTTTGAACTGTGGTCTTGGAGAAGACTCTTGGGAGACCCTGGGACTCCAAGGAGATCCAACCAGTTCATCCTAAAGGAGATAAGTCCTGGGTGTTCATTGGAAGGACTGATGTTGAAGCTGAAACTCCAATACTTTGGCCACCTGATTAGAAGAGCTGACTCATTGGAAAAGACCCTGATGCTGGGAAAGACTGAGGGCAGGAGGAGAAGGGGATGACAGAGAATGAGATGGCTGGATGGCATCACCAACTTGATGGACATGGGTTTAGGTGAACTCCAGGAGTTGGTGATGGACAGGGAGTCCTGGCGTGCTGTGGTTCATGGGGTTGCAGAGTCGGACATGACTGAGCGACTGAACTGAACTGAACTGAACAGGGGACCTGGGTTGCCAGAGGATGTAGGTGGGGGTGAGTATGATGCAATATTAAGTAGAGTGATCTGAGTAAGTACCAGTGACCAAGTGAGAATTCAGTCAAGACTTTGTGTGCAGGCTTTAACCAAAGTGACGTCCAGAAGAAAGAGGCCAACGCTCCTGACACAAAGTGAAGGGATGGTGCGGCAGTGCATAAAACAGAGCTGGTGAAGAGCACACTCCACTCATGAGCCCTGATGAGGTCTTTGCTTGTTTCTATTTTTTCCTCTCTAAAGGACATGGAGAACTATTTGCCGATTATGATTTCAAAGGGTCACTATGCATTTAGTTTGAGAATAACCAGTTAAAAATGTGAAGCTGAAGCAGAAAGACATGCTAGGATATTATAAAGGAACTTGGGCTAGAAACAATGGTGTTGGTCGGTGGTAGTTTAGTGGAAGCCATGGACAGTGGAAGGTTTATGCATATCTTGAAAGAAGTAACAAGTTGTCTGACAATCTAAATGCATTTGGGGGAAAAAAATGTTAAAGGAGGCCTCTGTAGTTAGGACCCAAGCCACTGAAAGCTTAGATGACATCAACAAAGATTCAGAAGGTTATGAGTGGCTTCTTTTTCTGTTTCTTGTCTTTTTAATTGTGAAGATCAAAGGTCAGTTTTTTGAGATGTTAAATTAGATGTAGCAAATGGAAATATCAAGGAAGGAATTGGATGCATGGAATTGGTGATCCCTTTAGAAAAAGAGGTCTAGATGAGAACTATAAATTTAAGAATTGTTGGCACAATGATTAAAGCCATGAGACCAGTAAAGACTACAAAAGGGATGCATATAAGTAGAGATGTAGGTGATGTAAAGACTGAATTCTGAGGTGTTCCAATTTAAGAGTTAATGAAGAAAAGAGAGAGTTAGGATACTGAAAAATCAATCCATCTCAGAAAGAAAACCAAGACAGTCCTGTAATCCAAGTAAAAAAAATATATATTAATATGAAAAGTGTGAAAAGTGTCAGTCACTCAGTCATGTCTGACTCTTTGTGACCCCATAGACTGTAGTCCACCAGGCTCCTCTGTCCATGGAAATCTTCAAGCAAGAATACTGGAGTATGGGATCAAACCTAGGTCTTACCAGCCTGAGCCACCAGGGAGCCTATATTAATGAGAAGTGATCAACTCCTTGAAAAGAGGCTCATGCAATTGACTATTGCATTCAATAACCTGGAAGTCAGCCTTGGTTTCAGTAATTTTGGTAAGAGCAGAGTCGTGAGAATAAGAGAAGAGAACAAAAGCCTAATTGGACTGGACTTCAGAGAGAATGGAAGAAGAGTTGAAGACAAAGCATATAAAATTTATTCAAGGACTTTCATTGTAAATGGGAAAACAACAATGTATGTAATAGCAGGTGAGACAAGTGGGTCAAGAGAAATGCATGTGTATGTGTGTTTATAAATAACAACACATTTTTTATTAATTGCAATGCTCAAAAGAAACCAACTAATTTATAATTCAGAAGTGGCAAGAAAATGCCTGAGTAGTCTCTGAGAAGATGGAAATCGGTACAGAAACGGAGAAACAGATTTGCTTGGGAGAACAGAGCTCTCATCCATGATGTCTCTAGAGGAGGCAGAGGATGTGGATGCATATGCTATTTTTTCTTTTGATTGTTTCAGTTTTCTCATGAAGTTGGAAGAAACATTGTGAGGTTTGAAAATGTATGTTGATATATGTAAAGAACTGTTCAGGTCATTATAATTTTCTAACAGGAAATTGCCTCATCAATTCATTTTAGCTTTTTTTTTTTTTTTAACTCTACCATACATTATTTTTCTGATGAGCAGTTTCAAAAACCTCTCATTATCATCTTTGGTAAGAAGTACAAACTCGTAGCAATCAAGGACCTCTAAATCTAGAACATTTTGAAAGTCACATTCTCGTTCATTCTTTCCCATTCTATACTCCAATCACATGGATGTGTTTCCCAATATCCAAAGGATGGATGAAATATCAACCATATGTACCTTTGCTCTTGATGTTCCCTTATCCCAAAATTCTTTTCAGCCTTCCTACTTCATGAAGGTCTAGCTTGAGTGGTACAGGCATTCCTTGGAGATATTGAGATTCAGTTGCAGTTCAGTTCAGTTCATTCGCTCAGTCATGTCCAACTCTTTGCAAACCCATGGACTTCAGCCCATCAGGCTTCCCTGTCCATCACCAAGTCCATTGAGTCGGTGATGCCATCCAACCATCTCATCCTTGGTCATCCCCTCCCCTTCTTACCTTCAATCTTTCCCAGCATCAGGGTCTTTTCCAAGGAGTCAGTTCTTCACACCAGTGGCCAAAGTATTGGAGTTTCAGCTTCATCATCAGTCCTTCCAATGAATATTCAGGACTGATTTCCTTTAGGATTGACTGGTTTGATCTTTTTGCAGTCCAAGGAACTCTCAAAAGTATTCTCCAACACCACAGTTCAAAAGCATCAGTTCTTTGGCACTTAGCTTTCCTTATAGTCCAACTCTCATATCCACACATGACTACTGGAAAAACTGTAGCTTTGATTAGATGGAGCTTTGTCCATAAAGTCATGTCTCTGCTTTTTAATATGCTGTCTAGGTTTGTCATAGCTTTTCTTCCGAGGAGCAAGTGTCTTTTAATTTCATGGCTGCAGTCACCATCTGCAGTGATTTTGGAGCCCAAGAAAATAAAGTCTGTCAGTGTTTCCCGATGTGTTTGCCATGAAGTGATGGGACCCGCTGCCATGATATTAATTTTTTGAATGTTGTTTTAAACCAGCTTTTCACTCTCCCCTTTCACTTTCATCAAGAGGCTGTTTAGTTCTTCTTCACTTTCTGCCGTAAAGGTGGTGTCATCTGCATTTCTGAGGTTATTGAAATTTCTCCTGGCAATTTTGATTCCAGCTTGTGCTTCATCCAGCCTAGTATTTTGCATGAACAGTTTCAGAACACCTCAATAAAGTGAATATCCCAATAAGCAAGTCAAACAAACTTTTTAGTTACCCAGTTCATGAAAAAGGTGTATTTATACTGTGTTACAGTCTATTAAAAGCGCAATAGCATTATGTTTTAAAAAATATCCAGGCTTTAATTAAAAAATACTTTATTGGTAAAATATACTAATTATATACTGAGCCTTTAGCAATTCAGTACTTTTGTTAGTGGAGAGTTTGAAAGATTTGTGAGAATTATCAGATGTGACACTGAGACAGAAAGTGCAAATATACTGTTAGAAAAATGGCACTTATATAGACTTGCCTGATGCAAGGTTAAAACAAACCTTAAATTTGTTTAAAAAAAAAAAAAGCCACAATAGCATGTCGTCATTAGTTATCTATGTGGAACTATACATAATGCACTATGGTGACCTAGTGGGAAGGAAGTCCCGGAGGAAGGGAAAGATATATATATATATATATATATATATATATATATATATATATATATCTGATTCGTTTTGCTGTACAGTAGAAACTAACACAACTTTGTAAAGCAACTCTGGTGGTGGTGGTTTAGTTGCTCAGTCGTGTCCGACTCTTTGTAACCCCATGGACTGTAGCCCTCCAGGCTCCTCTGTCCATGGAATTCTCCAGGCAAGAATACTGGAGTGGGTTGCCATTGCCTTCTCCAGTAAAACTACTATTCCCCAATAAAAATTAATGAAAATGAAACAAAAAGTGGAAACACTCCACAATATTTTCTAAGTACAATGAGGCAAAACACAGTAAAATGAAGTATGCCTTCAAAAGATAGGTATTCTCCAGCCCCTTGGGTGCAATTTACCCAGATGAAATATGTTGTTGAAAAGGCACACCTTTCAAAACTTGGTTAAAATCCTGCATGGGTTGTGTCAGACTTCAGTTTTCTTATGCATTAAAAGAGAGATAGTAATAAAAATATGTAACAAAGCATTTATTTTTAAAATTAAATAGATAAAATATATCAAATTAATTGGAAGAGTAGGTATCTCTTGCCACCTTCCTTAATACTCCCACATTCACTCATGCATCTAAGACTCTCTTGCATTAGTAATCTTTTATTGTACACAGGAACTAGAATTTTTACCTCGTATCATAAACACTATCACTCTTATCTTCACAATAACCTAATGAATTAGGTGTAATCCTACAAATGAGAAAATGCAATTCAGATAATTTATAAATTACCCAAATTCACCCAGATTACATGAGTTTGAAGTTGATTTGCATATATTTATTTCTGATTTCAAAGCCTGTGGTCAATAAGTGATATCTAATTAAGGATATCTCGAATTTGAAGTAGAGAAACTTTTGAATGAGAATAAAGAAAGAGAAGTGAGCTTTGTAGAACTTCTCACTTAATGAAATTCAAATAAGTTTGTTCTCCTTGTTTGCTTCTAGCCCAAGTTTTGCACATGGTGAAATAAATATATTTAGATATTCATGTTGTGCAATGTACATAAGTAATGCAACTCAATCTTTTAAAACTAATCTATACAAGAAAGACAAAATTTTAAATACGTAGGGTAAAGAGAGAACATGGCATTATCCAAAATTCTCTCACAAATGAGATTCAAGAACACCAAGCCAAGCAAAGGTTATAATTTTGATAACATACAAATATTTGGTAGAAAGCTTCACTAAATGTAACACAATGCACCACTTGGATATATTTTCCCCCTAAAATGTTCCCTTAGGGACAACCAGATCTGTTGTTCAAACACTGCCACCCACATCCATATGTATCATCTTCCCTGCCAATGTTTCTCAGTTTTTGCTTTGTTTTGTTGTTTTGCTTTCAGCCACCATGTAGACCTTAAACTGCCAATATATACACATACACGTTTATTATGAGAAATGAACGTTGCATAAGACATAACAAGAAAAAGTACTTTCCGTTAAAGTGTAATCGAGCAATTCTTGCTAAACTGACATATTTTAATTCATTGCTAGTTACCAAGTATCTTAGCAATATGAAGTAAGACCTTCTAGAATCTAGATAATTAATACAAATAACACGCTGGGAAAACATGCCAAATTATCACTTCCTTTTGAAGGAAATTACTTATTTCCTTGGAAAAAATATCTGTCTTTGTGGAAAAACTCTTTCACTCTAGCTTTTAACACATTGTTTTGTCAGTTTATTAAAGCTTCAAGTAAGAGTCATTCAGATTAGTCTAAAATGTCTTTTTTTTGCTTTAGCACTAAATTTCTGTTAAAAGGGAATACTTCATTATGTTCAGTCATCATCATTTGACTATGAGGCTGCTGTAAGTCAAAAATAGTCAACACTTGTGGAATGTACAATAATTGAGAGCAATAATAAATTGCATTTTAAGGGTTCACCAAGGTGAGAATGAGACACTTCAATGCCACTTCTTGCTTCTTTGTTAGGAACCTTGCCAAAGTGGAGAAATTTAAAGACTTGTTGAGCAGTGTCTTATCTCATTGACCTTTCTTCGTCTGGAAGATTATAACTCCACCTAACCATGATCCCATGTTGTGAAGGTTTGGTACTGATTTGCTTTTTTCAACTCAGTTGTAGATGAAGGCAGACAGTCTTATTTAGAGCCATAAAATCAAATGCAATTGCTAAAGCCGAACCATATGTCTCTATATTTCTATGGTACATTTCTGATGCATCTCACAATTTAATGCTTGCATTCTGGAGAAAAAAACATGGAGAATAGGACAAGGAGAGCAAAAATATTTTGGAAAAAAATAAAATAAACCCAGGTTAATACATGATCACCATAAAATATCTTTCTGTAATAGTTTCTCTCAACCGGAGCCAATATGTTCTCTGGAATATGCAGACATATCCTTGAGTGTCAATTATTTTCTATCTCAGTTTTCAAAGTATAAATGTTCATTTTAAAAATCATAGAAACTTTTAGTTACTAAGACCTATCAACACTTATTTATTGCAGTAGGCTAAAGAGAAAGGAATAGAGACATAATATGTAAATAATGCATTCATTCAGAAGATATCAAGATATGTATACTAATGAATGTTTTACAATAGGTCGAAAAGAAATATGTGGTAGGAGATATCTGTCATTACAAGAGTCACAGGAGTTTAACAATGCCAAACTTGCAACCAACCGCAGCCATCCCTAAACAGTGCTGTGCCCTGATCATGCTTATGTTTCTAGTGGCAGTTTAATTTCACAGATATAATATCCTACTATCTTACATTAATTGTGGTTTATTTGAGTTTTCTTAAATTTGTATTCTTGTTTGTATGTATTTGTACTTTCTTTTTTTCAGTTAAAAAATATCAATGTATGGAATTCATATTTAGCTTATTTTGTGCCCAGTCATCTTACATAATAATACAAACAATCTGTTAATAAACTGAAAACTTTTAGATATGTTTCCTTTTAAGAAAGTAGCAGTGCTCCAAGGAGATATTGAGAAACCTTGGTCTATACCAACCTTACCAAGAAATCATTCTACGGACTGTTACTTTGACAACAATAATCATTCTAGTATAAAATTTTCTATTAATATATTTTCCTAAACAAGTCAAAATGTTTTGGGCATCCAGATTTTGTATGCATTGCTTTCATTTCTTAGAAGTCCATTCTTTTCATCAATTTCTCCATCCCTTCATTCACTGTATACACTTAACCTTCAGAACAGCAACGTAGTTCCTTCATGCAGCAATAATTTTGATGAAGATGTTTGGGAGAATCAACTTATACATGACTTGGATACGAAATTAATTCAGGTTATATTTCTCAACATGGCCTTTGACTATCCTAACCAAACTGACCACTAAGCAAATTGACTCAAAGTCCTGACAATATCATGATACATCACTTGTATTAATTGGGATTCTTTAGAGAAACAGAACTAACAGGACATAGATAGATAGATGAATAGAAATAGACATTACATGGAATTGTTATGCCTGACTCTTTGGGACACCATGGATGGTGGCCTGCTAGGCTTTTTCATCTATGGGGTTTTCCAGGCAAGAATACTGGCAAGGATTGCCTTTTCCAATTCCAGGGGATCTTCCCCACCCAGGGATCAATCCTGTGTCTGTGACATTGGCAGGCTGATTCTTTACCACTGAGCTACCTGGGAAGCCCCACATATAGAATCAAATATTGCAATCCATATAGTAGCCCCACATATAGAATCAAATATTGCAATCCATATAGTATTCAAAATAAAAATTTTATGAAAATAAAACATTTGTGAGATCCAGTATTTATTTAATTCTACCCATTATCAATTTAATTCTTTAAAAATATCAAATATGGCAATCACTTTAAAGCTTACTTCTAATTTTATACCACGACTTTGCTGATGTTCTGAACATGGGCACAGATTACTCATGGGGAGATCCAGGTACTATCTATACCCTCAACTAATCTTCCATACTTAGATTCTTTAAGTTCTCAAATATTTAATATTAAGTTGAACTGAACATCAAATTTAGCTATTACTTATTGAGATCTCTGAAATGAAACAGTAATGACACTTGAATAGGCATAGTTTCTTGAGAAAAATCTAAGCCAAGATACTGGAATGAAATAGAGGAAAACACATAAGAATGTATTTTTAATAATAGATAGTATGTGGATTTTGTAGTACACGACTCATAGATTGTGAAAACTATTTGCTTGAGTTTATTGTGGATATTTAAAAGTACAATAACATGCAGAGCCCCTTTGTGTCAGGTAAAGTGGGAGATCTGATTTGATTTTGAGACCCCCGCCCTTATTCCCTTCTCCAGTGTTCAGTAATACCTAAATATTTTCCAGTTGGCAGAGATGAAAGCATTGTAAGAATTAAAGAGGAATATTTCTGGGACTATTAGTTTTCTTAGGTGGTCATTTTTTTTTTTTTTAATCTTGAGATGGCCTTGAAGGCACATCTACACTGAAACATTTATTTTTTAAGGACAGTTCAGTCTTTAGATAAATTAAAAGGAATACTTTTATTGAATAGAAGTATTACTAAAAACATGCATATATCTTAAGCACAAATTACATTTCAAATTTTCAGAAAGTTATTTTTTGATCTACTTGATCTACTTTTGTAAAATACTATTGAAAGCACGTTGTTAGATTACATTTTCAATTTTACTTAAATAATCTTTCATTTAACTTTTCATTTTTATTTAAAATGAGTCACATAAAAATTGTTCCTATGTTGATTATTATCACAATGTCTTCCTGTGGAATCCTAAAAGTTCAGATATGCTAAAAATACAAGAAATTTCTCATGGGAATTTTGTTCTTTCTGGATAAGATTATAAGAATATTTTACTTTCTTATGAAAAAAACACAGTGGAACAGGTGTTAGGTTTTAGGATTTGGGGGGAATCAGAAATTAAGTTGCTTTATCCAGATTAGATACTGATTTTTTTTTTATAATGCTGGCTTTGCTTATATAAATTTAACTTAATTCTATGTCATTATTTTATATAGGCATTAAAGGCTGTTTTGATGAGCTTTGCAAGAAAAGAAAGCTAAGCACTTAACAGATTTTTTTCTTTGAATTTTCTCTGCTTTGGCATCTTTTCTACTTATTTAAAAATAATTTTATTGATCTCCAAGAAAACTTATTAAGCCTTTTCTTTGGAGCTTTTTTTTTTGTTTTAAGAATTCAAAATAAAGGACAACTTTTTTCTTCTAATAAATTATCTTTTTAGTTCTAAGCATGTCTTTTCAAGTTCCTCTCACAGTTGCCTCCTCAGGCATTTGTGATCACCTTGTAATTGCCAGGTGTTCGGTTTCATGCCTTCCCTATGCTACACAAAGCTAAGATTACTATAATCAAATGCTTAATGCAGAACTTTCAGTGAAACACAATTATGAATGATTCTGAACATAAACTGAGGAAAGGTCGATTCATTATTTTGAATCAGAAATACTTGCAATAATGATATGTATACATTTTTCCTAAAATTCTGTTAAACAATAATCTTTTCTGCCTGTTGACTTGACTTTGATAAAAGATCCATAGTTTTAACAGCTATCTGTTTTACAAAACAGGACTCAATTACACCAGCTGGTGTTGACTGATGTATTTAATAATGTAATAAAGATGCCAACCATGACAGAATTGGTTAGTGTGATATTAGGGCAAAATGCCATTTCTTCCACAAAGTTGGCTATTAAAAAATATTGCCTACAATATGATGAGACCTGTCAAGTGAATTGATAATATGCAAAATTCATAAGCTCTCAAGTGTTTCTTTGGAGTTTGGCAGAATGGGCAGCCTATAGTGTGCTCTCTGTTTGTGTAAGAAACAAATAAATTGAATGGAGGGTGAGCTGGCTAGTAAGCAGTCCACATTACAAGTGATTAATTGGAAATATTTCATGTTTTATATGCATCTTGTATCAAGAATATTCTTCTTTGGAGAGTTCTATATTTCACATTTAATTTTTATGTTCACTTGCAAGTTCCTCTGGTCCCTCAATTCAAAGAGAGTCTGTTGAAGGGGAAATTAGAGGCTGTGGTTCAGAATTCAGTGAGTCTAGTCCCTGCAGAAACTTGGCAGAGGATAAAATCAGTTCTTAGGATGCCAAATTGAGTGGCCCTCGGCCAGATGCTAATTTTGAATGCATGGCACACATCACTTTGTGTCTCGATTAAGCCATGTCTGTGAATCCCATGCAAGCCCAGCAACAGATTTTATGCAACACATGCATTAGCGTTCAGCACATCATAGATTTAATACTGGCTTTAAACATGTAAAAGAAATCACTTCTTTTAGATTAATAAACTCCACCTCTTTGAAAAAATCAATAAGGAATTTTAATTGAATTTTTGTCCATGATTCCTTATTTAAAATTTAATCAATTTTGATCATTTCTTAGAAAAGCACATCCAAGAAGAAAGATTTAGTCTTACACAAATGTAAAAGTATGGTAGTAATAGCATAAGATAATTTTCCCCTTCCACTTATATGCTTCTTTAGTGTATATTGGATAGAAATGTATTCGTGAATGTGCATTTGTTCATTAGCTAATTCAGGAGTAGTCTTAGAGAAGACTAATAAAAATTTTGGAGTGAAAGAAATTAAATATCAATGTCTAAAACTGAATTTAAAATGGTTTTATTTGATTATCAGTATTTTCACTTTGTTGGAATCATGCTGCTGTTTTGTCACCTAATGACCTCACCAGAATGTTCCTGTCTGTTCCCCACATTGCAAAACTAAAACCATCAGTGTATGTGAGCCTTTAGAAACATGACCCTTTCCATGGGAGTGATTTTGGCATTGTTCTTTTTTGACATCATTTGTAAATAAATGCATGAACGAATAAATAAATAAGAATTTTAAGGTAAAAAAATAGTTCCTATTGCATTTTTTTAATGGGGATTGGACCTATTGAGTGATAGGATTAATGTACTGTCTTAATGTATGACTTTGAACTGTGCCAACTTTCTCTGTTTTCCTCCAGATTAAAAAGATCAGGGTTAATCATATACAGCTGGCTCTGTGATTTACAATAAAACATAATATTGTAAATATATTGTCTTGAGAGGTACACACAAGTCTTCTACCTATACTAATAAGTTTGGAAAAAGAAACAATATATGAGAAATCTTTCCCTTTTGTTCAGAGAAAAAAGTCTTTTAGTTAATTGATTGATTTTGCACTTAATTTTTTTCTCTGTAGTATTTTATTTCTTTTCTGTTTTGTTTTATGCCACTCTGAGTATTTAGTCACCATTGAGTACGTAACAGAGAAAGGAGAGGAAAAGGCAACGACCAAAGTAGAAACTGTTTTTGAAATTGTTAATTCTTATTCCAGCCAATCTTCTGGAGTCAGAAATAATGTTGCCTTGTGGTTTTTTGTTTGCTTGTTTGTTTTTGAAATTAAAGGGAAAAGGAGTTTAGTGTAAATTATATTGTTATTTTACAGCCTGCTTTCTTTGGCCTAAGGGAAACACAAGTTGAAATAGGACAAACTTTTGAAGCGCAGTGGGAAAAAAACTTGTTTTCATCCAACACTGGTTGACTTTGAATGGATCTCGTCTAAATTTTGGGTATGGCGGTCATATATAAGAAAGATGAAATTGGGACGGCTTGACATATCTTAATTCATTTGTTCCACCAGCATAACGCTAGCCACCTCCTGTTTTTATTATACCAATGTAATGCCAGCCATTTCCTGTTTTCATTAGACCATTGTAATGCTAGCCTCCCACTGTTCTCATTAGTGCAGGACTGTGTAATGGCAGCCACCTCATGTTTTCATTATGACAGAGCTGCGTGGTGCCAGCTGCCACTTGCTTAACTTTACTGAGAAGCATTTGACCATGGACCGCACACTTCCGCAGCTGGTGGCAAACACGGTAAAGGTATCCCAGATTCTGGTGAAACAGTGGCAAGTGCTTAAATGACTTAGTAGCTACTACCGTGCAAGGAATAATGTTTGGGGATGACTGGGAAATTATAACAAACAGAGTGAACTTCAGCCTATTTCATTATTATTGTTCTTCTTTTTTTATTTTGCTTTGTTTAGAATAATCTAAGACCTTCAACAAGATTTTGCAATGATATATTGTGATCATGTGCGGCTATATTTGAATTACCAAGATGAGTCTATTTGAGATAATTGATCGTGTTCATTGAGAGTTTTCTTTGTGTTCAAAATGCTTCTAAGCTCTTTATGTTTTACCTCATTTATTCCTTACAATTACTTTAGAAGTTAGTTACTCTTACATTTTACAGATGGAAACACTGAAGTATCTAGTAGTTAAGGTGTGTGGGTGGTTCGGTGGTAGGATTCATGCCGGCCAGAAGTGACAGAAGGCCTGGGTTGGATTTCCAGTCCATGCAGCCATAGCGCCTCCTTTCAGGTTTCCCAGATGGTGCAAGTGGTAAAGAACTCATCTGCCAGTAAAGGAGGCTAAGCGATGCGAGTTCAGTCTCTGGGTTGGAAAGATCCCCTAGAGGCTGGCATGGCAACCCACTCCAGTGTTCTTGCCTGGACAACCCCATGACAGAGGAGCCTGGCACAGAGCTGGTCACACACAGCTCTGTGTGACCATAGGGTCACACAGAGTTGGACATGACTGTAGCAACTTAGCATGCACGCATGTGTAGTAGTTCATGTAAATTTACAAAGTAAATTTCCTCTGTAAAAGGCCAGATGTACTAGAGAACAAGATAGACAATCTATAAATAAGTGTGGCTGGTTTCCAATAAATATTTATTCACAAAAATAAGCTGGGGGTTGGATTTGACCCAACAGCTATAGTTTGCCCACTCATGATATAGAGAGTGGTAGATAAGAGTTATGTCTCTGAGGTAAGAGTCTATGACTTTTAACTACTATACTTTCTTGCTGTAACTTTGTAAATGAAGTACTTCCATTTTCATTTATTTGGAAAACTTCATATAATGATCAAAGCTTTCAAAGAGAAAACAACTTTGCTTAATTATGCTTAAATTTTTTTCTTTATATTTTTAGTTTGGTCCCTGATGCTTTTTATATGAAGCATCTAAGAATTCTTCTGAATAATAACTTAAATATAAAATTTATCATGAAAATGAAAGGAGTCTTCTTTTATGAATAAAAAATAAACTTTTGAATTTATTTGACCTATATTTTTATTTCTATATGCAAAAAATGTTATGGAATAGTTTTTTAAAAAAACAACACTTTGTTACCGTCAGATTGTTGCATTATTAACTTTACCAAATAGGGTAATTGACAGATGTGTGTAAGTTTGTTGAAATGATTAAAAACTGTTGAGAATTGTAACCTGCCAGAGTTCCCTGAGAAATAAGTCCTATCCATCTGTTAGGGGACTCTCTAAATGACTGTAATGAGTCACCTTTAAAATGGCAGTTGTCACCTAGGATTTGAACCTTGAAGACCCCAAGGAAAATGCTCATATATAATGATGCATGTGCTTCAGTGAGAAGGGAAAGTATATTGCACCAATTTCCGTGCTCTTGATCACAGGAGGTCAGAAAGCAGTGCTTTGTTACATTAGGCTGTGATCTACAATTAGCACCCCCATCTGTCTGAGGCCAATAATAGACAAGCAGGAGTGATGTTGCAACTTGGCAAGACATTCTGTGTCTCACTTGTCTTTTACATTTCCTAAAATGAACATACCCTCACAGTGAACTTTGTAGGACTCAACATCACCTGAGGAAATTACCTTTATTGAACTGCAAGCACTCTAAAGATGAAGCAAGAGAAGATTGAAACATAAAGTCAGTGCACTATTCATGAAGGTAGAAAGCACCAGGGTTATTCATGCTCTCTCCAGACTCCAGTTTCAGTATTGCCAAGCAGGAATCAATGGGTAAGAAGGTTCTTATATTCATTCTCTTCTTTAACTGTTCCCATTTTTCTCTTTGCTTTGGTGTTTTATCTAAGATAGGGCAGGTGGCATGTGAGAGTTCGTCTTTATGGATGTGAGAGTTGGACTATAAGAAAGCTGAGCACCGAAGAATTGATGCTTTTGAACTGTGGTGTTGGAGAAGACTCTTGAGAGTCCCTTGGACAGCAAGGAGATCCCACCAGTCCATTCTAAAGGAGATCAGTCTTGGGTGTTCTTTGGAAGGACAAATGCTAAAGCTGAAACTCCAATACTTTGGCCACCTGACCTGAAGAACTGACTCATTTGAAAAGACCCTGAAGCTGGGAAAGATTGAAGGCACGAGGAGAAGGGGATGACAGAGGATGAGATGGTTGGATGGCATCACCGACTCAATGGACATGAGTTTGAATAAACTCTGGGAGTTGGTGATGGACAGGGAGGCCAGGAGTGCTGTGGTTCATGGGGTTGCAAAGAGTCGGACACGACTGAGCGACTGAACTGAACTGAACTGAACTGAGGGCAGGTGGAGTCACAACATTTTCTGTGAAATAAAATGCAAATTTCACTATGTAAATAAACCATTAGGAATTAAATTACCTTGAACAGTAGTGGTATTTCAGCAATTATATTGCTTTTCAATATAGAAATATTCCAGCATAAATAAAACCCAGCAAGTTTGTGCATGTGCTGGAGGGTGACTGAGTCTCTCTGGAAAGAACACCTCATAGGTTCAGACTATGGTTTTCCCTTTCACAATGTGTTCCTGGTCTGTTGGTAACACCAGCCTTCACTACAGTGTATGTTAACTTTACTTTTAACTCACTTAGTGCATATTTAGCTGAGTTGTTCCAAATAAAATCTCGAATGTGGATTGGCTATGGTAACTACTATTTGTATTAATTAGCCTGTCAATGTGCAGACTTTCATCTTTGCCACTGGAGTTCCTGTCACCCTTTTAACACATTACCATTATTATTTTTAAACCAGAGTCATTTCAAGTTCAAATTCATAAAATGTGCATTGGAACCACCCACCCTGCTTTACAGATGGGTAAAACAGAATATGTGTCAAAAGAAATAAAACTTTTAAGAAACCATTTGCACTCACCTTCCCCTCACCTCATTTAGAAAGTCAATCTGACATTTTTGGCATTCCACATATTACTTTGAAAGAATTAAAGTCAGGTCGGAAGATGCCCAAGAAATCAATAGAAGCATTCATCCTATAGCATCTGGACATATTTACGATCCCCTAGCTTCTGTTTAAGCATTGCCATTTTCTTGATCTGACACCTTCCACCACCATCACTTTTTCTAATACCTGGCCCCACAGACTCCCAGTGTCATGGGAGTGACAGTTTCCACATACACGTTAAGGACAAGTGACTTGAGTTTGGAGCATAAATTAATCATGTCATTTGACCTCTAAGGCAGCAGTAGACCAGACGTTTGAGATAGTCTCAGAGGCAAACTCTTCCTTTTACATCTGAGGAATTTCATTTTACCTGCCCTTCTTAGGGGATCAGCTTTTTTTTATTTTATTTTATTTTTAAACTTTATAATATTGTATTAGTTTTGCCAAATATCGAAATCAGCTTTTGACTGCTTCAGGAGGAGCCATTCCAAGCAGCATCTTTCCATGGAGATTCTTCCAGTGAGCTGTTGATACTGATTTGCTGTTGTTCAGCCTGTCTGAATCTTTGTGACCCCATTGATTGCAGCACATCAGCCTTTGCTATCCTTCACTATTTCCCAGAGCTTGCTCAGTCTCACTTCCATTGAGTCAGTGATGCCATCCAACTGATTTTAAACCTGATGGCACCCTTCCTACCATCCTGTGCTGGCTTCTCCTTTGCCCTTCGCCGTGGAGTATCTTTTCTTGGTGGGTTCCAACATTCTCCTGTAGGTGGTTGCTCAGCAGCTAGTTGCAATTTTGGTATTCTCACAGGAGGGGATACGCCCATGTCTTTCTACTCCACCATCTTGGAGTGACTCGGTACTGATCAGAACCTGAGATTATACTCACGATTGCAAGACACACTGGGCTGCCAATCTCCAGAGCAGAATATATCTGTAAGAAATTTTAAATAAGTCCTTATGTCAAGTAATTAGGAGAATTTCCAGAACTCTTCTCAAAACTCAGGAAGAAAACATATCAATTTATTTAACAGTCAATGATTGTTTCCCAAAACCTAATATATTTCACCCCTCTTTTCCTAAATACGTCCTTTCTAAGGCAGGATATCTCAACCAGACATTAGTGACATTTTTTTGTTAGGTGGGGGGCAACACTCTATTGTGTGCTGCAGGATGTTTTCTTCTTTATAAATGTCTGTATTTATTTTTGGTTGCTCTGGGTCTTCCTTGCTGCTGGAGGGCGATCTCTAGTTGTGTCGAGTGGGGGATACTCTTCAGCTGTGGTTAGCAGACTTACCATTGTGACGGCTTCTTTGTTGTGCAGCACAGGCTCTAGGGAACTCGGGCTTCAGTAGCTGCTACACGTGGGCTCAGTAGTTGTGGTGTATGGGCTAAGTTGACAGGTGGTATGTGGAATTTTATTTTCCAGACCAGGGATCAAACCCATGTCTCCTGCATTGGCAGGTAGATTCTTAACCACTGGGCCACTAGGGAAATCCCTGCAGGATGTTTAGCAGCTACTAGATGCCAATAGCAACCCAATTCCTCCACTTCTTAACAATCCAAGTTTCCTGTATATGTTATTCAGTCTCTCAGTTTGGGGTGGACATGTATACATTACTGTATTTAAGATGGATAACCAACAAGGACCTACTGTATAGCACATGGAACTCTGCTCAATGTTATGTGGCATTTGGGATGCAAGGGGAGTTTAGGAGGGAATTGTTGTTGTTCGGTTGCTCAGTTTTGACCAACTCTGTGACCCCATAGGCTGCAGCATGCCAGATTTCTCTGTCCTTCACTGTCTCCCAGAGCTTGCTCAAACTCGTGTCCAAGTCACTCATACCATTCAACCATCTCATCTCATCCTCTGTCACCCCCTTCTCCTCCTGCCTTCAATCTTTCCCAGCATCAGGGTCTTTTCAAATGAGTTGGCCCTTCACATAAGGTGGCCAAAATATTGGAGCTTCAGCTTCAGCATCAGTTCTTCCAATGAATATTTGGGGTTGATTTCCTTTAGAGTTTATTGGTTTGATCTCCTTGCTGTCCAAGGGACTCTCAAGAGCCTTCTCCAGCACCACAGTTCAAAGGCATCAATTCTGTGGCACTTGGCCTCTGGTTGCTGTGAAATACTGCTGGGAGGGCAGAACTGACCCCAGTTGGGAACCAGTAAGCTAAGGCATTATTTCTTATGGTGGTGGTGGTGGTTTAGTTGCTAAGTCATGTCCGACTTTTGTGACTCCATGGACTGTAGCCTGCCACTTTCCTCTTTTCATGGTATTCTTCAGGCGAGAATACTGGAGTGGGTTGCCATTTCCTTCTCCAGGGGATCTTCCCAACTTAGGAATCAAACCCTGGTCTGCATTGCAGGCAGATTCTTTACCAACTGAGTTATGAGGGAAACCCATTATTTCTTATGTTAATGTCAAAATAATCAATAATTAAAAGCTCCTCTCTGATATGCATGGAATATTATAGAAGAATTAAGATAATATACCTATATCAGCCTGGAAGGCCCTGGGTCAATGGACATAAATCAAAAAAATATATACATGGAAATATTCTGCCAAACAGTACTCACCCAGGTACCAGATTGGAAAATCTGGGAATGTTAAAAAGTCAATTTTCCATGAGATGAAAATCATCTATGCTCTTGGTCTTTACCTTTCTCTTCTCTCTGCCTCCTAAAGCTTCAAACATGATTATAATTTCAAAGAAAGACATTTCTGGGAAGCTGGAAACATACACATAAATACTCTGCTGAGAGCTTGAAGCTGAGAATTGCAAGATTCAGCAAAGTTGGCATTGCCTTTAGGTAGTTGGACCTGACCCAAGAACAAGGTGCTATTAGGCAGCATCTTATAAAGAATGGATCACCAGGCAGCAGCAAGCTGTCCTAGTGTTATTTTCCTGAATTCACATTCAGCTTGGCAAGACTTTCACAGAGCTCTCCCAGTTAGAGAGCCTAATTCAGGTATCCTCGAGTTTCTTTTCCCTGGAAGAGAAATTCATGTGATATGTCAGCATCAGTACAATCCCCATCTTGACCTAACCTACCTTCCCAAACCTTTGTATATTTCTATTTAGAGAATATTCTGACTTTATTTAAATGTTTTGCACACACTGCCTCTCTCTGCTTCCAAAATGCATTTTCTGTGCGTCTCTGCTGCCAAAACCCTGTCCCACCTTAAAGGCTCAATTCAAATGCTGCCTTCGCTCCCCACCTCTCTTCTCCTTAGCTGAAAGTACTCTGTCTCTTTTTTCACCCACTGCAACTTGTACTTCTTTCATAGTACCAACTACAAACTGCATTTGTGTAAATAACTTCCTTTCCCAGTGTATTTTAAATTCTATGGAGACAGAACCTGCATTTTGTTAATATCTGTATGCTCTATTCAAAAACACACTACATGCTCCATAAATTAATATTGAATTGAAGTGAAATGTCACATTCTCGGGAAGGAAAATCACCAGAGAAGTCACTTTTGACCCATTCATTTATTTCCTTTTCTTCTTTGGATTATGAACATAGATTAAATTTTAGTAGTTATCCAAAATGAGAGAAATGATGAAATAAGTATAATAGTTGAATTTTAGAGGTGTTTGAGGGGAAAAGGCAAACTGAGAAATCATAATCATATCTCAGAAGGAAGGGTCTTATCTTCAGTAAAAGCCAAAAATTTCACATTATGAGTTTTCAAAATGAGAATTTCTTAACATGTAGGCACTAATATGCAGATGACACCACCTTTATGGCAGAAAGTGAAGAGGAACTAAAGAGCCTCTTGATGAAAGTGAAGAGGTGAGTGAAAAAGTTGGCTTAAAACTCAACATTCAGAAAACTAAGATCATGGCATCTGGTCCCATCACTTCATGGGAAATAGATGGGGAAACAGTGGAAACAGTGACAGACTTTAATTTTGGGGGCTCCAAAATCACTGCAGATGGTGATTGCAGCCATGAAATTAAAAGACGCTTACTCCTTGGAAGGAAAGTTATGACCAACCTAGATAGCATATTGAAAAGCAGAGACACTACTTTGCCAACAAAGGTCCTTTTAGTCAAGGCTATGGTTTTTCCAGTGGTCATGTATAGATGTGAGAGTTGGACTGTGAAGAAAGCTGAGCGCCAAAGAATTGATGGTTTTGAACTGTGGTGTTGGAGAAGACTCTTAAGAGTCCCTTGGACTACAAGGAGATCCAATCAGTCCATTCTGAAGGAGATCAGTCCTGGGATTTCTTTGGAAGGAATGATGCTAAAGCTGAAACTCCAGTACTTTGGCCACCTCATGCAAAGAGTTGACTCATTGGAAAAGACCCTGATGCTGGGAGGGATTGGGGGCAGGAGGAGAAGGGGACGACAGAAGATGAGATGGCTGGATGGCATCACCGACATAATGGACATGAGTTTGAATGGACTCCGGGAGTTGGTGATGGACAGGGAGGCCTGGCGTACTGCAGTTCATGGGGTTGCAAAGAGTCAGACACGACTGAACGAATGAACTGAACTGAACTGAGGCACTAATAATAACAGAGTAAGATGATTTATTTTCTATCACATTTTCAAATTTTCAATGAAGTAGTGAGGCACTCTTGCATAAAGATTTTAACTACAAACCCTGTGTATTTATTTACCACCTTTTATACCTCTGTTATATTTTATTAAGCATTTTGTCAATTTTAACACTCTATGTAGGCTACATCTAAAAACTGGTTGTTTCCTATAGTTTAATAAAAGCAATTTGAACATTTTCCACTTGCTGTAACTATTGGATTGTACATCACTACCTCTATAATTGATCCATGAATAAGAAGACATATAGAAATATATTTATATGAATATACCTAATGGAAAAATAAATAGATGAGAAAGACTATATAATACTTGATATTGATAGAAAATTATGAAATTAAGATGAAAATAAGAGACTGGTTATATGCAAGACAGTAGATAATGCTATAAAAATTAATGCTATAAAGATATCTATATAAATAAACCTGATTTTTAATAGAAAGAATAGAATAAAAATTCAAAAATATTACATCAAAGCAAATTATCATAGTGAAAACATATTTCAACTGCAAAAATAAGGAGGAATAATGTCAAAATATGATGGCAAAGAGATAGTGTTGAGATATTCAGCTGATCAATAAAGTGAAGGAATGAATACCATATCCCATCTATGTGAATTTAAATTTTTAAAATATAAAACAGTGTTAAAATTACATTAAATTTTATTTCTGGACCTCTTGAGAATAAGGTTGGTTTTCTGTAAATTGCAAAGAGAGATATTTAAAAATGAATGAATAAGCAAAACTCAGAAAGAATCAGAACACTTCACTTTTGATTAACCAGACTGAAAATGACTTGGATAGCTATAGTAATCTCTCTTTTTCATCAGATTATTGAAAACAGAAATGATATAATATTTTATCAAATGTGGATGAGGAAAGTCATAAATAAAAAATTGTGTTCAGCCTTTATCCATATTGCTACTACTTAAATTCTCTTCTTTATTTTGTGATACTGACGTTTGAAATAACTTGACTCTCATGCCTCCATATGTGCATATGGATCCATATATATGAATGCAATATTTAAATGTCTTTTCAATATTTTTGGTTTATGTGATTATTTCTAAGAAGTCAATTAGTAATCTTATTAATTCAGCATATGCATAACCTTATGATGTAAAGGAATTAAAATCTATGAATATCTTCCATGAGAATATGTTAAGTTCATGAAAAAGCAAATCTTCCATAATGTTTCAGAATATTTTGGAGATCATACCATCAATGCTATAAAACAATTTTATAAATGACAGTAAAGAATTGAAGGCAATCTTAAGAGAGGCTCAATTCTTATGATGTCTTTTCTTTTTCTTGTAGAGTATAATCCCTATTCTCTATTTTTAAATTATTTAATGTTGTTATGAACTATTAACATAGAGACTATCTGGGTTATATGACTTTTTTTTTTTTTTGATGACATGATTGTCAACTTAAAGTGAAAAGCATATCACTGGCATAATTTAAAGTTTTAGTATGATAAATAAGAGACTAGAAAGGTTAGATGTTAAATAGGGCAAGATTTTGGAATCCACAAAACCTGCTGCAAACAGAGGAACTGCTCAGTAAGTTCAAGTGTGGTCTTAAGACTTCCAAGCTCAATGTCTTTGGTTAAGTTTATTTACTTCCTTGAGCTTCAGAATTTCTAATTTTGTAATGCCTTCTAAATTTGTGAAAATTCTCTGGGAATTGGAAAATTCTCTACAAATAGAATTTATCAATATTAACAAGGCTTGCGTAACTATTATTTGACCTGCCTGATGCTACAAACCCTTAGGGAAATAAGCACAATTTTCATATAAATGGTGCTGACCAATATTTTATACAAAATATCATGATATACTGTGTAAGTTGAACAATAACAAAGAAAGCTTCCAATATTGTTTCTGTTTTACAACAATCTTTGAAAAATATTAGGAAATAATTTGATTGAATATTGTACCTTCAGGAAAATAGATTTTGAAATATAAATAATAATCAAAATTTAGTTCATTAGAATGCTATAGATCATTTATAAATTCTTCCTCTCAAAGTGAAATGCTTCATTTGTAAGACAAAAAATAGAACACAGCTAATGGGTGAAGTCAGTCTGTGTGATACAAAATTTGTAAAAAAAAAAAAAAAAACACACAAAAATATTCCCTCTCTAATCGATATTTGTATGTAAGATACTCATTAACATTTACAGTAGCTTCAAAAACTAAGTTATTGTTTGGCAACTTTTTTCTGAATTATTAAAAAGGGAGAACAGGGAAAGAAGTTGTACCCTTTTATAAATCCTAATGGACAGTGGATTATCCAGCATTATTAATTTCTAATATGAACAGAAAATGATGTATTTCCTTGGTGAACCATGTGCAACCATCTACAAAAGCATGTAATAAAGAGTTTGAAGATGGTCCATTAACTTGATGATCTATTTCTCTGTGCTGTATTGATGCTATAGTAATGTTTAAGAATTTGTTCTCTTCATATCCTACAAATGATTGCTCTCTGATTGTCAAATAATTGTATCTCTGGGGCATATCTACTTAAAAACCACTCTAATCTGAGGAGCTTTAATAGCTCATTGACATGACGGAAGCTTATGATACATGTTGCACACATGACTTCCTCCTCATTGCAACCTGGCCAGGTAGAGTTGTTCATCTGAATGACTTCCAAATCCTTCAGCCTTGGTCAACTGGTTCAGGTGAGTTAATTAACACACTTGAAAGCAATAAATGACGTGATAACCATATGGTTTTGCTCTACTTAACACAGAAATATTTTCTATTATAAAAGGTAATATAAGGTCAGTTTCTATGAGGCAATATAATTCAAGGCAATATAAGATCAATTTCTATGTTTGCATATACCACCTAGGTACAAGGAATAAGTACTCTGATGGTAAAATGTAATTATTTTAGTTTTTTGTACCGTAGGACCATTGTATGGAACCTGACACCTAAGTGGTGCTCATTGAAAAAGAAACAGACATGTTAACCAATAAATGAACAAAATAATGGGTAGGACATTTAGTCTATTCTATTAAGTCTAAACCACAAAGATCTTAAATATGGAAAAGCAGTGCACACTTGATGTAATTTATACTGTCAGAAGAAAAGTAAAATTAAAAGAAAAAAAATCAACAGGGGCAGAACATTATGTTGGTTTGTAATTTAGAAGATGCTACTCACTGGGTGTGAACTGGCAGAGATATGGTATGTGTGGTCTAGCTGAGGGAAAATGCAAACAAGCAAATCTAGTTCATAAAGAGTTGAACTTACCTCTGTGTTTCTCCCACCAGACTACTGTGACTCGGGCACCATTCGGATTTTACTGTTTACTCCTGGGGCATAATTGTCCAAGGAAAACACAGAGTAGGAATTCAGTAAACATTTGTTTAGTAAGTAGAAAGACAGGCTTATTATTTTAAGATGCCACAATAAACATGTACTAACTTTAAAATACCATTTATAAATAGGTGGTTTTATCAGTCATGTAAGCTTATGAGAGGTCTTATAAAAATGACTTTTCTGAAGTCCTTTAGGATCTTGTACCAAAAGTATCTTCAAACCAATCGTAAATATGAAAAGCCACTAGTATCATAAGGCTATGACTCCATGGTAAGTATTTGACTATCCAGCTTATCAGGCTTTCTGAAAGCCTGGTAATGAATTCCCACTGAGTGTCATTATTGCTAAATAAGTTTTCCAAAAGCTTATTTTACTGGCAAATAAAGGAATAGCACAAACATTTGTGATGTCACAATTGCTTTCCAAAATAATTATGATCAGGGTCCCTGCGGTACACAGTGTATTAGAGAATGCAAGGGAAGGCAACACCAGTATTAGTAATAGCTTTTTATTCAGAGTCCTCATTTTCCAGATAGGTCACATTGAACACAGCCATTAAACAATAGCGTTGAGATAGATCCATACAATGTATGCTGCTTTGTTGTTGGTCTTGTTCACCAATCACTTGGTGCAGCTAAGAACCTTATGGAGTGATGGGGCTGATAAATGGGGATAGCCAACCTACGAAACACTGGAGCCAGGAAAGTCAGACTGTATTCAGGTCTCATTCAATTACATTTCGAATCAACACATCTTGATAGCCAAAACCCTCATTTGAATTAATGCTCCGGTAAGTGTTGTGTGTTGTCAAAAGAATATAATTAGACAATAATGAGTGGGCATATATTATGCCAAATCTCAGTCTACTTGTTGACCTCAGCAACTTCTACTCCATTAGGCAACAAACAGCTTTTAACCTGGTTCTAATAAAGCATACTGCTCCATCACGACATTACTTTTTTTCTTTTTTATGGTATCATTTTTTAAATTGAGCAGTACCTAGATCCTTTAAAGGGAAGTCATGTTTTACAAGATCTCAGCTAATTTAGAAAAACAAAACAAGTCAATTACCCAACCGGGAATTCAATTAATTTATGGAGTAGTGAGCCAATATTTGCATATTGCCTGCAGTAAGGATTAAGTATGCCAGGTTAAGAAATAAAATGAAAGCATTCTTTGAAATTGTGTGATACGTCTTTTTTATGTTTACTTTGGTATAGATACAACTAACACTGATTCTCACTACTTTTAATTTTGATGAAAAGATCTTTTATCATTAACACATTAACATTTAATGGAAACATTGTTTTGTTACTGGTACTTTTTTTAGTTCATCAGTAAACAATTTTTAGAACTTTGACTTTCTTATGAAAAATTCTATAGATACTTTTTCTGTGCTTGATACAGTTATTCAAGGACCTAAAAGACAAAGTATTTTCATTTATTTTGAATGTGGGGGATTTTTTTGAGGGGCTGGTAATTGGAGCATGTGAATTAAGATAATTTTTCACATTCTGAATTGTGACAAAAACCCCTTGAAATATCACTGCATCACCCCTTGGAGCAAGTTGCTCCCCAAAGGGGTAATTTTGGCATCTCAGAGACTTCCATGGAAGCCAAGCACCAGAGGTCTGTGATAAAGGCATTTGCCAGCCAAATGAATAAAAGCAAGATTCCCTTCAACCTAACTATAAAAGCTTAGAGTCCTGACTGCTGAATTACCACCAACTGGTAAATAAATAATCACTACTAAATACAGATAATGTGTTAAACAGCTAATGCTAGTAAATCACTGGTGACAGAGAGCCTAAAGGTAATCCCTCACACATTGGCACAACCAATTCTTAAAATCTGATAGTGTTTTAATGTCTTCAGACACTTTTAATAAATTGAACAACTGGTTACTCACCATTAAGAACATTTTAAAAATAAACCCTACTCTCTTTGTTGATTTCATTTACATACTGCCTTAGATTTTACTACTTGGCTATTGTCTAGTAAGAGAGAGGCAACACTTGGTAAGACTAAATGGAAATCAGTTTTCCATCAAATCGCAGCTATCAAGCTAAATCAACCTGTAGTCTCCTGGCAAAAAATAACATCATATAACAGAGACGACACATTTCAGATACATAAATTGTCCAAAATATAGAGAGTCAATTAAGTTTCACACGTACAAGATCCTTTCTTTTCTAATTTAAACATTTATGAATAATAAAAACCAAGAGTAGAGCTTTGGAAAGGCTGTTACTAGGAACCAAATACAGTTCTCAAGAGAATAAGGCTGATGGGAGTTGTCCACTCTTCCCTTTCAAAGCAGTTCTGCAAACGAGGTACAGTCTCAAATCTTGACAGCATTGGATGGAAATCTTTTCAGTTGGATTTTTCGAGGTTTAAAATTACAAAACTGAATTCACCTCTGTGTTTGTTTTTGCTTTTGTTTTTGATATAAGTATTTTATGACATTTACGCTGTTACTACACTGGCTTGGTGGCCAGGAAAGAAGGCACAGAATTCTCCACCAGTTTGCAAATAATGCATTTTTCTGCTCCAGTGCACAAACAGCCTTTATTTAACTCAGCACCACATATTCTAAGGTATGGGCTGGAAACTGTTTGTCATGAAGCTGTAAAATGCCAAAATTTTTAAACGCTGAAGGAAAATGTCAATCAAGGCATTTTCCCATCTGCTGCTACTTCTGCAAGTGCTAATTTTACTTTTTCCCAATTCCTGAAATTTGAGGTTTCCTAGCCTCATATGGAAGTAAGTTTGAAACTTGCTAAATGTCACAAGGAAAGGTGCAACAAAATGAAGGAATAGAAGGTGTATTGTTCTCAAAGGACAGCGATAAAAAGAGGCAAAAGAGCACTGAAAAAAAAAAGGCAAACCTTTTGTTAAGACCAAGACCTCTTGTAAAACACTACACAATGCAAGTAACCAGTGCTGGTACCACACATGCATTAAAGCATTTTGCATGGTTTTGAAGTATAATGGGAACACACATCTTGAACCACTTAGGATACTTTTGAGAACCAATCAACAGTATGATATCTACATAGGCAGAAGCTGGAAGTTATTGAAAAACATGAAGAAGTTTCAGGTATTGGTACAAATGTAATTCTTGTGATTTAGCATGACTTTAATAAAAGCTTCCACAAAGGACTTGCACATAACCGTGACTGACAGATGTATTTTCTGACCTTTCAGTTAGCTCCATCAGCTCACTCAAACACATTTTGAACAGATTATGTACTGTAGTACTTGGTAGACTATACATTAAACAAGAGACTTTGCTCTGAGGCACTGCTTCCAACACTCCATGGGGAAAAGGAAGCAGGAAAAAACAAAACTCATAGAGTTCGACAGCTACCGAGGCAACACTTGCCATTTACAATATAAGCCCAAATATTTTTGCAACACAACTATATATTAATTTAATAAAATACACAATATAGCTCTTATACACTCAACAATTTGGCTCATATGCACTGAATCTGCAATAAATCAATAAAAATATGTCATTTGATGTAAACACATTTAATTTTCTTACATTTGCACATTTAAATGGTCATGTGATTTGTGTATGTCTAAAACATTTCCACGTTCCTGAGCTATTTTAGTGTCCACAAATGAATAAAACATATCAATCATGTTAATTGTCTCTGAATATCAGCGCTCAATGATAACTATATTTCAGATCTTTTCTAGAGCAAATTTAAAACATATCCATTGCTATGTGTATGTTTGTTGGACACTAAAATGCTAAAGAGGCATTTTAAACCTTTAAATTTTCTTCTCCTTTCATGAAGTGAATTAGTCTATGTGTGTGCAGGACAAAATGGAATATATCTTTTTACATTTAACTTTTATACGACATGAGGTGTTTTACAAATGACCCAGTTTTTAATTTTTTTTTTCGACTAATGATATGGAATGTTCTCTGTGTTTATATGTGTGGCAGGTAACTTTATACAGAAATGTTTACCACAAATATGTGTTAATGTTTGGTGTAGCTTGGACTACTGCAAGGTCTTCTCGGGACGTTCAGTAGAAGCCTGTGGTGACTGCTAGAAATTCTACCACAGATCAAAAATTATGACCCTGCTTTGTATGGGGTTTATAGGTAAACAGTTAAGTCAGCATAAACCATGGAGGACAGTCTTAGAGCAATCAGAAAAATTCTTCCATTCTCACACTGCATACCTTCCTAACAGATTGTCAAAAGGTAACTTGCTTCATCATCCTCTTTTATCTCCTCTCCTTTTTCTTTTCTGTTTGTCTTTCCTCTTTGAGCATCCTTAATTCTGTCCTAATATAAGTCTGGTCAGAAAAATCCATCATTATCTCTGAAAAAGAAACAGCAGTGAAAAGAATGTACTCGTGGGCACTTCAGATGTTCACTAAGAGCCTGAAAGCAGCATCGGTCTTTCTTCATCCCTGTACAATGGGGTTGTCACCAGGAGGGATCATTTTTCAATCAAAAGAAGAAACAGGAAGATGCCAATGCCTTTTGTTCTTTTTCACTTTCTCACAGCCACAGGGTCATTTCCCCGGCAGTCCTGCAGAAGCTTGTCGATTTCCCTCACGACTTCCTCTGCATCCACCGACTCTCTGCCCAGATCCTGGCCGGGGTGGTCAAGTTGCTCCAAGACGGTGCCCATCTCATTGGAATCCCGGCTGGCTCTTGAATGCACGTCTGCGAAGACCCTTGCCATCTGCTCAGAAGCCAGGAAGGGAGGGTCTCTTGGTTGCTTGCTGGGGGACAGATACTGACTGTCAGTGGGCAAATACTGGCCGCTTGCCTCGGCCAGGGCTCCTGGCTTTGCTTCGCAACCATCCAAGGAGCCTTTTGTGGAAGTGCAAGGCTCAATGCATGCCTTGGTCGGGCTGCTTGATGCTGAAGGGACCTCTTGGAGGAGAGGGCTCAGGGCACGTTTGGCTTTTAAATAAGGTTTCACATTGGCAATAAGAATCGTGTGCTCTCGCTTGTCTTTTCCAAATGTACAAAAAGTCTTTTTCCCAGTGGGATTCACAGTTTCGTAAGTCTCAGTCTCAACATTAGCTTCAACTGTGGGTACAAAGAGATTTGTGCGGTAATCTGCATTTTCAGCCTGATTGGTTGCAGGGAACTGTGGCATCCAGCACCTGTCAGAATGACCAAGCACTCGGCATTCATCTGTGCAATTAACACACTCTTCCGGTTCTGCAAAACAAAAGAAAGACAGCAAAGCCAATCACTAGGGTTGCCTTTATATTGCTACCGAGACTGTGATCCGCTCTCCCTGGGTTTGCTTGACCTCTGGTCTCTTAATTAAAAAGAAAAGAAAACAATAATTAAAACATTTCAGGATGGTTGCATAAACCTGCTGGTTGAGACAATGGTTTTATTTAAGTCTATTCTCTAGATATTAACGAATTCCCATAGCCTGGAAAGAAGTAAAAAGTGGCCATTGGAGACTCATTCTCAGTAGAATAGAACATCACTGTAAACTAATCTCCTGGGGATATCAGTTAGTCTTTGTTCTGTATAACACATCCTGGAAACAGGGAACTTCAAGAAGGATTGCCAGGATTAATTTTTCAAATCAAATAACAGTACAGAAACTGAATCGCAAACTTCCATACCAAGTCCTAACCTGGTTTTTTTTTTTCCCATGTTTTATCCCTATTTTGCTTGTAATTGTTATTTTGGTAACAGTCATGAAATAAAACTTTTCCTTTAAAAGCCTACTTTTCCTACTGAGAGTAGCAAATAGAATTTTCTATCCAAATATGTTATAAACAACCTTGTCAAAAATGTACATAGTCCTATTGTAGTAGATTTGCAGATGAATCACATAATCAGGTTTCCTCACTTCAATTTTTTTTGTTTGTTTTGTTTTTGGTGTAAGTAAGTGAAAATGGATTTAGTCAACAGATATAGTTCAGAATGAATGAAAAATCTTGATTTTGTAAACAGTAATGCTCTGGGAGAATTTCGCTTCTCTTTCACAATAACATGTAGATAATCTAAATAAACCATTCTTTTAATTACCACTGTTTCAAAGATGCTGAACAAGAAAATATGAAAGAAAATTCCTTCACTATGACAACAGTCCATGAATTCAACATTTTAAGCTATAACTTTGAACTATATCTTCCCAGTTTTCCCTTTCATCAGCAAATGATTGTCCACCTTATGTTTAATGATCCTTTTTAAAACACGGGTTTTTTTTTCAGGAGAGGATATTTACAATTTAACTCCATGTGATGGGAATAGAATTCCCTACACATTTGGGAACTCTTGGGATTACCATTTAATTGATGCAAGAGGATCTCTATAATATATAGTGTCCTATGTGCAAGGGAAAAATCAGCAAATTTAACAGCACTGATAAATTTATACAGTTACATTTAAAAGTCATATACAAAATCTGTTTGTATTTAAAACACATAAATAATTCCTTATCCAAAAAGAAAAAAATATAAACTACAACTTAATTTACTCAAAAGATTTTAGGATAAAATAATTTTCTATGAAACTAAACTCTTAGAAAGGAATCAAAATTGTGTTTTGACAGAACAAAAGTTCTATGATATTTCGTAGCATGTATCATGCACACATGAAATGTTAAAAAGAAGTATCTAGGTAGCTTTTCTCTATTTTAATTGTCTTTCTTCTTAAAATACATTTACCTAAGCAGTGAAAAGAATATGTTAAGCTTATTAGGTAACGCAGTCAAGAATGCTAAAATGTAGTCTCAAACTAAACTATCTACTATCTATTCACAAACTCAAATACTTTCTATGATTTGAAAGGTTGTCAGACAGATGGACACAAACAGAAGCAGAAGAAGCTAGGAAATTTTCTGGAAAGCCTCCCTGTGCAGATTTAAAGTAGAGTAAGGTTTAAACAACAGGATATCAAAAATGTTTAATATCAGGTATCTGTTTATGTATTCTGAAAGTAAACCATCAATATTATACCTGTGTCAGTAAGTTTTAGAAAAAAACATATGTATCATTTCACTCAACTAATTTTATTCTTCAAAGATCCAGTGAAAAACTTAACCATCCATTTCACTTGGTAATATTTCTATATCTTTTAGAGTTGTGATTTTTAAAAACCATTTACAACCCATACGCTCTCTTTGAAATACACTAACATAGTTTTATTTTTCAATATTGAATGGTCTCAGTTTCAGCAATTTGGATAGCCCAGCTCTGAATGAATTCAATATGAATTTAAGAAGAGAGTGAAAAAGATAGAATAATGCAGATGTATAAAAGTATAAATCGACCTTGAATCTGAAACTATCAACATAAACTCTGCAGTTTTACTACTCAACTTCATGTCACAACCGAGCGAGAAAATTTCGAGTACTGATAATGATACATTATATGCTGTTCACCTTGGGATTAGACTGTAATTTTGATAGCAGCCACTACACTAAGGAAACCACAACTCTGTGGTTTCCCCAGTTTAGCGGTTATCATGTTCCCCTAACATGTGCAAGGTCTCCGGTTGGAAAGTGGGAGGAATCAACTTCACTTTTGGGCTTCCTTGGTGGCTCAGCTGGTAAAGAATCTGTGTTCTGTGTGGGAGACCTGGGTTCAATCCCTGGGTTGGGAAGATTCCCTGGAGAAGGGAACCGCTACCTACTCCAGTGTTCTGGCCTGGAGAATTCCATGGGCTGTATAGTCCATGGGGTCGCAAAGAGTCGGACACGACTGAGCAATAGACTTGATAGCAGCAGTTCACAGATGGTGAAGAAAATTAAATGGACACTTTTGTATAAACAGCAGAAACTATGAGCAGAAAGTGAATTATAATTGACAAGGGTCAAATAATTTATGAGAAAGTAAAATTATTTCTGAAGTAACATAAATAAATAGATGATTAGGTTGGTACATAAAAGAGACATTGGTAGTAAATAAAGAATGACCAGCTAGACCAAAAAAAGAAAAAAAAAAAAACAAAAACTGACCAGCAAGACAAAAAGAAATAGAGAGGGAAGAAGGAATGCTAAGTGAGAGGAGAGAGGGATGGAGGGAGGAATTAGAGGCTTAAGGGAAGAGGAGTCATATTGGGAGTATTTTTGCTATGCACACCTTCTATTATAATTTTTAAAATCCCCTCGATAAACTAAGTGTGTATAATAAAGGATAATAACGTGGAGGATTTTCTCCAGCTCTAGAGCCTTAGAGGCAGATGATAAAACTTCTTTCTGTACCTTGGGGAAATGAATTCCAGAATAGATATGTTGAATTATGAACTATAAAAACGAAAAAAGAAGCAAGTTATATAGGCAGCCACTATCTACAGAGTTTAGATATTTGCATCAAAAAAAAAAAAAAAAAATGTAGGGATCCTGGACAGAAAACAAACTTAGAGAACTTTGATCCAAGATTCACTTTTTTTTCTGGGCCAATCTGGTATTACAAAGAAATAATTTACCCTATTTTTAGTCCTTTCCTCAATATAACATGATAACTCTTTCACAAAATCACCCTTTGCCAAGAAAGATCGGATAATCAAAAAAGTATACAGATGAGAGTAACCGAGAGGTAAGCATGTTTATATTGCAAAGTGAAAACCACTCTGAAGTCCAACAGCTGGAAATATGGGCAGTTCTGTCTATAGAGAAAGTTTACAGTGCCTAATCTTTTAAATGAATAGTTATCTGAAGGACCATGTGACATCTGCATACATTTAAATTCTTGTTTACTATTAAGAATCACTTCCTATACTACTATGGACTTCTCTAGTGGCTCAGATGGTAAAGAATCTATCTGCAGTGCAAGAGAACTGGGTTCAATCCCTGGGTTGCGAAGATCTCCTGGAGAAGGGAAAGGCTACCCACTTTAGTATTCTTGCCTGGAGAATTCCATGCACAGAGGAGTCTAGTGGGCTACAGTCCATGGGGTCACAAAGAGTTGGAAATGGCTGAGCAAGTAGCACTTTCTTTACGACTATAGTCACATCTGCTATTATTTAAGATCCCAAGGGGAGGGAGCTAAACATAGTCATCTTAATTAGGTCAATTTTAATTTATATGATTTTTTTTTTCAAAAGATATAGTCACTCAAATTACTAGAAGTACTTGCAATTCAGCTGCCACCATAAACTACACACACACATGTACAAATCTCTATTTGTATGTGTGTAATAAAATTGAGCTTACTCCAGCAGATAGTCCAAACAAAGTTTTAAAACCCAAATGCATTTCCAATGTATCCCTGAAAATTAAAAATCAGTAACTACCATAAGAAAAATACAGATGAATGAATGAAATGCACAGAAAAGTTGTATATTAGTAATATAAAAGTTACATATTAGTAATATAAAAGTTATGTATTAGTAATATAAAAGACATATGTCTATAAGCATATATATATGAACATTTTTATAATTTATAAAACATTATATATAATTTACATGCATAAATATTTTTATTTAAAATCACCAATAAACAACATTTTAATCTTTCCTTTTCCCTTCAACTAAGTGTGAAATCTCTGACTGAATAAACAACTTGACTACTGATTTTAAAATTTTATATAATTCAAATTGATTTAGAAATAAAGATGTTTGAAATTTGCATATTCATATTGGCTGACAAATCTGAAAGCTCTTTCGATCTTTTTTTAAACCTAGACTAAGCTGTTTAACAACTTAATCTTAAAGATATTAGGCAAGCAATCATTTTCTGCCAAAATATACCTTCAAAGGAACAGTCACTGTGAAAGTTACATATGTGTGAGGAAAAAAGATTTAGGTAATATATGAAATTATCTGTCCCCAAAGTATTGGATTTTAGCAATCTTCCACAAAGGTTACCAGAACTTAATGTTCATAACGTGATCTTAACACTGTGATGTCACTACATCATTAAGAGTGCACAGCCATTTCAAGATGGGTAAGAGGTGCCAACAACCGCTATGTATAAGACTAAAATTTGAAGTCAAAACACTATTTAAGCCAGCAAGGATTATTAAAGATTAAAGGGCATATGTTGAATATAGTTGTTTTGGGAAAAGTCAGAGGAAAAAAAATCCTTGTGTGTTGTGATTCTGTAGTGTTCACCGCAAAGGAAACATATTGAGGAACCAGTCCATAAAATTTCTTACTTCAGAGTAAATCTATCTCTTTATTTTAATCTGTATCACTCAAGAAATAAATTATAAGATAAGCTTATTTTCCCTGTCTTCAAAGCATTATACCACACCGCCCAAAGAGAGATATTAGCAACTAATTTGTTAACACTTAGGGAAATATTAGAAAACATAAAAGGGTTTCCTCCCCTTAGTTTCAGCTTTGCCTGCTGCCTCTGGAGCCCACATATTTGTATATCTGAAAACATGCATATTATTTCTGGTATAGGAGTCTCACATACGCATCTGATTTATTTTTTATAATGATGAAATGAAGTCTCTGTCACAGAAATCTGAAAAGCAAAATCCATAAATCAGAACATTAAGGAAGCTCTGAAGGGCTGTGGTTGTGGGGGAAGGCCATTTGAGAGAGTTTTCTGTGCTTCATAACTGTCAACAGAATAGTTTTATTTCTGTTTTGTAAATAGCTTTAAATAGGAAAAGTGCTCTTCTGTTAGTGTCGTGGTTGCTCCTGTTTCTAACAGCATCTTAAAATTAGAATTGTTTCCAAGTAGACAACTCTATAAATGGAAGTTCATTTTTCATTTGTTCTCAGTTTTCTTTTTTATTTCTAGTTTACCTTCTTTCGAGCTTCCCTGGTGACTCAGATGGTAAAGCATCTGCCTGCAAGTCTGCCTGCAATGCGGGTGACCTAGGTTCGACCCCTGGGTCAGGAAGATCCCCTGGAGAAGGAAATGGCAACCCACTCCAGTATTCTTGCCTGGAAAATCCCATGGATGGAGGAGCCTGGTGGGCTACAGTCCAAGGGGTCACAAAGAACTGGACAGGACTGAGCGACTTCACTTCTCACTTGACCTTCTTTCACCAATGTAAGCTTTCATAACACCTAATTAGCTGTCTGGGAAAGCAGGGAGCTGGCACCCATCTATATTCGTGGCTGGCCCAAGTGTTCTGGAGATGAACTCTGCAGAATCTAAATTGACCCCTCTCACAGATTATCTGTCAGTAAACAATGACAAACCAGAACCTTACACAGACAGTTCATATATACCAGTTTTCTACTGAAAGTTTTTAATGATGTAACCACATCTTGCTTTGCTGTTTTTTTCTTTCTTCAGCACAAACACACACACACACACACATACAGACAATTTCACACAAGGATGCACACTTCTCTATGAACACAACAAATTACAATTAATCCAAATACATTCCAACAGAAAAAACACCAACACTAAAATACAAGTACTAAATACCAATACAAAACACCAATACTAACTAAAATTCTAGTCAGAATACAGTTCAATAACCTCAAATAAAATGTATCTTTCAGTAAATTGACACAATTCATAACATCCTATGAACCGACAGCTTTCTACCATAAACCATTCTCTGCTTTTTTGACAATGTTGATGATTATTCACTTATTTCCCTTTCAGTTCAGTTCAGTTCAATCGCTCAGTGGTGTCCGAGTCTTTGCCACCCCATGAATCGCAGCACGCCAGGCCTCCCTGTCCATCACCAACACCCGGAGTTCACCCAGACTCACGTCCATCGAGTCAGTGATGCCATCCAGCCATCTCATCCTCTGTCATCCCCTTCTCCTCCTGCCCCCAGTCCCTCCCAGCATCAGAGTCTTTCCAATGAATCAACTCTTCGCATGAGGTGGCCCAAGTACTGGAGTTTCAGCTTTAGCATCATTCCTTCCAAAGAAATCCCAGGGCTGATCTCCTTCAGAATGGACTGGTTGGATCTCCTTGCAGTCCAAGGGACTCTCAAGAGTCTTCTCCAACACCACAATTCAAAAGCATCAATTCTTTGGCACTCGGCCTTCTTCACAGTCCAACTCTCACATCCATACATGACCACAGGAAAAACCATAGCCTTGACTAGACGGACCTTTGTTGGCAAAGTAATGTTTCTGCTTTTGAATATGCTATCTAGGTTGGTCATAACTTTCCTTCCAAGGAGTAAGCGTCTTTTAATTTCATGGCTGCAGTCACCATCTGCAGTGATTTTGGAGCCCAGAAAAGTAAAGCCTGACACTGTTTCCACTGTTTCCCCATCTATTTCCCATGAAATGATGGGACCGGATGCCATGATCTTTGTTTTCTGAATGTTGAGCTTTAAGCCAACTTTTTCACTCTCCACTTTCACTTTCATCAAGAGGCTTTTTAGTTCCTCTTCACTTTCTGCCATAAGGGTGGTGTCATCTGCACATATGTGGTTATTGATATTTCTTCCTGCAATCTTTATTTCCCTTTACCATCCTGTAAACTCCTTACACTTGTTACGATGATAGGGTGAGTCATTCCATATAAATAGCACTTTAACAATCTATTCATTCAATTATTTTCATTTATGATTTCTATGTTCCATTTACTAGCACATTAGTTAAAAATAAACCTTCTGATTTCCCTCTATCTAACTATGAAGTGGCTAAAAATTCCAGTTTCAATATTATTTCCCAAGGCAGTGTTAGAAAGTTGTCTCAAAACATCTTTCTCTGTGTCAGGGGAAAAAAAGGAGTATCCTAATAATTTTATCACACTTTTTTTTCTGCTAGTGTTCACATGACTGCCAGGATTAATTTTAGCACAATTTTTAATACGCTTGGTGTATCCATTATTCAGGGAAGAAAAGGGGGAAACTGTGGCATCAGAGAACAGTCACTTTTCTTTAGCTAAGTGATCTTTCATCTATTGCCTTGTATTTCCCGTGTTTCTCACTTGTGCACAGTGATCTAGGTTGTTCTACTCATCAAATAACTGATATACAAATGCATAGATGTGGGATGTGTTTTTGCTTCTTTTGCTTTTTAATGTAAGATCATGTATCATTACAACATGCTCATTTGCTCATTTCCTGAGGATGCCTGTTACATTTTGCCAGTGATATATCATGATATAACATTGTGTATAGACTCCAGGAATTAAATTGTTTCCTGGATTTAGGAACATAGTTCATAAAATAAAAATACTATGAGATAAACGTATATATTTTAGGTGGGTGTACTGCCAATTTGGCTTCCAGATTTGACCTCAGTTGTTAAATGTCATTTATTTGCTTTTGATAGGCAGAGAGCACATTTTGAAGAGGAAGTTGGTATAATGCTATCAAATAGTCAAAACCGCGACAGCTTTGAAGTACCAGTCCTCTGGTGAGCACTTGCATCATACAATGTTTCAGAATGTATTGTCCCGGCTGCATTCAGACACCAGAAACCACTGATCTATATCACATTCAACTGAATGCAATTGCAACTGGGTATCTGGAGTGCCTGGAGTATTCATATTACTATTCAATGCACCTGGACAGCTTCAGGGATGGTTTTGAGTGTTTGTGACCCTTTGGACATAATAATAGGTCTCCCACAATGAATTTTCTGGTATAAATGTTGACAATCACAGATAATGCTCTGAGATGAAGAAAAAAGAAATTAAAGGGGAACATATATTAAGGGATAAAAGCAAAAGGATTTTATTTCCTTATAGGAAATCTGATATGGAAGCACCAGAAATTAAAAATCAAAAAATGAGGGTCTAGACCATGCATTGGGAACCTGTGGCACAAATGTAACTGTGTCTTGTGGCACACTGTTCTGAATTAACTTTCAAAACATAGCTGCTCCCCTCCCCTGATCCCATCCCGGAGATGCAGTCATCACCTGGGGCAGAAGCAGAACCCTGGAAGTAAAGTTACAGATAAATGGGGCCATCTCTTTCTTAACAGGTACCCTGAGGAGAACTGACTCTGAAGCTCAATTCTATAGTAACTGGAACAAGGCTTTTTGTTTGTTTGTGTGTTTGTTTGTTTGTTTTTACTTTTGTTTTTTGAATAAAGGACTCTGACATGACCTCTCAAGGGAAACAATATAACTCAAATGCTCCACCAGATTAAAGACAGCTTAAATTCAGTGAGAGTAGTAGATGTGTGTGATTCAGCAGTCAAAAAAAAAAAAAAAAGTATATTCAATCATTCATAAGGTAAGAATGAACTAACACCAGCTTTGTGCATTGGAAGTTTTTAAGCAAAGGCATCTTCGATAGAATTTTGTGGAATAGGTGTTATGTCAAGTAAAGCGGTGTGCTAAATGAATGCATATTTATCCACCTCTAAAATTCACCTGTCTGGAAGGCTGTATCTTTTCACCAAGGAGTTTACACTTTGACTGGAAGCTAGAAACTTGATTTGAAATTAGGATAGGGAAAATAATTCATGAGCAATTATAATTTAAACTATGTTATAGGAAGACATATATGTTATGGGAAGACAAGACTCTTGAGAGTCCCTTGGACTGCAGGGAGATCCAACCAGTCCATCCTAAAGGAGATCAGTCCTGGGTGTTCATTGGAAGGACTGATGCTGAAGCTGAAACTCCAATACTTTGACCACCTGATGAGAAGAGCTGACTCACTGGAAAAGACCCTGATGCTGGGAGGGATTGGGGGCAGGAGGAGAAGGGGACGACAGAGGATGAGATGGTTGGAAGGCATCACCAACTCAATGCACATGAATCTGGGTAAACTCCAGGAATTGGTGATGGACAGGGAGGCCTAGCGTGCTGCAGTTCATGGGGTCTCAGAGTCGGACATGACTGAGCGACTGAACTGACTGAACTGATAGGAAAACAAATGACAGAAATGCAGAGAAAAGCATAGATTGTAATATTGTGAAAGGCTTTGTACAAGAGATAGTGCTTGATGTGCAACTCAAAAGATGATCATGGTTTCAACAGACGGTGGAGAGTAGGGAGAGGGTGATCTAGGTAAAGATAGCAGAACGTGCAACAGTCATCACAGAGAAATGTGCGCTTCACGGGATAATGAGAGACCAGCTGCATAGGTGGAAGGACATAGACTGTAATACCAAAAATAAAATTACAAAGGAAAAATTGGCTAGAATTTAAAAGAAAGTGGCAAAGCTGTGAATAAAGGACCAAATTTAATGCAGCAGGCCATGGAGCCTAATGTAAGTATCTGAGCAGTTTACTGCATGGATCAGATTTCTAGGAGCTCTATTGGAACACTCCTCAGCAACAGTTATGAATATAAAAAATTGGGATGGCCACAGGGCAAGTAGTATTCAAATCAACACTACTTCTGGAAACATACAGCATTTTGGCTGCAACCAGGATATGTTTCCAACAGAGCACCAAGGACCTGGCATGACTCTGGCACCATCATTCCAACTCCAGGGCTACCCCAATCTGCTTACATCCCACTTCTAAACTAAAGAAAGCCTTAATGTGTGATGAGTCAACAGATATTTATATTAACAATATAAATCCTGCATTTCATAATTCTGAATTAGAAAATATCTTTTTCTTCCTACATCTACTTTATCTCTCTTCCTGCTTTCTCAAATTTGCTGTTATTATTTAGTTCAGTTCATTCGCTCAGCCATGTCTGACTCTGCGATCCCCTAGACCGCAGCACGCCAGGCCTCCCTATCCATCACCAGCTCCTGGAGTTTACTCAAATTCATGCCCATTGAGTCGGTGATGTCATCCAACCATCTCATCCTCTGTCGTCACCTTCTCCTCCCGCCTTCGATCTTTCCCAGCATCATAATTTTTTCCAATGAGTCGGTTTTTCTCACCAGGTGGCCAAAGAATTGGAGTTTCAGCTTCAGCATCAGTCCTTCCAATGAATATTTAGGACTGATTTCCTTTAGGATTGACTGGTGATCTCCTTGCAGTCCAAGGCACTCTCAAGAATCTTCTCCAAACCACAGTTCAAAAGCATCAATTCTTGGGTGCTCAGCTTTCTTTATAGTCCAACTCTCACATCCATACGTGACTACTGAAAAAACCATAGCCTTGACTAGACAGACATTTGTTGGCAAAGTAATGTTTCTGCTTTTTAATATGCTGTCTAGGTTGGTCATAAATTTTCTTCCAAGGAGGAACTGTCTTTTTATTTCATTGCTGCAGTCACCATCTGCAGTGATGTTGGAGCCCCCAAAAATAAAGTCTGCCACTGTTCCACTGTTTCTTCATTTATTTCCCATGAAGTGATGGAACCAGATGCCATGATCTTAGTTTTCTGAATGTTGAGCTTTAAGCCAACTTTTCACTCTCTTCTTTCACTTTCATCAAGACACTCTTTAGTTCTTCACTTTCTGCCATAAGGGTGGTGTCATCTGCATATCTGAGTTTATTGATATTTCTCCTGGCAATCTTGATTCCAGCTTGTGCTTCACCCAGCCTGGCATTTTACATGATGTACTCTGCATATAAGTTAAATAAGCAAGGTGACAATATACAGCCTTGATGTACTCCTTTCCCAATTTGGAACCAGTCTGTTCCATGTTCAGTTCTAACTGTTATTTATTAACCAACCATAAGATTGCATATGATCCCATATCAGGAAGATTAAGTATTCTGGAAGGTCAGAAGACGGAAGGGCTAGAAGAAATAAGATCATTATAGGTATCTGCTGCTGCTAAGTTGCTTCAGTCCTGTCCGACTCTGTGCAACCTCATAGACAGCAGCCCACCAGGCTACCCCGTCCCTGGAATTCTCTAAGTAAGAACACTGGAGTGGGTTGCCATTTCCTTCTCCAATGCATAAAAGCGAAAAGTGAAAGTGAAGTTGCTCAGTCGTGTCCGACTCTTAACGACCCCATGGACTGCAGCCGACCAGGCTCCTCCATCCATGGGATTTTCCAGGCAAGAGTACTGGAGTAGGGTGCCATTGCCTTCTCTGATAGGTATCTAGGAGAGAAGTAATGATACTCCAACAAGGCAAGGAAAATGTTACAAATGAAGAAGATATTAAATCTCAGAAACATTTCAAAATTTATTCTGGCTACTTAGAAAAATAAATGAAAATTCCTGAAAACATTTTCCAAAATACATTTCTATTTTGGACAAAGATAATGCCTCAATTTTCCTATTGTATTAGTTTTTAAGCATTACTCCATGCCTCTTATATTTTAATCTATCTGCCTCATTGAGGATCAAGACTCTGAGGTCCTGGTATATTCTTTCATGCTCTATTCTTTGAGAACACACTCAACAGTCTCACTTCTGAATTTGAACAGAATGCTACCATGGATATAAAGGAAGATTACACTGAAAAAGTATCAAATACTATTGGCTATCTATAATATAGATGACCACTCCTTACAAATTACTCAGCTCATTTATGAGAATGTAATGTCCGTTTTCAGAACGATCCCAGGACCTAACAAAATTATGTATAATAGCTCTCTTTTGCTATGAGATACACAGTCCTTAAAGTAACATCAGATCTGTTAAATACTATATTTATATAAAATTCCAAAGTTATCTATTTATTATTGAGAATTATCTTATTATTGGCACCATTTTCAATAATACAAACAAATCCTACCTGACATATATGCACTGAAACATGGAAGTCAGAATATTTTCCACTTAAGATAATTTTTTAAACTAATGATACCGTTATTGACATTAAAATCTATATTTAAATAATTATCTCTTTATAATTTTAAATTACAAAAACAGTATTCTACAAAAACCTACATGTCAGCATCTATAAGTTTTTTCTTCTCTCCTAGATTCTCCTTCTGTCTTTTTTTATTTTTTTCCTACTGCATGGTTGGGTCAAATGTACCAGTTTCTCTCTTTTGATTTAAGGTAGCTGCCTCAGTGTTTTATGGTGTATCTGCTAGCTTCCATCAATATGAATTAACTAATAAGTCTTTGTAATATTAGATTCTTAAAAGGGTTAATGCAACTTCCAAAATTCCTGATTTATATGCAGTGAGAAACCTACACTCTGGTGTGCAGTAGTTAGTAAAAGCTGTTTGGTTTACAAGGACAAATTTAAATTTCTAGCAACTTAAATAATACTGTGAATTTCAGACCCAAGACTATTCACATATACTACTATGGAAGAGACATTTTCCTTCTGTTTTATCACCTGTGTAACTAACCGTATCTCTGATAATGACACCACTGTTGATGACATGGATGAATACATCTAAAATTCAAGTCGTTCTCCTAGCAAAGCGGTAATTCTGCAAAGAAGGTCAATGAAAACACGCATGTTAAGCCAAACGCTTTGTAAGAAGCAAGCAAGATCGTCTTTTTAGTGTTTTTCTGTCCTGTCTGCTATCTGATTTCTGTTCAGATGAACATCTATTTACCAGTGTAAGTCTCACTGTTCATTTGTTTCTATCACTGGTTTGTTTTTAATTGCTAGAGACAAATAAACAGAATTGGTATCATTTTTAGCATTCTCAGAAAACAGTTAACTCAGATGCAACTAATCTCTCCTACTTATTATTTAGTAATCAATGCCTGACAGTAGGATTTGGGAGCCCCAGAAGGTGGATTTTTTAAAAAAGATTTTAATACTGTTATATTTTAATGACATTCTGATCTCCAAAAGGTATTCATTAAATTCATAGAACTCTACTCTAGAGATAGAACTAAAGTTTCAGTTTGGTTACCTTCAATTAGGTGGACATAGTTCCAAAAGAACTGATGAGTGTCTTGGGTCAGTATTTTTTTAAATGTAATTTTTAAAAATAAATAACTAATACAAAACATGTTTTCTTTTAAGATTTAAAACTGGTGAAAATAGATGAAACTATGATTATCAATATATATAATTCCTATAAAATTACTTATTACAATCATTTAAAATAAATTGAATCTAAATATGCTCAATATGAATGTATCCACATGCACAATGACAATAAATATGTATTTTCACCAAAAATGCGTCCTGTTAGAGAAATCTTTCTAAGAGAACTATTAAACTTGATAAATAGTCAAGGTAGATTCAGAAAAACAAACAGGTCTTTTGAACCAAAACAACTGGGCCCTCATCATACTAAAACAACTCCTACCACGAAGTTGCTAATACTACCTCTATCATGGCTACTATTATTATAGTTCAAAATATATAAACACTAGGAAAAGAGACAGTGACATTTTAATTGACATTTTAAATAAAGCCTGTTCTTGGAATTACAGCTCTAAAATCATTAAGTTAGTTCTTATTACATTTACTATAACTGCAAGTTTACAAAGCTGGTGTTTTTTACTCTGTAAGAGTAGGTAACCCCAAGAATGAATATATAGGCAAAGTCAATATACTCAATATCCATGTTCTAGAGTAAATATACATAAATGCATGTTATCATGGGTTTTACTGACAATAACAGGCCATTTTTCTAGTAATAGCTTTAACATTTTGTAATCATTAAAACAGACTGAAGCAAAGATATTGGGGAAAAAAGTATGAAACTCACATACAGAAAGAGAGGATACAGGGCCTTCTGGGTCACCCTGATGTGTAATCAAACCGAGCATCAAAACACTATTGGAAAAAGCTATTCTTGAATCAGAGCAAAGATTAAAACGTGTTTTAAAAGGATATGAAACATATGCACACATAATGCAGTATAAACATCAAAAGGTGCCTACAGTGGTGTTTTAAGTACTTTCTTATCTTGGAGAGCATTTTCTGATGTTTAATTAATAATCAACTAAACCCAAAGCATAGAAGAGATGATAAACATAAAGTGCCTGAGTAATAATAACAGGGAAATAACTGTAAGTATATGAGAACTTATTTTATTTTCAGACTCGCAATCTAAACTAATCTAAAAGGAAATCCATATTGAAACCACAGGAGAAATTCATAGAGACAGTCTTTTTTAAATTGAGTATACTGTATTTGAGCTTTTCCCTTTAAAAATACGTATGCTCAGTCTCAGAAAGAAGTGATCCTTTGTGCTGTCAAAGTCATTTTTGAGTAGCTGCTTAACAATTCCATGGTCATAATGAAAAAAAAATAGTCATAATCTGAACTACTCAGTTTGTTGTTCAAAGCCCTCCTTAATCTGGCCTAAATACACTTACTAGACAATTCTATCATAAAAAAAAAGAAAAACAAAAGAAGAACAACAAGCAACAATACCACCACCAACAACAAACAAATTCTAACAAGTCTAATCTGTACACATTCTTTTTCAGCAAATCTCTGTAATCTTTAGGAAATGGCAGTGATTTTGTAACGGAACTCTAACATTCCTTTAGAGCATTATAGTATTTAAGTCAGTTGGAGAATGTATTAATACAATCTGTCATGACACATAGTCAGGAATATAAACTGTCTGCTCAAAGGAGAGGAAACTTGAATTGAGAAAGTATGACTCTAATCTTAAATTTTTCAGTTCAGTTAAGTCGCTCAGTCGATTTCTACTCTTTGCAACCCCATGGGACTGCAGCACACCAGGCTTTCCTGTCCATCACCAACTCACGGAGTTTATTCAAACTCATGTCCTTTGAGTCCGTGATGTCATCCAATCATCTCATCCTCTGTCGTCCCCTTCTCCTCCCAGCATCTTTCCCAGCATCAGAGTCTTTTCCAATGAGTCAGCTCTTCACATCAGGTGGCCTAAGTATTGGAGCTTCCACTTCAGCATCAGTCCTTCCAATGAACACTCAGGACTGATTTCCTTTAGGACAGACTGGTTAGATCTCCTTGCTGTCCAAGGGACTCAAGAGTCTTCTCCAACACCACAGTTCAAAAGCATCAATTCTTCAGAGCTCAGCTTTCTTTATGGTCCAACTCTCACATCCATACATGACTACTGGAAAAACCATGGCTTTGACTAGACAGACCTTTGTTGGCAAAGTAATGTCTCTGTTTTTTAATAAGCTGTCTAGGTTGGTCATAACTTTCCTTCCAAGGAGCAAGTGTCTTAATTTCATGGCTGCAGTCACCATCTGCCGTGATTTTGGAGCTCCATAAAATAAAGTCTGACACTGTTTCCACTGTTTCCCCATCTATTTGCCATGAAGTGATGGGCCCAGATGCCATGATCTTAGTTTTCTGAATGTGGAGTTTTAAGCCAACTTTTTCACTGTCCTCTTACACTTTCATCAAGAGACTCTTTAGTTCTTCTTCACTTTCTGCTATAAGGTGACTTAAATTTTTAGGTGACTTATTTTTATTTTTGAGGTTCAGATGAGTATGTTTCTCAACCTAATATTACCTAGTATTAAAATACAAAGTCCATGCTAAATTAAAATTAAATTTTACTATTTAACTTGGCAAATTTCTAATAAAATGTTTTAATGTTTATTAATTGAATCAATAAAAATATACATGATCACAGAAGAAAATTATCTAGGTAATTATTATAAATATGATTATAGTATTAAGTACTGTTATACACTGGGAAACTTCTAAATTAGGAGTAAGCAGAAAAATAGAACTTTCCTATCTATTAGGTAGTCATTTTACTATTAATAACATATATCTGTAAATAATTTTGCATAAAATTTCAAATATAAATGATGTGTTTTGAGATTAAGCATTTCTTTTAAAAGTATGCAGTCTAATGTTAGGTCACTGAACTACTTATTATGCATAAACATAAGAGCTGTAGCTATAGAAACCACACACTTTCAGGGCTTTCCCAGTGGTTCAGTGGTTAAAAATCTGCTTTGCTATGCAAGGGATGCAGGTTCGATTCCTGGTTGGGGAACTAGGGTCCCACATGGCCAAAGAGCAAATAAGTCCGTGCACTGTAACCAGAGAGTCCGTGAGTCGCAACAAAAGGTCCCTCATGACACAACTGAGATCTGACACAGCCAAATAAGTAAATATTTTTAAAAAAGAGAAACCACACATTTTGGAGGTAGTGATTTAAACAAAAAGAGAGTTATTCTGATTACTGAATAACTTACATATATATGATGATTGTATTACATATAATAATTGTAGTAGAATAATAAAGGAAATATATATATTGTATATAAAAGTAGAAAAGATTGCATTCAGTGAGCTCCAACAGTTGAGTTCTAAATTGAAGAATTTTATACTAGCTTCACTATTTTGATACCCTAAAAGAACTATATAAGTTAGAGATAGTAAGATAACCCCAATATGTCCGATAATAATCAACAAATAAATACAACTGAAAAGCAACTGTGCATACCATTATGCACGCACCCTTTGTACACACGATAAAGGAACGCATTTCTGTACCAGATGGAAATGAATGGAAGGAGCCTTGCTTAAGGGCACAAATCTTCAAGAACCATTTAGTGAATATTAAACAAAAACGGTCTAATCCACGTAACATCACCTACTGGTTTTCCTGGTGCTCAGTCACAGTGCCCAGATGGCTCCATGTTTCAAGCTGGAAGCTGGCCATGGGAAGCACAGGTGTGCACCCACACACACAGGCACGGGGAGCACACCCACGTACATGAACAGAAAGTGGGTCTCAGACTGAGAGAGAAAGAATTTTAAGAATACACAAAATGACAAACAGAAACGTACATTTTACAAACTGAACTGCTCTATGGATATAAATATTATCTTTGATTCAATTTTCACAGAACTGGAAAATAAAACTCTTTTACCCAAGTGGATAGCAATTTAATGAATGTGAAATCACAACTATTTAAGGGTAATAAAAAAAACTTTTTATAGATGTGTGTATGTGTGTGTGTGAGAGAGAGAGAGTATGTCTGTACATCCACATTGTCAAACTTTCCAGTTCACCCTCCAAAATCAGGAACAAATATAACTTTTTGACTCTATAGTTCTGTGGATAAGGCCTTTTTTTAATTTTCTCTCCAAACTCCATTCATTTCCATGCAAAAATAATGCAATCTTTTTCTGGCATCAGTAAAGCTACACAAATAAACACAACAGGGGTAGTTATACTGTTATCACATACATGTATATTTTTCAAGCACAGAAATATATATATATATATATGTATAAAAATCTGTATTAGTGTGATGTGTAAACATTTTACAAGGTAAGATGTAAAGGAGCCTTTAAAGCATTTCTACAAAATAACACTTATCTAATACAAAATGAAATTGTCTTTCCAAAAGGAAACAAGAATTTGGGGATCCAGTTTCTCAGGTAAAGCATAATTCTTCAGTGCCAAACAGTGAAAGTTTGCTCTATACCCACATATAACATCCAAAGAAAATAATCAGTTCCCTTTTCTTGTCCCAATCTACTTTTCATTCCATCAATTTCTTACTTTGCCCTTCCTACCTACAGGCTTTCCTGAGTGAAATTAGTGCAAGTAGATTTTTTTATATTAAATAATTAAGAATTGAGCCACTTAAACTCACATAAGAATAGTAAATATGAACAACAATATAAACAAATATTTATATTCTCTTTTCAATCCTTAATATCAGATAGATTCTCCTGGTATACTAACAGTACCAATACAGATATCACTGGATAAATTACTTATTTACTATGCTATTTTCCTTTAAAAATAGTCTACAAGTTCTGCCTGGATATATATACATATATGTGTAAGCATATATGTGTATATATATGTATATATAATGTATGTGTGTCTAGTCCTCTGACTGCCATCATTTAACAAGTAAAATTCGGATTACAGAAAGAAAGCTAGCAGATGAAGAAATTGCTCACCTGGAGGAGGCAGATCAACAGACTGAAGTCTACTTGTGATGGTGTGTAGGGTGAGGATAGCAAAGGAAAGCAAAGTCGGGAATGCTTGAAAAATAAAATATTTTTAGTTAACAAATAGAAAAGCCAAGCTGGAAAATAGGGCCGATAGAATCATGAATCCTTCTCTACTGACTTCAAATTTTATATTACAATTCTCTAGATGGATCAGTCTTTATGGACATGGTTATTGGCATTTCCCCAAATACAAAAGACAATCTTATTGGAAGGAAATTACTTGTTTGGAGTATTTCAGTTTAGATGAGATAGAAACATGCAAATTAACCTATACGAATGCCTAGGACAATAGGGAAAATAACCTTGTGATGCTGATAGAGTCATTTTTCCTAAATAAAATAAAAACTTTTCTTCAATAAAGAAGATGTAAAAAGCAGGATCAAAATTAAACTTGCAAACTGTCCAATATACCTAGACAGTAAGGCTTTAATAGTTTTAATTGCATTTTTTTCCCTTAATGTTAGTTACACAATATATGTTATTTGGTACTTGAAACAACAGACTATGTGTAATATATTTAACACTTTACTCAGTTGCCTAGAAACTTTTGATTTTTAGAATGTACTGACAGTACTAATGATGAACATATGCATTTCCATAACATTTTCTACTCTTTTTCCACACACCATAAAATAAGTTATTAAATATAAAATTAAGGCAATGTGGCTTTTGGGGTTTTTGTTTGCTTTTTCTGAATTTCTACCTAACTTAGGTATATATTGATCAACTTAGACTAAAAAAAGAACATTTCATTTGCATTAATGTTATTGAAATGTGCAGTTAATATATGAAACTGATTGCTGCCTAAAAGTTCTGACAAAAAAAAAAAAAAAAATGCCTGCCGGTGACCAAAGTAGCTTTATTTTCTAAATAATCTCATTTTCTTATTTCAACCTTTATTCAACATCTGTTGTTTGCCCCTCCCCTGCAAGGTAATTATTCAGGATCCAATGTAAAACAGACTGAGTAGTTAATAATGGGCAGCTCAAACATTTTTTTTGCCCTGTTGCCCTACAGATGTTTCATTTTTTTTCCCTTCTGTCTTCCTGTTTAATTTGTGTATGTTTCTCTCTTCTTCTTAAAGTATATTCCCACAACAGATGGAAACACCTGAAAATAAGTCTGCCTCATGCACGTGTTTAAATAATGCCTATTGTGATTTTTAGCACAGTGAAGAGAATACAGAACACATAGAGTATTTGTTTAGGGGAAGAAGAAGAATTAATCTGTAAGTCATCTTGTTATGTACTCAATTGAAAATTCTGAAAAGACAATTTAGTTCTTGCTGAAGATAGATGAGAAAAAATTACTGTCTACAACCTTCATTTATTCTTACTTTGTTACCAGGTTCATTTGTCTTTTATAAATTTGACATGATTCTCTTAAATTTTCAGTCCTAGCACAAACTTAACTTTTTTCTATCCACTGACCATTTTACTGTACAAAAGGCACTATAATATTTGATCAAAAAAAAAAAAGAAATCAACATCTAACAATTTTCAGATATAGTCAAAACATATCTTATATTTTTAAAATAGTATAACCAAAGTCACATAAAGTATAGACTTTTTATTCAGAAAAATGCACCACATCCAAATTAGAGATAAAGAAGCTAAAGGTTATGCACTGGGTTGGATATTGTACTCCAAATATTCATTACCACCCAGAATCTATGACCTTTGGAAACAGGGTACTTGAAGATGTAATTAAAGATGAGGTCATACTGGATGATAGTTGGCCCTCCTCCAAACTCTGCTGTCCTTTTAGGAAAAAAAGAAAAAAAGACACAGAGACAGTCACACAGGGGGGACAGTCACACAGGGGGCACACCAGGTGAAAATGGAAGTTAAGTTTGGAGTACTGTGTCTAAGATTGCTGGCAATCACCAGAAGCTAGCTAGAGACAGAGTCCGCCTCCAGAGCCATCAGGGAGCAGAGCCCTGATGATACCATAATTGGTTGGTTGGTTAGGTGGATTAGTCGCTCAGTCACATCTCACTCTTTGCGACCCCACAGACTGTAGAGAGCCAGGCTCCACTGTCCATGGGATTTTCCAGGCAAGAACACTGGAGTGGGTTACCACTTTCTTCTTCAGATACCTTGATCTGGAACCACTAATCTCCAGAAATGGGAGAGAATAAATTTCTATTATTTTAAGCCACATAGTTCATGGTATTTTGTTATGACAGCTTTAGGTAACTAATAATGATTTTGGTACCAGAAGTGAGGTGTTACTCTTAACACATAACCTAAAAATGTAAAAGTGACTTTGGAATTGGGTGATGGATAGAAGATGCAAGGTTTTGAAATTTATGTTTTTTAAAAAGCTTAAATTGCCTTAAGGAAGCTACTGGAAGAAATATGGACATTAAAGGTGATTTTGCCGAGAGCTCAGGAAGAAGCCAAGGAGAGCTGTACAGAAAGCATCTGTCATCTTAGAGGAAACCTATGTGGTTATCACGAACAGAATGTAGATAGAAGTACAAACAGTACAGTTGCTTCTTGTGAGACCTCATACGGGAATGTTACCGGACTCTGGAAGGCAATTGTTGTTATAAGTGGCAGAAAACCTGGCCAAATTATTCTGTGCAAAGTAGAATGTATAATCAATGAACTTGGATATTTAGATGAGGAGATTTCCTAGCAAAGTGCATTAGGTGTGGTCTGGTTTCTCCTTGCTGGTTATAGCACAATGTGAAAGAGATTAACAGGAATGGAATTTCAAGCAAAAAGAAACCATCACTTGATTTGGAAAAGTCTCTGTTCATCCAGATAGCATGCTCTGAAAATAAGGACAATGGTGGACAGTCATTTGCTACAGATATTTGGCATATAAGTGATGGATCCACTCAATCATCTCAAGAGAAGTCAGAATTAGGAACGGGATTATCAAGGAATAATCTATGGATGTGTATCTAATGGCATGGATCCCTTCAACATCCACAGAAGACAAATATTTTTGACAATTACATTCCACTAGAAACACTGCAATTTGAACTGAAGGAGACATATATGGGATAAAACGCAGGGACAGGGTTTCCGAGGATACCGATGCGGGGACCAGGAAGGGTGAGCTAAGTGCAGAGGGTCAGGACAAAGCATTAAGACACACTAAAAACACAGATGATTACTTTCAGGCCTTGAAAGCTAATGGAAATTCCCCTGCTGTGTTGTCAGCTTCCTTTAGATTCAGTTCAGTCATTCAGTCTGTCTGACTCTTTGTAACCCCATGGACTGCAGCACACCAGGCCTCCCTGTCCATCACCAACTCCCAGAACTTGCTCAAACTCATGTCCATCGAGTCAGTGATGCCATCCAGCCATCTCATCCTCTGTTGTCCCCTTCTCCTCCTGCCTTCAATCTTGCCCAGCATCAGGGTCTTTATCAATGAGTCAATTCTTCACATCAGATGGCGAAAGTATTGGAGTTTCAGCTTCAGCATCAGTCCTTCCAATGAATATTCAGGACTGATTTCATTTAGGATGGACTGGTTGGATCTCCTTGAAGTCCAAGGGACTCTCAAGAGTCTTCTCCAACACCACAGTTCAAAAGCATCAATTCTTCAGTGCTCAGCTTTCTTTATCATCCACCTCTCACATCTACACATGACTACTGGAGAAACCATAGCTTTGACCAGATGGATATTTGTCAGTAAAGTAATGTCTCTGCTTTTTAATATGCTTTCTAGGTTGGTCATAGCTTTTCTTCCAAGAAGCAAATGTCTTTTAATTTCATGGCTGCAGTAAAAATCTGCAGTGATTTTGGAGACCAAGAAAATAAAGTCTGTCACTGTTTCCATTGTTTCCCCAAATATTTGCCTTGAAGTGATGGGACCAGATGCCATGATCTTAGTTTTCTGAATGTTGAGTTTTAAGCCAACTTTTTCACTCTCCTCTTTCACTTTCATCAAGAGGCTCTTCAGTTCTTCTTCACTTTCTGCCATAAAGGGTGGTGTCATCTGCATATCTAAGGTTATTGATATTTCTCCTGGCAATCTTGATTCCAGCTTGTGCTTCATCCAGCCTGGCATTTTTTTTTTTTTTTAACATAAAATAGAAACTAACTTTATTTCTCTGGAAGAAGCAGATATTCATAGCTGGGGCAGCAACTTTGGCAACAGAGACTGGTGGGAAAACACGGAACAGCACAGGGGAAGAGCTGGGTCAAAGAGGAAGCACTGGTGTCCCTCCAGGGCTGCTGCCCCCTTGGTCTCCTTCCAATCCTGGGCCCTAGGGCCCTGGTCCCTGCCAGAGAACGAACTGGCACCCTAGCTCTGCTACCTGAGCCACCTCAGGCTATTTTCAGGCACAAGATCCTAAGACCGGCCAAGTCCCATAATACGACCACGGTGAGGCCACATTGTTCGACAGGGCTCCCTGGAAAGTGTATGATATACACTGCATATGAGTTAAATAAGCAGGGTGACAATAAACAGCCTTTACATACTCCTTTCCCTATTTGGAACCAGTCTGTTGTTCCATGCCCAGTTCTAACTGTTGCTTCTTGACCTGCATACAGATTTCTCAGGATGCAGGTAAGGTGTTCTGGGATCCCCATCTCTTGAAGAATTTTCCACAGTTTGTTGTGATCCACACAGATCCTTTAGATTAGTAATGCCTTATTCTTTCCAATTTCTCTTTCAGAATGAGAATGTCTAGCCTACGCTTCTTCCACCACTATTTTAGAAGCAGACAACTTGTTTTCTAGTTTGATAGGTATGTGGCAAGAAGTAAATATTGCCTCAGGATGGACCATGCCACACCTGATTTAGATGCTGATATTTGGACTTCTCAAGTTGATATCTAGAAGAGATTAAGGACTTAGAGTTCATGCTGGATAGGGTTATGACAGTGGGGTGAAGTTGAAAGGGGGTAATGGATTTTCAAACTGGATAGACATGAATTGGGGGCCAGAGGGTAGACTGGGCTAAATTAGCATCTTCCCAAATTCATGTCCACCTAAAAACTCAGAATGTGACCTAATTTAGAAACAGAATCTTTGCAGACATTATTACTTAAGATGATGTCCGTTAATATTAGGAATGGCCGTAATCTAATGACTGGTGTCCTTATAGGAAAAAAAAAAAAAAGAGAGAGAGAGAGAGAAACAGAGACAGTCATACAAAGGGAACACAATATGACCATGGAGGCAGACACAGGACTGATGCGTCTGGGTTTGCTAGCAGGCACCAGAAGCCAGGAAGAGGCAAGGCGTGGTCCTGCCCTAGGACTCTGAAAGCATGGCCCTGCTGCCTCGAGTGTGGACGTCACCAGAACTGTAGGAGAAATAATCTGTGTTTGAAGCCACCCAATCAGTAGCACTTTGTTACATTTACCCTAGGAAACTAATACATAATGTCAAGAAAAAAAAAAAAGCCTATAAACTTAAAAAATATAGAATACTCAGATACCTGTCCAGAGTGACAATAGGGAAAATAAAATGTAGATGCTAGAAAAGTGAAACAAGATTGATATGAATAAATTAAAATGTTGTCTTCAATACTATGGCTTATAAATAAGCTAAACTTAGTATCAGAGATTAGTACATAAATCACTAAAACTGATACCAGGAGTAGAAGTCTACACTGAAATTACCCAGGAAAAATATGTGTGTAAGATTGTTCTGCTGATGCTGCTGCTAAGTCGCTTCAGTCGTGTCCGACTCTGTGAGACCCCATAGACGGCCTCCCACCAGGCTCCCCCATCCCTGGGATTCTCCAGGCAAGAACACTGGAGTGGGTTGCCATTTCCTTCTCCAATGCATGAAAGTGAAAATTGAAAGTGAAGTCACTCAGTCATGTCCGACTCTTAGCGACCTCATGTACTGCAGCCTACCAGGCTCTTCCATCCATGGGATTTTCCAGGCAAGAGTACTGGAGTGGGGTGCCATTGCCTTCTCCAAGATTGTTCTAAATGTTACCCAAAACTGTGAAATAGAATTTTTTGTAATGCTTGCTAAATAGTAACTCTTTGTCCTTATTTCCTCAGATTGCTAGCTTCTCAACTTATATTACTTTCAACTTTTTATGTATAATAATCATATTTTAATGTCATCTGCATGGCAAATTTGCTTGAAATTCCCATGTATACTAGGGGACTATTAAAAAATGTGCACTTATGTACATGAGTATTTGGATTAACAATGAGAAAAGAAATAATTTCTTACAAGAAAGTATATCTCCATATGTGTAAATGTAGCTTCAAACACATGCATATTTTTAGTGAGAATATTTTTACTATAGATAGCTGGAATAGATGATTCAAATCCACAGATATTCAGCATTATCTCAAACCATGTATTAATAAATTTCCTACACCTTTGGAAAATGAATGTATTAACATTAAAATATCCAGTTTTTATACATGGATCAAAAGGCAGTTGACTACATTTTTCACCCAAATAGAAAAAATAAGGCAGACATATATTTCCTTTAAGAAATATGATACTGAATTTCAATAAAATATACTGTACATTAGCAATAGGTATATGCATTGTTAGCAAAGGCATTTTTAAAGTAACTTCAGTATACACACGCACATTGTGTTTCTTTAGGGCTTTATGTCTTAATATATTAAAATTAACTCATTTTTTTCGGGAAATTCCCTGGTGATCCAGTGGTTAGGACTTAGCACTTTCACTGCCATAGGGAACTAAGCTGCAATCCCTGTTCAGTGAACTAAGATTCCGCAAGCAGCCCGGCATACGCCCCAAAAAAGACTTAAAAATAAATAAATAAATAAATCATTTGTATAAGGCACTTGTCCTAGTCTGTTTGGGCTGCTATAACAAACTGCTACAGACTGGAAGCTAATAAGCAATAGAAACTTATTTACCACAGTTCTGGAAGCTTCAGTTCAGTTCTGTCACTCAGTCATGTCCGATTCTTTGCGACCCCATGAATCGCAGCACTCCAGACCTCCCTGTCCATCACCAACTCCTGGAGTTCACTCAGACTCACGTCCATCGAGTCAGTGATGCCATCCAGCCATCTCTTCCTCTGTCGTCCCCTTTTCCTCCTGCCCCCAATCCCTACCAGCATCAGAGTCTTTTCCAATGAGTCAACTCTTTGCATGAGGTGGAAGCTTAGAAAACGCCTAAGATCAAGGCACCTGCAGATTCAGAGTCTGGAGAGGATCCAGCTTTTGGTTCAGGGAAGGCTGTTTTTTTCCTCTGTGTCCTCACATGGAGGAAGGAGGCCTCCATAACGAGAGCATTAATCCCATTCATGAGGGCTCCACCCTCATGACCTAACACCTCCCAAAGGCCTCACCTCGAAATACCATTAGCTTGGGGATTAGGTTTCAAAGAAAGAATTCGGTGGTAGGATACAAACCCTTCAGTACATAGCAGCATTCTACTTCATGAAATAAAATCAATATTGTGGGAGGAGAGAAGACTGAAAGTCATAGATCTAAAAAGAAATTGAATATATTTTTCAATTGATCTGTTGTGGAACTAATAAATAATAATAATAAAAACTTGATACATTTTTGTATGTTGTGTTAGTAGCTCAGTCATGTCTGAATCTTCACAGCCCCATGAACAGTAAACCACCAGGCTCCTCTGTCCATGGGATACTTCAGGCAAGAACACTGGAGTGTGTTTCCATGCCCTCCTCCAGGGCATCTTCCCAACCCTGGGATCACACCCAGGTCTCCTGCATGGCAGGCAGATTCTTAACCATCTGAGCCACCACAGAAGCCTTTACACACATATGTACATATACACAAATACATACATATGTTAATTACTGGGATTTATGGTGCCCTTTGCAATTTCAAACCCGGGTTCGATCCCTGGGTCGGGAAGATTTCCTGGAGAAGGAAATGGCAACCTACTCCAGTACTCTTGCCTGGAGAATCCCCATGGAGAGAGGAGTCTGGTGGGCTACAGTCCATGGGGTCGCAAAGAGTTGGACATGACTGAGTGACTTCATTTCACTTTGCAATTTCAAAGCCGAAGTATCAATCCATCCAAGTTATATAAGTTCTCTAAAAGTGACTGAATCTGCTGCTACTGCTGCTAAGCATGTGTTAAAAAGTGACATTGGTATCTTACACACAATGCAAGAAAATATATCTTACTGTTTTCTGATATTTTTCACAGTAGAATCCTTCTGCTGTGTTATTTCAGTTTCTTTAAATGAAAATCAATGCATGTTTTTTTGTAGCATAGCAAATTACCCCCTGTCACTTTGTTTCAAATAATATCTTTTAAGTACCATGCCCACATTTAGGTTTCAGTGGGTTCTTGGTAGAAACTTTAGTCACTGAGCCAGGCTTTACAATAGGAAACAGCTATTCAATTAAATTTTATCCTGATATTTGGTTTTCAATTATTATACAGATATGGAAATATGATATAAAATTAGTTTTTAAAAGTAGATTTATATTATCAGAATAGTAATCAAAGGAGAAAAACTCTCAATACACTTTGGGTTTTCTACAGAATTTCTACTGACTCCTGGACAGCTCCAGTGAGTAAATTTTGTAATCTGTAATGCCTACAAAAATGTCAGGAGGGCATAATAGCCATACTATCATAATTACCCTTGACAAATGCTACAGGAAAGAGGGAGTGCATTGAATTCATATTGCTTTGATGATAAAACAAAATGGCACAAGGACAGTTACAGGCTGAGTTGTGATTAAATCACAGAGACCACAAACCTGCATGACTGAATTCTCATTCTTTTAGTATTGAAATTAGAAGACAGGTATCTAAAACCATTCAAACATCCAACTAAAAGAGAATAGATTTTATCTGAAAGTTTCTCTGTGAATTTCCTCCACTCAAAAACAATCAGTTCAGTTCAGTCTCTCAGTTGTGTCTGACTCCGCGACCCCATGGACTGCAGCACAGCAGGCCGTCCTGTCCGTCACCAACTCCCGGAGTTTACTCAAACTTAGGTCCATTGAGTAGGTGATACTATCCAACCATCTCATCCTCTGTCGTCCCCTTCTCCTCCCACCATCAATCTTTCTGAGCATCAGAGTCTTTCCTGTGAGTCAGTTCTTCACATCAGGTGGCCATGGTACTGGGGTTTCAGCTTCAGCGTCAGTCCTTCCAATGAATACTTAGGATTGATTTCCTTTAGGATGGACTGGTTTGATATCCTTGTAGTCCAAGGGACTCTCAAGAGTGCTCCAACAGCACAGTTCAAAAGCATCAATTCTTCGGTGCTCAGGCTTCTTTATAGTCTAAATCTAACATCCATACATGACCACTGGAAAAACCATAGCCTTGACTAGATGGACCTTTGTTGTCAAAATAATGTCTCTGCTTTTCAATATGCTGTCTAGTTTGGTCATAACTTTTTTACCAAGGAGCAAGCATCTTTTAATTTCATGGCTGCAGTCACCATCTGCAGTGATTTTAGAGCCCCCCAAAATAAAGTCTGTCACTGTTTCCACTGTTTCCCCATCTATTTGCCATGAAGTAATGGGACAAGATGCCATGATCTTAACTTTCTAAGCATTGATTTTTAAGCCACTTTTTTCACTCTCGTCTTTCACTTTCATCAAGTGGCACTTTCTGCCATAAGGGTGGTGTCATCTGCATATCTGAGGTTATTGATATTTCTCCCAGCAATCTTGATTTCAGCTTGTGCTTCATCCAGCCCAGGGTTTCTCATGATGTACACTGCATATACGTTAAATAAGCAGGGTGACAATATACAGCCTTAACGTACTCCTTTTCCTATTTGGAAATACTCTGTTGTTCCATGACCAGTTCTAACTGTTACTTCCTGATCTGCATACAGATTTCTTAAGAGTCACGTCAGGTGGCTTGGTATTCCTACCTCTTAAAGAATTTTCCACAGTTCATTGTGATCCACACAGTCAAAGGCTTTGGCATAGTCAATAAAGCAGAAGTAGATGTTTTTCTGGAACTTTCTTGCTTTTTCGATGATCTAATGCAATTTTATCTCTGGTTCCTCTGCCGGTCCTAATTCCAGCTTGAAGAACTGGAAGTTCACAGTTCATATACTGTTGAAGCCAGGCTTGGAGAATTTTGAGCGTTACTTTGCTAGCGTGTGAGATGAGTGCAATTGTGCGGTAGTTTGAACATTCTTTGGCATTGCCTTTCTTTGGGATTGGAATGAAAACTGACCTTTTCAAGTCTTATGGCCACTGCTGAGTTTCCCAAATATACTGGCATATTGAGTGCAGCACTTTCACAGCATCATCTTTCAGGATTTGAAAGAGCTCAACTGGAATTCCATCACCTCCACTAGCTTTGTTCATAGTGATGCTTCCTAAGGCCCACTTGACTTCACATTCCAGGATGTCTGGCTCTAGGTGAGTGATCATACCATCATGATTATCTGGGTCATAAAGATCTTTTGTGTACAGTTCTTCTGTGTATTCTTGCCACATCTTGTTTATATCTTCTGCTCTGTTAGGTCCATACCATTTCTGTCCCCTCTTGCCCATCTTTTCATGAAGTGTTCCTTTGGTTTCTCTAAATTTCTTAAAGAGATCTCTAGTCTTTGCCACCCTATTATTTTCCTCTATTTCTTTGCACTGATCACTGAAGAAGGCTTTCTTATCTCTCCTTGCTATTCTTTGGAACTCTGCATTCAAATGGGTGTATCTTTCCCTTTCTGCTTTGTCTTTAGCTTCTCTTCTTTTCACAGTATTTGTAAGACCTCCTCAGACAACCATTTTGCCTTTTTGCATTTCTTTTTCTTATATGTGCCTCCTGTGCAATGTCACGAACCTCCATCCATAGTTCATCAGGCACTCTGTGTATCAGATCTAAACCCTTGAATCTATTTCTCACTTCTACTGTATAGTTGTAAGAGATTTGATTTAGGTCATACCTGAATGGTCTATTTGGTTTTCCTTACATTCTTCAATTTAAATCTGAATTTGGCCATAAAAAGTTCATAATCTGAGCCACAGTCAAGTCCTGGTCTTGTTTTTGCTGACTGTATAGAGCTTCTCCATCTTTGGCTGCAAAGAATATAATCAATTTGATTTTGGTATTGACCATCTGGTGATGTCCATGTGTAGTCTTCTCTTGTGTTGTTAGAAGAGGGTGTTTTCTATGACCAGTGCGTTCTTGTGGCAAAATTACATTAGCCTTTGCCCTGCTTCATTCTGTACTCCAAGGCCAAATTTGCTTGTTACTCCAGGTATTTCTTGACTTTCTATTTTTGCATTCCAGTCCCCTATAATGAAAAGGACATCTTTTGGGGGTGTTAGTTCTAAAAAGTCTTGTAGGTCTCCGAAGAATCATTCAACTTCAGCTTCTTCAGTTTTACAGGTTGGGGCATAAACTTGGATTACTGTGATACTGAATGGTTTGCCTTGGAAATGAACAGAGATCATTCTGTCATTTTTGAGATTGCATCCAAGTATTACCTTTCAGACTCTTTTGTTGACTATGATGGCTACTCCATTTCTTCTAAGGGATTCCTGCCCACAGTTCAGTTCAGTTCAGTCGCTCAGTCACGTCCGACTCTTTGTGACCCCATGAATCCCAGCACGCCAAGCCTCCCTGTCCATCACCATCTCCCAGAGTTCACTCAACTCATGTCCGTCGAGTCAGTGATGCCATCCAGCCATCTCATCCTCTGTCGTCCCCTTCTCCTCCTGCCCCCAGTCCCTCCCAGCATCAGAGTCTTTTCAATGAGTCAACTCTTCGCATGAGGTGGCCAAAGTACTGGAGTTTCAGCTTTAGCTTCATTCCTTCCAAAGAAATCCCAGGGCTGATCTCCTTCAGAATGGACTGGTTGGATCTCCTTGCAGTCCAAGGGACTCTCAAGGGTCCTCTCCAACACCACAGTTCAAAAGCATCAATTCTTCGGTGCTCAGCCTTCTTCACAGTCCAACTCTCACATCCATACATGACCACAGAAAAAACCACAGCCTTGACTAGATGAACCTTTGTTGGCAAAGTAATGTCTCTGCTTTTCAATATGCTATCTAGGTTGGTCATAACTTTCCTTCCAAGGAGTAAGCGTTTTTTAATTTCATGGCTGCAGTCACCATCTGCAGTGATTTTGGAGCCGAAGAAAATAAAGTCTGACACTGTTTCCACTGTTTCTCCATATATTTCCCATGAAGTGATGGGACCGGATGCCATGATCTTTGTTTTCTGAATGTTGAGCTTTAAGACAACTTTTTCACTCTCTTCTTTCACTTTCATCAAGAGGCTTTTTTAGTTCCTCTTCACTTTCTGCCATAAGGGTGGTGTCATCTGCATATCTGAGGTTATTGATATTTCTCCTGGCAATCTTGATTCCAGTTTGTGTTTCTTCCAGTCCAGCGTTTCTCATGATGTACTCTGCATATAAGTTAAATAAGCAGGGTGATAATATATGGCCTTGATGTACTGCTTTTCCTATTTGGAACCAGTCTGTTGTTCCATGTCCAGTTCTAACTGTTGCTTCCTGACCTGCATACAGGTTTCTCAAGAGGCAGGTCAGGTGGTCTGGTATTCCCATCTCTTTCAGAATTGTCCACAGTTTACTGTGATCCACACAGTCAAAGGCTTTGGCATAGTCAATAAAGCAGAAGTAGATGTTTTTCTGGATCTCTCTTGCTTTTTCCATGATCCAGTGGATGTTGGCAATTTGATCTCTGGTTCCTCTGCCTTTTCTAAAACCAGCTTGAACATCAGGAAGTTCACGGTTCACATATTTCTGAAGCCTGGCTTGGAGAATTTTGAACGTTACTTTACCAGCATGTGAGATGAGTGCAATTGTGTGGTAGTTTGAGCATTCTTTGGCATTGCCTTTCTTTGGGATTGGAATGAAAACTGACCTTTTCCACTCCTGTGGCCACTGCTGAGTTTTCCAAATTTGCTGGCATATTGAGTGTTGCATTTTCACAGCATCATCTTTCAGGATTTGATATAACTCCACTGGCATTCCATCACTCTCACTAGCTTTGTTCATAATGATGCTTTCTAAGGCCCACTTGACTTCACATTCCAGGATGTCTAGCTCTAGGTCAGTGATCACACCATCGTGATTATCTGGGTCGTGAAATCTTTTTTGTACAGTTCTATATCAGATACAGATATAATGATCAACTGAGTTAAATCCACCCTTTCCAGTCCATTTTAGTTCGCTGATTCCTAAAATGTTGAGGTTCACTCCTGCCATCTCCTGTTTGACCACTTCCAATTTGCCTTGATTCGTGGACCTAACATTCCTGGTCCATATGCAATATTGCTCTTTACAGCATTGGACCTTGCTTGCTTCACCAGTCACATCCACAACTGGGTGTTGTTTTGCTTTGGCTCCACCTCTTCATTCTTTCTGGAGTTATTTCTCCACATATTGGGCTTCTACTGACCTGGGGAGTTCATCTTTCAGTGTCCTATCTTTTTTGCCTTTTCATACTATTCATGGGGTTCTCAAGGCAAGAATACTGAAGTGGTTTGCCATTCCCTTCTCCAGTGGAGACATTATGATAACATTAAAACAATAATAATAACAGTAAAAAGAACAAGATGAGTCAGCATTCTTATGACAGAAGGCAAGCATCACTAGTGAACATCCATGCAATTGAAAATACTGAGTGTATACACAGACACACACACACGCACATATATATTCCACAATTGCTAATGAGCTATATTCTGAAAATTTATTCATTATCCTTACTTGGGAATTCAAAATATACTTTACTATATTCAAAATTTATAATAAAATAGGTTTTTGGTTTAGCTTACAAAAACTAAAACTGCTAAAGTTACAGTGTGGTTGGACAATAATACCATGACTACTAACCTTGGCTTTAATTTGAAGTTCTAGCAATAGGGAGCAATAGAATATAACAAGAAGTGGAGAAAGAACACCTAATTCCCTCCTTTGAAGACACAGAAGTGATTCTGTGCAGATAAATGAAGCAAGCTGCATTTATTCACCTTTCCTTATCTTTTCTCCATTTAACACACTTTCTCTTATCCCTAAATTTATTTGACTTCCTTCATTTTCCCAATTGAGAGTATCACCTTGGCCAATTTACTCTCCCCATAAGTTCACTGCTCCCTGACATTACCTATAGATTTTTCCTTTCTCAAGAGAACTTTCTTTCATGCCAAGCAGTTGATATCTGGCATATGTTATACCTAAAAGCAATCTGATTAAATATATCCAAATTCATTTGACTTAACTGCTAATTCTCTCAAAATTTAGGGGGAAAAAAGAGGGTTTTTTTTTTTTACCAAACTCTTTAGTAGCTTCCTGGCCAAAGAGATCACATCTTTACAAAAATGGGAACACTTATAAAACTGTGCTAAATGTCTCAATTGTGAAATATTCATAAAAGTAAATTGATGATATAAAAACAAAATAAAGACAGACTACACAAATTCACATGTGCACTTGCACACACATGCACATGCAGTTTTGCAGAGACACAGGAAAGCAATGTCACATGAGAGCCTGCTGGCATCCACAGCCACGCCTATTTCCTTTTATGGCTCTCTGAATGCAGTCAGCAGCAGGGGTTCAGAATGTGGCAAAGACAGTGAGGAAAGGAAAGTGTCCTTCTATGGGGAAATTAATAGGTCAGAGAAGGTCTGTCTTGCTACACGCAACTGCATATGCACTACTGAGCCCATTCAGTACTCGGAGAGCATAACTGAGGCCATGAGGGAATACTCACACCATCCCTGAGGGCCATGAAAATTTCAGTCTCTAGAGCTGGATTCTTACAAGTGTCAATTGTGTTTAGTGACTGGACTATTAAGGAAGGACAGAACTTGAATTTGGCAAACCCAGTAGCTGGATCTGAAAATTTACTACATGTATTCTGGGTCAAATCCCTTAAATTCTCTACTCTTTCACTTTCTCATCTATAAAATGGGGATATCCTCATAGGATTATTGTGGCGTTAAATGAGCAGATGCAGGCAAAGCACTTAGTTCACAGAACCACTGAATGAACACTAGGATTAGGTTATAACACTATGGCAGGATCAGCAAGTCAAGGAAAGTATGGCACAATTTGGACACCTAAGTTTGAAGGCAGAACCTCTTTCAAGTAAGAGCTACTCATTTTTCGACTCTTTTAGAATCACAAAGCAAAACATATAATTGGTGCTTTTAATATGTTCACTATAATATTACTTACCATCTCAATTTAAGCATTGAATAAACAGAACACATAATCTTCTGAGAAGTGAAAGTGAAAATCGATCAGTCATGTCCAACTCTTTATGAGCCCAAGGACTATACAGTCCATGGAATTCTCTAGGCCAGAATACCGGAGTAGCCTTTCCCTTCTCCAGGGGATCTTCCCAACCCAGGGATCAAACTCAGAGGTTCCCATGCTGCAGGCAGATCCTTTACCAGCTGAACCACAAGAGAAGCCCAAGAATACTAGAGTGGGTAACCTATCCCTTCTCCAGTGGATCTTCCCAACCCAGGAATTGAACCAGGGTCTCCTGCACTGCAGGAAGATTCTTTACCAATTGAGCTATCAGGGAAGCCCCTAGTCTTCTGAGGGTGATAGTTGTTTACAGTTGACGTGAAAAGATCATAAATGCACAGTACTCTTTTGCTCCTAATGATTTTTTAAGTGATGGAATCAGAATCCCAGAGCTGTATCTCTATGCTTCTCTAACAGAAAAGTGTGTTCAAATACACAAAAGCAGAAATAGGCAAGATACATGTTCCCAAAGAAAAATATTAATAGATGGAAAATAATTTAAATCATGACTGCTCTGTAAAAAAAATATTGTCATAAAACAGCAAAATTATGGGTATTTTAAAATTAGAACATGAGAATCAAACACCTCTAATAGTCATTTGATGACTCATAATCATACATTTACTATCTTTTAGTGGAAACATCTGAGAAATACCAGAAAGGTGAAGAATTTGACATAGGCCACATGCAAATTAGAAGCAGACCTTCTGGAGGTCAGATGGAATGTCTCACATCTACATTTCCCCACCCTCCAGTTTTACAATTTATGTGACAAAAATCAGAGAGTCAAAAGAGATAAAGCAATACTGGGATATGGTAATTTGATAAACTACAGAAAAAGTGATGCTAATTTTTGCTTTCTTTGATATTTTTAGTAAACTAAATTTCATTTTAATAATTATTTTCCATTATATCTTTACTATTAGAAGAAAATAATGAGGAAGGTTTATTTTTAGTTGGGCCTTCTATTCATTATTTACTTATGGTTTCAGTTCAGTTCAGTTCAGTCACTCAGTCGTGTCCGACTCTTTGAGACTCCACGAATCTCAGCACGGCAGGCCTCCCTGTCCATCACCATCTCCTGGAGTTCACTCAGACTCACGTCCATCCAGTTGGTGATGCCATCCAGCCATCTCATTCTCTGTGGTCCCCTTCTCCTCCTGCCCCCAATCCCTCCCAGCATCAGAGTCTTTTCCAATGAGTCAACTCTTCGCATGAGGTGGCCAAAGTACTGGAGTTTCAGCTTTAGCATCATTCCTTCCAAAGAACACCCAGGGCTGATCTCCTTTAGAATGGACTGGTTGGATCTCTGGTTTATTGCCATTCAAAGAAATGATGACACAGGAAAAGTACATCCTATTTAACTCTTATTGAACATTGTAGAAATAACTGTCTTTATAGAATTGCTTGGCCTGAACTTTTTCTTGGGTCTAGTTCAGATTTCCTTGGTATGACTGCTCACATACAGAATGATGGTTACATTATTAAATAAATTTGTTTTATATTTTCCAAAGGTATTTGGGCAATATCAACAAAGGTCTAAGCAAAAGAAAGCAAATATTCACTCCCACAATCAGGCCATCTCTTAAACATATTCATCTAAGTTTCATTCCTTGTACCTATTTTTATATGTATACTCCATCCTTGTGCAGTTTAAATCTCAAAAGAGGTGTAATTAAGTGTGATAATTTATATTTTAGGAATAAGAGGGATGCTAGAGCTCATTCAAGAAAAAAAATGTCTTTATTTTATAGGCAGGAAAACAGTTTCAGAATAGACAGTGGCAAAACAAATATTATTCTCCTGATCCCAAGGAGAGTTATTTCCCCATATTTCTATATCTAAGTATTTTTCTTCTTGTTTTACTGTAGTCACCTATACTAGGGCCACCACATAATCTGTTATCCAAACAAGAATGTTTTTGAAAGTGATAGAGGCCACTATTAATAATTATGCCTGGACAATAGGTATAGACCGAGATTTTTTTTGAGGAAACCATGACCTACCCAGAGTTTAAATAAAGAACAAGTTTAGAAATCTTTGATTTGCTCCAAGATCATTTAAAAATAAGACAAAAATTTCATTTGGGATCCACATTTTATCTAGAAAATAATATAAATCTTTATCTTTTAAAATTGGAAAAAAATTTTATGTTTATTGACTGCATTAAAATATGTTTCATCCATATACACAGAAAAATGCAGTAGGGAAATATTTACTGCTTTTTTGAGAAACAATAGGCACCACCATGAACAAACATAGGGGAATGGTTGATAAAATTATATAAAATATTAACCTAATCAAAAAACTTCAAATAATTAAAAGCTATAAAAAGTAGTAATAAAAATGTCCTGTAAAAAATCTAATAGAGAAAGTAGCAAGTAAAGTACAGCATATAAACATAAAAGGATAAAAAGGCATTAGATACAGAAGAAAAATGTAAGTATGTAAAGAGAAGGCATCAACTAATCATACAAAGAAAGATATGTAATGTACAAATTTGATGAAGGAATTCTGATGGTGCTCACTTGAGTAATAAAAGAATGACAGATCAATAATGAAATTAGAAAGATAGCTATGAGAATAGTTTCTTAAAAATTCAGAAAATTAACAAAAAGAAAATTTTGGCATTGTTTATTAATTTGGGGATGAAACAAGCCAGAGATATGAATTATTTCACACACACACATTTTCAAAACACAAATCAATGAAACATAACTAAATATAGAACACTAATATCTCTTTTGACACAACTTCAATGCCTGCAAGGGAATGCACGCATTACAATCATACAAGCTGAAACCATTCAGATGTACCATGGCCAGTAATTATCTAGGACACTAAGAGATGCCGGCAAAAGTTAATCTAATAAATCTACCATTATCTCTAATGCTTCAAATCTGTGCCTTGAGCTAAACAGTTGTCAAAATGGGGCTCTGTTTACATATAAATGAATCAGAGTGGGGGACAAAGATGTCAAGCCTTTTTAAATTAATTTTTTTCCTTTCAATTGTTGGCAAAAAAATGGTTAGCTGGTATATCTCATATTGATTTTCTACAAGGTGCCAAAGGTCATTGTTTTTCCTCAGAAATATATTCTCTGTAACGTGAGGGTGAACCCTCATTTGAGTTCTCTAGCTCTGAAAGTTGGGTTTGGTGGTGTTCAAGGCATTTCTACAAGGCAACATCTCTGATAATTTTATCTCTATGGCCTGAAAGAATCAGCTTCAGAATGAAAGACAATATGTAATATTTTTCAAGAGCGTCGTATTACTTAAAAGATTTCTGTACACTAGATAAATTCAATTCACTACACAGTGCTCAAAATTACTAATCGAAACTATGCAAAACATAACACTCTGTGAGTATTTCCAATTTCATGAGGAGGAATAATTACCAGAACCCTGTAATCAGCATCTGTTTATCAATAAAAGTAAAGAGAAAGAAGTAGGATATATATGAACTACTAAAGACCAACGTTTCTTTTTTTTATGCTAATTTTATATTTTAATTTTATTTTTTAACTTTACAATATTGTATTGGTTTTGCCATAAAGACCAACATTTCAACTTTGATTTTATTTCAAAACTGTGTCAAAACTGTGACTCTATACATATGCTGTGTAGCTTCAATTTCTCTATCAGGTCAGTAAGACAAGTTTGTTCCCATAAGAATCTATCTTCCAGTAAAGGCACTGAAAATAAGTGCATGAACAAAGAATCTTCTGTTATTAAAAAATAAACAAAGCATCCTCTCCTCTTTTTATATGTATTCCTCTATACATTCTCGCCATATTTATATACTGAAAAGCAATAATTCAATCCAGAACATTTATTGGTCTATGATGTCACAAAAAACATCAGGTCAAGGTAAAAATCCACTTGATGAAATCTATGTGTACACTTTTACCCCCAAATCTACATTTTACTCCTTTACCAAGATTACAGATGTTTAGTGTCATTAAATTTAGATGCCCCGTTGCTATGACTTGTTTATACATGTAAGGAACCAAGACTATCTGGGATACTATGCTATACTTTTTGAACTTCCCAGGTGGCACTAGTGGTAAAGATTCCTCCTGTCAATGCAGGAGACACAAGAGCCACAGGTTCAATTCCTGGATTGGGATGACCCCCTAGAGAAGGAAGTGTCAACCCACTCCAGTATTCCTGACTGAAAAATTACATGGACAGAGGAACCTGGCAGGCTGCAGTCCATGGGGTCACAAAGAGTCGGACACAACTGAGTCTGCACCCACACGCATACTATATTTTAACACTTTTAAAAGAATGATGAAAACCCAAAATAGAATTAAGATCTATATGATTTTATATAACAAACATATTTTAAATTCATTTAATGTGAAGTACTCCAGAATTGAAGTCTTGTTCGTTTTGATTCTGGCCCCTTTTCCAACTTTCTTTGTAGATTAACAACAACAAAATTTACTTTCATTATGCATTACAGGATAAGGATGCTAATAAGCATATAAACTTCAGGGTTCAGGGTTTCATTACGTTATTAGTATTCTCAGTGCTCAGTTGCTTAGTTTTGTCTGACTGCAATCGCTTGGAATGCAACCCATCAGTCTTCTCTGTCAGTGGAATTCTCCAGGCAAGAATACTGGAGTGGGTAGCCATTTCCTTCTCCAGAGGATCTTCCCAACCCAGGGATTGAACCACATCTTTTGCATCTCCTGCATTGGTAGGCAGATTCTTTACCACTGAGCCACCTGGGAAGCTCATTTGTGATTTTTAAAAAAAACCAACTTTCTAGAATATTTGACTTTTAATACTATATAAGAGGATATAAAGACAATCATTTTGCATTTTGTTTCTGTGTGAGTTGTACACAGTGGATGTTAAATACATTAACCAACACAAATGTAATGCTGGGTTAAAAAATCTACCATCTTGTCAAGGATAAAGTATTTTAGATTTCTAGCACAAAACACTCATGCAAAAATTTGCTAAATTGCAGTTCTCCAACATGGCTAATATGCATAAAAAACATTTTATTTCATGAATAAATAAGAACTATTCTGTATAGCATAAGGTTCTAGAAAGAGTGGAAAACCATTCTGTATTCATAGGGTTTTCACTTAATAAAAATAAGTACATAGAGCTCAATGGAGAGAGAATCATCTGAAAGTATAAGCAGGTGCCTAAAAAACTATAAGGATGTCTCCTTAGAAGATGGATTTCCCCACTTTAGAATAAAACAGCAAGTCATTGCTCTAAAAAAGTAAAATGCTAATAAATAAATAAATAAGATCATAGACAAATGATTACCCTTGATGCAAGTATTTCCTAATGATTTCTTCAAGTCTACTTGAAAATTCAAAAAAATTAAGAATTATTTAAACAAATCGAGTGGGCTATTATCAGTTTGTTGAGAGCGTCAATCAACTGTGAATGTGGGAGGAATTTAAGTAGATAAAAATGTTGCCAACATTCATATATGATTCCTTTCTCATATTAACACATTCAAAAACTTTAGCAGTTTCATTACTACTCAGAAGGAAAATATTTTTTTCTCATCATGAAAAAACCTACCTAATTTTTATTGTTAATGCTCAAAATGTGTAAAATCATATTTTGTTTGTAATAGAGAACTACTAACTTCCATTTTCCAGTATAAATGATAAAATAAATTTAAATGTCACTATTAATGCTTTGAAATATATAGTATATTTTGCTGGACACAGTTTAAAACTATAAATAATTATTTTCATGTTCCTTGCAAAAAGTATTATGTATGTTTTCCTTTGTTAAAATAATCTATTTAAAGTAACACTGACATTTTTATTGATATTCTATTTTAATATGTTTATCATTTGTTTGGTTTATTTCTTAAAATTTTAGGACTAAATACAATTAGTTTATATAAAATTGCAAGTCCACTTTTTTTAAAGTGACTTATCTTGTATGTTTTTACATAAAAGCCCTGTTTCTGGCAGCATGTCATAGCCAGGGAATTAGGCTAGAGTTGCTAAAGGAGAGGCTACGATTTACAAACAAATTAATGCGACATGTCCCTCTTTTTTATGAATTACTTTTTTAAGATGTAAAATAAGGACAATTTGACTAAAACTGAAGATTTAAATACTTTTATACAATCTGATCTCCTTTTTGCATTCTAGGATCAAGATAGTATTTTCATAAAATGCTGACTGGTCTGGAAAACCAAAATAATAATTACAAATAAAATATGAAGACCAACCTATTCCTATTTCCTACTAAGAACAGCTGTTACAATAACATTGTATATAGAGAGAGTTTAAACTGTGCTTACATATATCAGTACACTTAACTTCATCTTTAAAGGAGAATGTCAAAAGACAATCCAGAGTTAAAGGGACAAGGGGCAGAAATAAACCAGCACCTGGGCTTTCTGCTTCATGTCCATTTCTTCAGGAAACAATGAAGATAATTTGAGCAGTCTTAACTACAAGAATATTTGCTGATTCATACTCTCTTCTTTGGTAACCTGCGACCAACTTAAATTACAGAGCTTTTTTCTGTGAGGACAGTGCTGACGTATATAAAGGGTTGGATACAAAGTAGAGGAAGTGGTAAATGGCAGATATGTGCTCCACTGCACTGGTCCATAATTTTTAATCCAACCTCACTTTTCTAACCAAAATTTACCATGCTGCAGACAAGATTATTTTGATGGGAGGAATAACATATTATAACTTAAAAATGGGTTATTTTCATCAAAATCATTTCAGTGTATGTAATTTCACCTGAAGACATAATTTACTTTTAGAAACCAATCTTCACCCGTCCTTTCCCCTTTCTATTTCCTTCCTCCCTTCCTTTCTTTTTCTTTCTTTTCTTTGTTTCCATTTGTAATCTCAACCTATCTTGTATGTTTTTACATAAAAACCCTGTTTCTGGCAGCACGTCATAGCCACGGAATTAGGCTGGAATTCCTAAATGAGAGGCTGATTTATAAACAAACTAAATGTGATCATGTCCCTGTTTTTTATGAATTTGTTTTTTAAGATGCAAATTATCAATATACCTGGAGCCATTGTTTTATACCAGATATCCAGATATTCTATGATAGAGAAAAACCCACTCAAATTTCCCTTCTCTTCCATACCCTTGATTTTAATTTATTTGGAAAGGGAAAACATAGTTTATTTCATCTCTTGCAGCCAGTACATTCAACCATACAATGAGACCTTCACTTACTGGAACAAAAGTGTGTCCTACTTAGCAGGTACACCGAGCAGTAATCAAGCGGTTAATAAAATAGAAAACACTGAAGTCTATATAGCACAAAAGGCCAATATCTTTCTACTCCTCATCAGGGAGTTATAGAAACATCCTGACCCAGCTCTTTGGACACACAGGAGTTGCCATCCGATTCAGATCCTTGATTAATATACTCTAGAATGATGCATCTGGCAATGGCCTACATAGGATTTCTCTGAGGACTGGGGGAAAAAATAGACACTATTAAAATGGAACAATTATACTACCATATATTGCCACTGTTTTACAATTTGTGATAAATTTTTCTAAACAAAAGGCTATTTTATTTAATAATCAAATGCTGATTTCAAGAGGAGAGATTTCAATTCAGGATGTGTAAAAATAAACATAAAAATTTTCATGATATTGATTTTAGGTAGTGAAACTAGTATTAAGTGTGTTTATTCAACAACAAATGAATTCACACAGATGTTATTTTGGAAGATTAAACATTTGTTTCTCACTTCTGAGTTAGCTAATGCTTCATAACACTTTTCCTAATGCTAAACTTGCTCCTTTTCACAGGATAAAGCCCAGCATATAAGAGCAAGACTGAACAGGAAAAAAAGTCCCTCATTCTCATTGAATCTTTTTCATATTCATTACTTACTGGAAACTAACAATTGCTCTCTATGGTGAGAATGCAAGGCGTTGCTGACATAATTCCACAGATTAAGAAGGTAGCTCTTATAATGTAGCAATTAGAATGTGCCCTAAAATCTACTGCAGAGACAACCCCTCTCCATCAGGCATTTTTAACAACGAACACCTTTTGCTGAAAAAACACAGCATACAACTTATATACATAGGCTGGTTTACCTGCTTATAGCATTCCTATCTCAATAATTGAGCCAACTTTTGCCACATCAAGGTAGGCTTGATTTCATTTTGCATCTACCTTGATCTGGAAAAGACTCATAAAACTTGTGTATGAAATATCCACAGTCTACTGCCATCAATTATCTGGGCCTCCTTGATATGCCATTCTTTATGTAGATTGCCTTAAGAAAACCACCGAATGCTGTAATATGACCTCTATAATTTATTCATCTACAGTTTATACATTGGAAGCATTCTTACAAACTATTTTTACTTTAACTGGATTTGAAGACATGATTTGAATTGTTTGTTATAAAAGGATATAGGATATAAAACTGCAAAAACTCAATACACTGTTTTTTATTTGCTTATTAAATCAAGGATTTATAAAACTGTATTAGTTTGTCTCTGACAACATGTACACTCTCCAAAAACAATAAAGAGATCATAAAATGTGAAAAAAGCAACATAAAAAACTTTACATAATTAAAAAAAGTGCTATTTGGAGTAAAGTGCTATGTAATAGTTTAACCCTTCTTAAAATATATTTCTTTGTAGCTGAAAACTTAAAACTAAGGCACTTACCAATGCTGAATTATTATAATATTTAAAGTAATAAATACAAGTGATTTTATGCAATTTTATTTCATTCACTATTACAAATAAAATACACATAATCTACTTCCACTCTGATCTACCTGTAGTTCTTCTAATAATATGCTGAAGCTTTAAAAAATGAACCATGAAAAAGCAAAACAAAAATTTTAGTAGATCTAAATCTTGAAATTTGAGCATTATTTGAGAAAATATGAAAGTGAATGCATGTTTCCTTTTTAAAAATTTACTTTGAATATTTCAATTCTCAATGAATTATTGAAATAGAAAAAATGTTGATCTGTATTCCATTGTTGACCCTTACTACTTTAAGAACACTAGCTTTCTTGGTATCTGAAAATTGTGAAAGTATCTTAAAGTGGAAGTGCTAACAATAGATACATTCCTTAAGATGAAGCATTGGAAGCTGTAGCCTCCAATCCAAGCTGCGTCATGGATTTCTTTTTATCTATGAGAAAGCTATGAATCCAAATGTCACTATTTCTTCAATTGAAGAAATCCTTAAAGTTCCTAAAAGTATATGCATGTGAGAAATTAACATAAAATAATTTGATTGTAAAATAAACTCATATAATCCAGACTGCATCACACAGATTATATTACTGCCAAATATATACATTTATATAAATATGTGTGTATACATATTTTTAATTTGAAACTCATTTTGAAAGTGAAATTTACTTTTATAATCAAAATTAGAAAAATTAAACAGATTTTTCCTCTTCTTTGAATAGGAATCTAAAATAGGAAAAAAAAACAACAGAAAGAAAACTAATAATCTAGAATTAATGAATTTTAAAATACACATTATTCTGTGTTTTTCCCCACCATTGTAGATTAGTTCATTTAATACTGCTACTTTTAGAAATGTCCCAAAGATATGTGAAATACATACATCATTTTAGAATGCCCAGAAGTAAATTTTCTATATGAAGTAAAATATGTTAGCTACTACAGAGGTAGCTAAATCAGTTTATGGTTTATTTTAACTCATTTTAATAAAAGACTTATAAGATTACCACATATCAGCCTAGCTAACCTCAAAAGATATTACAATATTAAAAATGTAAAAAGCAAAAGTAAACTGACACAGATAAATTTAATTGCTGATAAACCAAGAGAGAAGCTAGTTAAAGCAGCATTCAGTTGATGTATGGAAGTGAAAACTGCCAGCATGCTTCCTGGATATGGCTAGGAAATGGAGGAACTCTCATTTATTTATTCACAAAATTGCAGACAACTTAACAAGTATAGAACTGTTTCTCAAAGCATGAAAATGCTAAGTATCAATGTCTGTACACCAGGAAAGAGTGAATGAATGATAACAGAAAGTTGTACCAGTCTTCCCTGTGAAACATTATCAAGTTGAAATTATCTTCCTGAATTTTATATGCCTTTAAACTTCCTGTTCTCAGTGGCATTTATTAAACCATAAGTCACCTTAAATAGGTTTTTCTGTATTAAAAATTAATAAACTCTAGTATATATTCAAAGAAAGACACAGTCTAATATGCATTCATATTAGGATTTGCCTTTAATTCAAAAATAAATTACCTTTATTAGTTGCCATAATATTAATATATTTATTGATTCAGGCAAAGGCAACATATGTAAGGACAATACACTTTCACTTTGGTAGCAAATAAATTTATTCTAGACATTCTGTTTTATCTACAAATTAAATTAAAAAAAATTTTTTTTTCTCATGGATTCCCTTTCAAATCACCTATTTTCACTTCTAAACACACAGGGAAATGGGTAAAGCTATTAAACTTTTAATTGATGTGTACACATTCTACATCTAAGAGTAACAAAAAAACCTAGCATTCTTTTTAACAATTAAAATTCAAATGTTGAAAACTTTAACACTTAAAAAAATCATCATAGAGGAGCCAAATAGAAAACTATCAATCTTTACTTCTCATTTTTTAATCTCTCCATCCCACTTATATTTTGATTTTCCTGTGCAATCACTTTTTATCCCATTATTTAAACAAAAATTTGTGTATATCACTGCTATAAATTCAGATTTATCTTAAAAAATCTACTTCAATTGAAGTAATAAAAAGCCCCTTGCATCCTAAAAAAATGAACCATTTTGGATAATATATAGTATAGTCATCCCATTAAATTCTGCCATGAATCAATGAATGAATGAAGTTAATTTCAAATGAAAAAAAATGTTTGTTTCATTTTCTTTCCATTTTTTCATTTAATAGAATTTAAATATTTGCCCATAATTGTTAGTATTCAATTTAGGAAACATTTTTGATGAATGACTTGGCAAATAGCCACCAAAAATGATTAATTTATTATAATTCAAATAAAGGAAAGACAGAAATTAAAAGTATATTGTAGACATTTTTCAGAAACTATAGTTTTTAACTCAAATGAATTGAACTTAAATGTCTATGAAATGATTCTGCATTTAAGAATCACAGGAGACACGATTTTCAAAGGTTATATAGCTATACTGTGTGATGAAGAAAATATAATAGTAATTCAATTAGTGAACATGCTCTGGTTAGATTATTTTGAAATTTGTACCTGGCAAGAGGTAACGACTTTACATTTTATAAATTACACATCATCTCACATAAATGATGCTATCTGGACATGTACTATAAAGATTTGTACTATGACTCATGTATTGAGTCATTTTTTGCTCACCCATGAAGATTTTCAGTTTTATTCAGAAGTCAAATTCTCTGATAAATGATATATACTAAATGTATTTTTCACTTACTAAAAATTCATGATTTTAGTAATCTTCACCTTTTTCATTTGACTTCAGCTAAATAATTTGATAAAATAAGGTATATTCCTTCATGAATATTATGGCAGTATGTTTAAGTTTTCTAAACTGCAGTATCTAAAAACAAAAGTCCTTTTTTCATTAAATGATATCTTTTCATTCTAATAGTATAAAAAGCCTTTGAACACAATCCACTAAACTCTATTACATTAAGCTGACATACAGTAATAATTAAAACTAATTTGTGAAAACATTTTTGCCCAAATATAACCAACAATATAATAAAAACTCAGCATGAATACAGTTAAGGTGCTGGTTTAAAAATTCAAATAATTATTTTTAATACATGATTTTTGAAGTCTAGTTAAAAATGAAATATGACAAACTAATTATATTTCCTCCAGAATATTTCCTCTGTGGACATAATGGACAATGGGATGGTTTTGAATGTGAAAAATTTGAGAAATCTATAGCTTATTTATTTTATTTTAAATTCTATGAAGTTTTAGTTTTTAATCAAGAAACTTTAAGAAAAGTTTTGTTCTTTGAATAGTAATTTGCTCCTAGGACCACTTCTTAGGAAAATAATGAAATATATTATTGTAACACACATCTTCAACAGTACAATGCCTGCAAGAGTAGTGCATTAGAATTAGAATAGTGCATTAAATATAAAAATAATTATATAGTATATGTATTATATACAATTTACCAAATAGAATTGTGCTTCAGTAAAGAATTGCTCAATCAAAGGTTTGAATTTTGACTTTAAATACGGAGATGAATTAGACTACTACTTTGGAAGAAATTAAGGGATCAGGGATTTGTTCAAGACATATTGCTAAGTGTTAAAGGGAATGTACAAATTATATAGTGGATGAATCCAATTGTGATGTATACAATTATAGATTAGACACAGAGATATAGATAGATACATTCAAAGACACCTATCGAGAAACTATGCAAATAGGTCCAGGCAGGTTTGATTTACCCTATAATCTTCACAAAAATCTTATATTTTAATATAAGAGGACACTATTTCAATGATTCTTTCAATAAACAGGTCATAAGCATTATCAGTAAGATAAATAAGCATGAATTGTGTCTTTTCCCTACAGCCCTAATATTACTATTTAACACTTTCTCTCCTCCTCATCTGACACCACCTTTGCCTCAAAGTCACCTCCTCTGCCCCGGCAACGTTGGACTTGGTACTTTTTATTCCATACACCAGGCTAACAGGAACTGCACAGGTTACTCTCTGCTTGGAACTCTTCTCTAGAGAGCCACCTGGCCGTATCACTTCCTTCATGGTTCTATTGCCCTATTCCTTCCATATGGTGGCTAGAAAGCCATATTTTCCAAGAGGACTTATGTCTGCTCTTTCTAAAATGTACCTGGTTTATTGCAGACACACAGTAAAAACATGCTACATGCATGAACTTTCAGTTCAGTTCAGTTGCTCAGTCATATCCAACTCTTTGCCACCCCATGGACAGGCTTCCCTGTCCTTCATCAACTCCTGGAGCTTGCTGAAACTCACGTCCATTGAGTCGGTGATGCCATCCAATCATCTCATCCTCTGTTGTCCCCTTCTTCTCCTGCCTTCAATCTTTCCCACCATCAGGATCTTTTCCAATCAGTCAATTCTTTGCAATAGGTGGCCAAAGTATTCAGCTTTAGCATCAGTTCTTCCAATGAATATTCAGGACTGATTTCCTTTAGGATGGACTGGTTGGATCTCCTTGCAGTCCAAGGGACTCTGAAGAGTCTTCTCCAACACCACAGTTCAAAAGCATCAATTCTTCAGCACTCAGTATTTTTTACAGTCCAACTCTCACATCCATACATGACCACTGGAAAAACCATAGCTTTGACTAGACAGACCTTTGTTGGCAAAGTAATGTCTCTGCTTTTGAATATGCTGTCTAGGTTGATCATAGCTTTTCTTCCAAGAAGCAAGCATCCTTTAATTTCATGGCTACAGTCACCATCTGCAGTGATTTTGGAGCCTAAGAAAATGAACCTTACTGCCTAGAAATATTTATTAATATATTATCATCCTTATCATTAGCAGCAATAGGTTTTTGAAAATTTGGATGGTACAAATGAATTCCCTCTCTAATGGATGCTTATTGCTATTACTTGTGTAGAATTAATCATATTTCTGCATTGAGAAAATAATCAGCAGATTTCAAGTGGAGCTGTCATTGCTTTTCAGTTTTCTATGTTGGTATATAATACAGCATTGTAAAGTGGTAAGAAGGGATAGGCTACCCACTTCAGAAATCTTGGGCTTCCCTTGTGGCTCAGCTGGTAAAGAATCCACCTGCAATGTGGGAGACCCTCGGTTTGATCCCTGGGTTGGGAAGATCCACTGGAGAAAGGAAAGTCTACCCACTCCAGTATTCTGGCTTAGAGAATTCCATGGACTGTCCATGGGATAGCAAAGAGTCAGACATGACTGAGTGACATTCATTTTCACTCTCAAGTTAAGGTCATAGATCAAGACACAGATATGCAACTAGTATTACTACTGAACCAGTACTAGAACTGAAGTCTACTGATTCCTGATCTAGCATTTTCTGTGTATTTGATGATAAAATAAAACAACATTATTTAGTATATGGCATTTCTGCAAATACTTAGGCAACTGTAGATGATAACTAAATGTCAGTATATATTTGCAAACTACAAAAATGAATTTTGAGTTAAACAGAAAGATCAGTCTCAGATATAATAGTCAATAACCTTGCTTTTACTCAACAACAACAAAAAAGATAAATGCAAAGAGTTAGTGTGTGTTGCCTAGTACAAAAATGGAAATTTTATTATACTTGCTGTATAAAATATAATTTTCCCCATAGAATTTTTAAATGTGCTAACTACCTAACTGTGAAGAAAGATAAGTCTACGACCTCTAATGATTTCAGAGTAAATGGAAGGCATGGTGGTGAATGAACTAAGCTTTTTCAGCAAAGGAAACATTTCCAAGCTGTTTGGAGCCCACTTCTTCCTAAGTGATTTAAATGAACAATCTTTCTCTACACAGCTTATCCTGAACAAGTGCTCTCACAAGATTCCAACCATTTTGGTTGGGGATTGCATCAGATTAGGGAAAATAATCTAGAATACTTCAGGATCACCTCCTGAACAAGAGAGTGCCCTCCACAGCTTTGTTATCTGTAAATCATCTTCTTGTGTGAACAAAAGTTCCATTATTCTTTTCATGTATTCATGGTGAAATTTGTGTCCAAAAGTATACATCTTTTATCCATGTCAATCATAAAATTATGCCACATTTTTCTGAATTTAAATATAAAGCACTATACAGATCAACATCACCAGATGGCCAACAACAAAATCAGATTGATTATATTCTTTGCAGCCAATGATGGAGGAACTCTATACAGTCAGCAAAAACAAGACCGGAAGCTGACTGTGGCTCAGATCATGAACTCCTTATTGCCAAATTCAGACATAAGCTGAAGAAAGTAGGGAGAACCACTAGACCATTCGGGTAAGACCTAAATCAAATCCCTTATGATTATACAGTGGAAGTGAGAAATAGATTTAAGGGACTAGATCTGATAGACAGAGTGCCTGATGAACAATGGACAGAGGCTCGTGACATTGTATAGGAGGCAGGGATCAAGACCATCCCAGGAAAAAGAAATGCATAAAAGCAAAATGGCTGTCTGTGGAGGCCTTACAAATAGCTGTGAAAAGAAGAGATGCTAAAGGCAAGCAGAAAAGGAAAGATATACCCATTTGAATGCATAGTTCCAAAGATTAGCAGGGAGAGATAAGAAAGACTTCCTCAGTGACCAGTGCAAAGAAATAGAGGAAAATAATAGAATGGGAAAGACTAGAGATATCTTCAAGAAAATTAGAGATACCAAGGGAAGATTTTATGCAAAGATGGGCTCAATAAAGGACAGAAATGGTATGGACCTGACAGAAGCAGAAGATATTAAGAAGAGGTGGCAAGAATACGTAAAAATTGTACAAAAAAGAACTTCATGACCCAGATAATCATGATGATGTGATCACTTACCTTGAGCCAGACATCCTGGAATGGGAAGTCAAGTGGGCCTTAGAAAGCATCACTACAAACAAAGCTAGTGGAGGTGATGGAATTCCAGTGGAGCTATTTCAAATCCTGAAAGATGATGCTGTGAAAATGCTGCACTCAATATGCCAGCACATTTGGAAAACTCAGCAGTGGCCACAAGACTGGAAAAGGTCAGTTTTCACTTCAGTCACAAAGGAAGGCAATGCCAAAGAATGCTCAAAATACCGCACAATTGCACTCATCTCACACGCTAGCAAAGTAATGCTTAAAATTCTCCAAGCCAGGCTTCAGCAATACATGAACCCATGAACTTCCAGATATTCAAGCTGGTTTTAGAAAAGGCTGAGGAACCAGAGATCAAATTGCCAACATCCGCTGGATCATCGAAAAAGCAAGAGAGTCCAGAAAAACATCTATTCCTGCTTTATTGACTATGCCAAAGCCTTTGACTGTGTGGATCACAATAAACAGTGGAAAATTCTGAAAGAGATGGGAAAACCAGACCACCTGACCTGCCTCTTGAGAAACCTATATGCAGGTCAGGAAGCAACAGTTAGAACTGCACATGGAACAACAGACTGGTTCCAAATAGGAAAAGGAGTACGTCGAAGCTGTATATTGTCACCCTGCTTATTTAACTTATATGCAGAGTACATCATGAGAAACATTGGGCTGGAGGAAGCACAAGCTGGAATCAAGATTTCAGGGAGAAATATTAATAACTTCAAATATGCAGATGACACCACCCTTAAGGCAGAAAATAAGAAGTAAAGAGCCTCTTGATGAAAGTGAAAGAGGAGAGTGAAAAAGTTGGCTGAAATCTTAACATTCATAAAACAAAGATCATGGCATCCGGTCCTATCACTTCATGGCAAATAGATGGGGAAACAGTGGAAACAGTGGCTGACTTTATTTTTGGGGGGCTTAAAAATCACTGCAGATGGTGCTTGTAGCCATGAAATTAAAACATGCTTACTCCTTAGAAGGAAAGTTAATACCAACCTAGACAGCATATTAAAAAGGAGAGACATTACGTTGCTGACAAAAGTCCATCTAGTCAAGGCTATGGTTTTTCCCAGAGTCATGTATGAATATGAGAGTTGGACTATAAAGAAAGTTGAGTGGCGAAGAATTGATGCTTTTGAACTGTGGTGTTGGGGAAGACTCTTGAGAGTCCCTTGGACTGCAAGGAGATCTAAATAGTCCATCCTAAAGGAGATCAGTCCTGCGTGTTCATTGGAAGAACTGGTGTTGAAGCTGAAACTCCAATACTTTGGCCACCTGATGCAAAGAGCTGACTCATTTGTAAAGACCCTGATGCTGGGAAAGATTGAGGGCAAGAGGAGAAGGGGATGACAGAGGATGACATGGTTGGATGGCATCACTGACTCAATGGACATGAGTTTGTGTAGACTCCAGCAGTTTGGTGATGGACAGGGAGGCCTGGAGTGCTGTGGTTCATGGGGTCACAAAGAGTCGGACATGACTGAGTGACTGAACTGAACTGAACTGAAATGATACAGATCAACAATGAATGTGAGGCCCTTTCTCCCACCCAGACTATCATTTTTTTTTCCTTTTTTTGTTTTGTTTTTAAATTTTATTTTATTTTTCCTCATTTTGTCTTATTGCATTTATTCTTAAAAAAAATTATTGTCAAAATCATCATGTAATATTTTCCAAACATCATAACACCTGAGATTCCCAGACCTTTCTCTGAAGATTCTAGTTCAGTAGATTGGAGCCAGGCCTGAGAACTTACATTTAGGCTTTTCACACAATTCTTAATATTAGCTAGCATTTGGAATCTATGTCACAGGCAAAAACCAAAATGAAACAAACAAAAAAGCTCCCATTGTTATGTGGTGGTTGTTTAAAAATTATTATTAAATTCTTTCAAAATTACAGAATGATTTTAAAAATAGCACAAAGAACTCCCACATGTCCTTCACTGTATTTCCCAGTTTTAACAATTTGCTCCATTTGCTTTATTATTCAGAGAATCATTTTATAGCTATTCTTTTGGTGATGCAACTTAAAAATTTTTTTTAACGAAGAGTTGGTTTCTTTCATAAGAATGACCCTAAAGAGCCAGTCAAGTCTATAAAATGCAAATTTAAACCCAGTTGAGACTATATTTAATCGAAATCTATTTCTAACTTGAAGACTTTAAATGGTCTACAAAAACATTCTGGGAAACTTAGTAGACATCAAAGGGACCGTTTCAAACAATAGGAATATAAGTTTCAGTGCCCTCTCTCAAGTCATTACTGATGTTTTGTGGGTCAATTTCAAATTCGGTAATTCCAAATCATTTTCCTTTCTTTAAAAGTTTCATAAGTAATTTATTTTCCACTTGTGAAATACAGAACATAAAATTACTTTTAATAATCAAAGGTAGAAATGTAAATGAGAATAAAATAAAAGTTAACTACCTAAAATTTCATTTCATCAAATGAATTTGAAATTGGAGCAGTGTGCCATTCTTAGACTTCTATTATAACCGTTAATTAATATTCTGAATATGTATTAGAGATTACTGATTAAGAGATGTCTGGCAACTGGAAATTTTCCTATTTTACTCCTCATTCTTAGTTTATGCATTAAGAGGTATGGTTCATGATGCACTTATGAGAAAATATGAGTATTTAAAATAAAAGAGCAATCATTATCATAACAAAAAATGTTGTAAAACAGACCACAGTGACACTCTAGGCTCAAAAATTCCAAACATTCTTTGTTCATTGCTCAAGAGATTTCAAATTATTTAACCAAAGGATATTCCTGAAGGAAATGATTAAATTTTCATTTAACCTTGGGAACTCAAATTTATCTTCCTTTACCCTAACTAATATAACACTATCAGCAATTGTAATTTCTAAATCTAAAATTACATTTTATTTTTATTCTATATGCAGTTTATTATGTCATACATCTCTCCTCTAAATCACCCACACTTTATTTCTCTGATAGGTTTCATATCTAATAAATTGACAAATACTGTTAATTACTTGATTGTACTGTGTCAAATCTTTATCTTTCCAGTCATACTGACTACCACATTAATTCTGCCTTTATCACTTTGTATCAAAATTACTGAATCAGATTGATCTTTTAGAAATCACCACTCCTTTCCTACAATTTGTCTGTGCAGTAGTAGGAAATGGTGTCCTAAGTGATTGCATTAATTACACTAGTCTCCTGCCCACACATTTCAATGTCCCCTTACTTGTCATTAAAAATGCTAAAATACTTCAGTTAATATCTAAAGTTCTGCACAATTTGGTATCTTCATTTTCTTCTCCTCCAAAGTTAATAATTTTTAAAATAATTTCAAAATTTTAGAATAGTTTTAGATTTACAGAACAATGGAGAGGATACTAGAGAGTTGCATGGATCTCTCACAAAATGGGCCTATCTTAACATCCTACATTCATATAGTACATTTGTTACAATGAGTGAACCAATATTGATAAAATAATGTCCATACTTTATTCACATTTTACCTCATGCCATTTTTCTCTTCAAGGATTTCATGCAGGATATCATTCCTCAATATTTTTATCAGTATGAAGGGAATATAAATTCCATCCTACAACTTCCACAGGTATAGGTAAGATATACTTTTATCTCACCTAAGTTTTAAAGCTTATTTCCACATAGCTGCTGATTTTTCACATGGTAGACTAAGTTGTGTATTCAGACTGGTGTGGCTCAGTAACAAAAAGTCAAATGAGATGTTCTAAGAACTTTTAATAACACAAACATCTACTGAGGTGAGCAACAAAAGATCAGGACTTAGGTTTGTTTTGTGTATAATGTCTTTCCCTAGTGCCATGTACGGTTTCTGGAACAAATACATGTTTAATCCTTTAATAAAACTATATTTGAGAAGATAGAAAAAATATGCATCACTTTGAGGTGTCAGTTTAATTTATACATCAGTATAATTATTACCAAGTATACATCAATATAATTATTACTAAATAGGTTTATTTACCTTTTTGAATATTTTAATGGATATTGAACATTAAAAAGAGAAGCAGAACTATAAAAGGGTACTTATAGTTCTAAAGGAACAAACTACTTTTAGTCTCCCTTAAATAAATTGGAGGCAAATTATAGATAACACACTAATTACTATCTATCACATCTACTTATCTTTGAAGATGTTAATAAGGATTTATATAGCAACATACTATTGACTCATTTGAATTTTAGTACATCTTTGAATTAAAACAAGATAGAAATCTATCTTCTTTTAAAATAATTCATGATACAGATAGGTTCCCCCCCCCCATATAGAATTACTGACTGTACTGTGTTATTATTAAAGTGAAATTGAGTAGTTTAACATTACTGAATTAATACCAGAGAAAAACTGGTTATATCTGAAGGAAATTGAGTGATTTGATGACAGCAAATCACTCAAACGCTGATTTAATGGTATTAATAAAAGTATCCAGAGTGTTCAAATTAACTGATGTAATAAATATACTGAAATGAATGTACATATTTATATTCAAAACACAATTCCAAAAGCAAATTAAGAAAAGCATGCAACCTCTATTCATAAAAACATATTACTCAAAATGTAAAAGGGCCTCCCTGATGTCTCAGAAGGTAAAGAATCTGTCTGCAAAATAGGAGACACAGGAGATGTGGGTTTGATCCCCGGATTGGGAATATACATTGGAGGAGGAAAATGGCAACTCACTCTAGTGTTCTTGCCTGAAAAACTCCCATGGACAGAGGAGCCTGGCAGGCTATAGTCCATGGGGTCACAAAGAATCAGACACGACTGAGCAACTAATGCACATTCATAACCTAAAAATCAGTAAATTGCCCTATGGCTTTTTAAAAAGCTTCTCTTTTTATTCTTTTCCACATTCAAAATTTTGTAAATGATGGTTAATAAAATATTGTCATGTGGACACAGAAATAATTAGGTTGTTAATGGGTTTTGAATACTCTTGCGCTAATAAATCTATTTGAAGACACATTATATATTGTTCACACATTTTGTAATTTCAAGGACAAGTCTCTAGTAACCTGATATAATTTCCAAGCACAATTATAATACATTGGAGAAGTTAATGATATTCTCATGGATATAGGCTAAGTGTAATTTAAAAAAAATAAGCTTTTGTCATTCAAATATTGAAGATAAATATAGGTGAACTCAAACTCACCTATGTTTTCATACAAATACATGTGGGTATAAAACAGAAAATGAATTTAGTAATCAAAAGATAGAAAGTCACAGTTATATCCCATAAAAAAATCTAGTAGGAAGTGTATTTCCTAACCTCTGGAGTTTTATGTAGCCTAGTTTTTGAAAATCTCAATATTTTTAGAAGCAAAGAGAGAGCAAAAACATTCTACCGGTGTTCTCAGTAAAATGTAAGGAAGAAATCTAGAAAACTTTGGCTTTTAGAGTGTTGTTTCTTTAATCTTCATTATTTTAAATATATGTTCTTGTATGAATTCAAGGGGATCTCACATCATGCCCTGAAGAACTACACTTGCTCTTCTTTTTAGTAACTATTCAATGTATGAGTACTTTTATGCCTTTTCTCAGTATCATCTATTATCACTTTTGGCAAAGCCTTCATTTCCACTATTATTTTTACCACATCTCTATTACTTTAGGTGGATTTATATAAACTGACACTCTTAAAAATCAGTACATGTATTTCATCAACAATATCAGGCAGGATATAATCCATGGGGTCGCAAAGAGAGGGATACGACTAAGCATGTATGCATGCATGCACACATCAGTATTTCACAAATAAATGAACACTACCTGTTGGGATTAAAATCTAATTATTTTACTGCAAATGTAGCTCTGGTCCCAGTGATATGAAGGAGCACTTCTAAGCCCTATGGAATCTTTACCTGCCCAACCTTGGTCTGGTTGCTGCACCCACTCATAAGATAAGCTTTCATTTTGCTAATTTGCCTCCAGTATTTCATAGAAGAAACCTGATTTACTATTTTCCTTAACATGTCAGCTTATCTACTTGCTCTAATTTTTGTACATATCATATAGTCCAATATTAATGAGACACTCAAAAGCTAACCCAAATTTATCCACTTTTTCCTCAATAGTGCAGTATATTTTGAATGCCTTCATTAACATATTTCAAATACAGAAACCATATATTTCAAACAGATTGTACTCTTCACATCATCCACTTCTCTTCTCACCCAATCCTATTATACTATGTATTTTTCTTTGCATGGTGCTTTAGCCAGTCAATACTATTAAGTAATCCAACCATATTGTTTTGACTTGGTGGAAGTTTTTAATATTGCAGAATTTGATGACTGTCTCTTACTCCCTACCCATATGTTAAGGTCTTTATTCTCCAAATATTGTCATTCCAATGACTCCCTTATTTCCACTATCATTTAGACTGGTTAGAACTTTGTTATTTCTCATGTGGCCACTGCTATTCTGAAATAATTAAAAGACTCATGAAATTAGAATCAGATCCCTAGGCTAAAATTCTGACTTAGTCACATAAAAGTTTGATGATCTTAGATTGGTCATTTCCTCTATTTGAAATGGAAATGGCAGTGCCTATCTTGAAAGTGAAAGTTGCTCAGTCATTTCCGACTCTTTGCAACTCCATGGACTATACAGTCCACTGGAATTCTCCAGGCCAGAATAATGGAGTGAGTAGCCTTTCCTTTCTCCAGGAGATCTTCCCAACCCAGGGATTGAATGCAGGTCTCCCATATTGCAGGCAGATTCTTTACTAACTGAGCTATCAGGGAAGCCCTTAAAAAACTACCTATAAAACTATTTTGCTTACCTTATAAAGCTATTAAAACCTTATAGAGTAAATGAGATAATTCAAGTAAGTTACTGGAAGTAATTAAATGTTTGTTGGATTTGTTAACTATAGAACTGGCTTCTCTAAAGCTTAATTCAATATCATGCTATTTACTCCATCAAGACCCTTTAATGTTTATTCAAGGACTTCGAGTTCCCTAAAATCTTAATCTGCAGTTTTATCCACAATAACCCATTTTTAAGAAACTAAACATTCGGACTACATTGGAGAACAAATGTATCTACTTTGCGCAGAGAATATGCAGATCCCTGAGAGAGACAAGTTCATGCTAAGAAAGGTTTCTGCACATGAAGCCTCTCTCTTGAGTGAGAAAAGAAGGAACTGCAGGAAGCACTCCAGAGTTGTTGTACAGTGAGCTAGCAGGAGAGTCACAAGATGGGAGGATTCACAGGGTCAGTGTCAGAACCTAACATTTTTCAAGTACTCTGCGGAAGCCATTAAAGAGTCTTAATTGGAGTGAAAGCTGAAGTTATATCTCAAACAAAATATAAGTTTGAACTTATATCTCAAACAAGACAGCCAGGGAAGCAGGTGACCACCTACCCTGGGAAGGTATGGTGATGAGAAAAAGAGGTAGCCTCTGATGGATAAAATGCATCAAAGGCAAGTGAACTGAAGAAGTAGAACTGGCTCACGGTAACAATAGGACTTAATGACACAGCTGAGATGAGGAAGAGATGGGAAATAAGGAGTACCTGTGTTTCTGATTGGAGTGACTAGACAGATGGTGGTACCAGTAACTGGGATTAGAAGGGAGCTAGTTGGGGGAGTCTGGGAAGGTAGAAAAAAATGTGTTGGAGGTAGAAAAATGAAATAAATAGAATTTGTTCCATTTTTGCTCCATTTTAATTGAACAAAAACTTTGATCAAATATCTAGAGAACTGTGACATTTCTTAAGAATATATATGGACTACAGTGTTTTACAAATTATGGATTGTGAATAAAGTGGAATTAAATTTGTGTCTATAATAGATAACTTGAAGTAGTCTGTCATAGGCTTAAAAGTAAACTAATGCTAGAGCTTGATACAGATAGCACTTTAAAAACAAAATGTATTTTGTTTATTACTCAAAAATAGTAAAAGTATCTTTTTTATCAAACAATGGAAATGAATGGGGAGGTAGAACACATATCTGGAACTATCTTATTATATTCTTTGTTTAACAGCAATTACACATTGATAAAAAATAGCCCTCACATATGAAGGGGATTTTTCGAAGTATATGCAAAGTATTTTCCAAATAGTATCAAAATGTTAGCATTTTGTTGCTAAGTATTTTGATGGCAAGTATTGTGTCTTCTGTCTAATGACTAGGTTAACTGCAGGATCTGTAGCGCTGACATAAATGTTATTTGGGGTAAAGACAAACAGTCTATATAAGGATGAAAGAACAATCATCTCACTATCAGATACCACTGCAGAGGAAGTCATAATGATGATAATGATAAAATGATGGCAATGAGATGATTATATGTGGTACTGAAGAGCCGCTCATATCTCTGTATACTTAGACATACATCAGATTCAACTCTACTTTCAAAAGTAAGATACCCTATTTTCAATTTAGAAATACTAGTATAACTTCCCTGTGAACTCTCCTTTTCACATTGTTATTGAAGACTATAAATAAGCAAAAAGAACCAGAATGAAGAGAGCTCACACATGACATCAGGGCGACAAGTGCTACACTGCTGGGGGCATCAACCACGGGCAAGCTCCTTCAGTCCTTTATGTTCAGGTTTTTCACCTATTAGAGAGAACAGCCATTTCACCAGCTTGCCATGAGGACAAACTGCTTGAAGGTGCTTGGTGCAGTCCTTGACATATAGCAGCTGTTCATTTTCTTTTTAGTGACCTGTAACTATTAGCTGTTCTTTTGTTATCTGATTGCATAAGTCCATACAGTTTGTTATACATTTATAATCTCTCAATGCCACCCCACTCCAGTACTCTTGCCTGGAAAATCCCATGGACAGAGGAACCTGGTGGGCTGCAGTCCATGGGGTCGCTAAGAGTTGGGCACGACTGAGCGACTTCACTTTCACTTTTCACTTTCATGCATTGGAGAAGGACATGGCAACCCACTCCAGTGTTCTTGCCTGGAGAATCCCAGGGACGGGGGAGCCTGGTGGGCTGCTGTCTATGGGGTCGCACAGAATCAAACACGACTGAAGCAACTTAGCAGCAGCAGCAAGGGTTTCATTAAGATTGATATTTAAGGTAGAGTGTTCAGCTCTGCTATAAATAAAAATGAAAGAGAAAAATCAACTTTGTTCATAATTGACAGACACAAATAGATGGTCCTTTGAAGTGAATAATTTGTATTTTGAGTTACATTTATTGCTCAGAATGATTTCAATGAAAACTCTTGGGCTCAGCAATTAAATTACATTATGATACACAAAAATTAGAAAATATTAAACATGCTACTCTCCCTTTGGAAATTTGATGGATGATTAGTCTTGGCCTTTGATCTCCTTTGATTTCCAACCCTTCTCTGGTATAATATTAATTGAATCATCTACAACAAAATTCTGATCAACTCTACTCAAAGTTTTAATGGCCTATATAATTAGATTCAAAATTCTTAGTACAGTATTTAAGGTGTTCATAATCTGACCCTAGTCCATTTATTTGGTCCAACTATTCTCCATTACAACTATACATCAAACTCCAATAAAAATATCCCTAATTTATCTGCACTCCTGGATTGTGCTATGAAAGAAATTGAAAGGGAAGTCACTCAGTCATGTCCGACTCTTTGCAACCCCTTGGACAGTAGCCCACCAGGTTTCTCCGTCCATGGGATTCTCCACCCAAGAATACTGGAGTGCACTGCCATTTCCTTCTTCAGGGAATCTTCCCAGTCCAGGGATCGAACCCAGGTCTCCTGCATTGCAGACAGAAGCTTTACCGTCTGAGCCACCAGGGAAGCCTGGATCATGCTATGACTTGTGACATTTTTAGCATGATCTTGGATCTTGCTATTATCCCATCTTCATTCAATTCACCTGTATCCTGCAATCCTACTCTATTTACAAGACACTATTAGAGGCTCATCTAATTCATGAAGTAATTCTCCATTCATTTCTCCAGCAGAATTAATTTTATTTTTACTTATTATATATATTACAGTATTTAACAAATGGAACTATACCTAGATGGACAGAGAAATGACAACTTCAAAAACTAAACACCTTGAAGGTAGAGTCATATCCATGGGTACTGAAATAAAATGTATGGAATTAATTCATTCATATATTAATGCAGGAGTCACAACTCAAAGAGTGAAAAATAAAATTATCAGGTATATTTACTTAAGATTCAATATGTTGTCTATTGTTTTCCAACCGTGTAGAGGAACACACGTCATGAAGGCATTCTGCATGTATTAAAATTTTCTGAAGTTTTCTTGCCATCCTTCTTTTAAATATCTTTAAAATGTCAGCTTTTAGAGGTAAAAGCTTAGATGGCTATAAAAGGATATTATGTAATAAACACAGTAATTAAAATTAGGAAGGAAATGACTCAGGGCAAAAACAAAACAGAGTTTCATCTCAGTATGAATTTTCAAAACCTCAAAAAAAAAAAAAAAATCCAGGGCAGAGGAATCAATCTCTATGAAATATGTATTTTGTTTCAAAAATATATCCTGTATCAGAGGTAGGAGGACATTTGTTATCTGTCTGCAAATCCTAAAAGTACTACTCAAAATCTTCTTATGATATGATTAAACATTTAAGTGTCCTTCCCAAAGTAAGTATTTATCATATTAAAATGATTATAGAATATTTTCATCCCCATTTGATCTTAAGACTCCCCCCATTGCAGATTTCTATTATGACTTAATAGGAAACTCGATTAAATAGTTTCTCTTGTTAATATGTATGTGTGTGTGTGTATATATATATATATATTTTGTGTGTGTGTGTGTGTGTATATATATATATATATATATATATATATATATTTATCATGTTACTACTGGGATCATCAGCAATACTATTAGTTATCAAGATTTTAAGGAATGAAAGCTCCAATATGCAAATTGAGTACAAGTCTACAATTTCTTGCCCATTTTGAAATAAAAAAAACATTTCAGGTCTGGATGTTATTTTGTTACTCATTTGGTGGAGGAAACTAACTTGAATTGACATAGGCTATCTATATTATTCATTTATTCCATTTAGTGTGAATATTTAAGACTTTTCACTGCAAAACTGATAATGTGTTTAATTGCAAGTACTGGCACAGATCCCAGTGGGGCTAAAATATAATATATGGTATATGCCAGATATCATCTTTCTAAATAGAATTTGAAACAATATAATTCTAGAAAAATCTAGACTGTAGGCTTACACATCAAAACATCTTTTTGGAAAACTCCAAGCAAGCTATAAAATTGAAAAGTACATGAGGAGCTAATTTAAATATGATTATATTTTCGGGTTGGTATAATATGTTCTTATTTTTTCAAATTTATAAATATGAAATAATAGCAGTATCTGTTTTTGACAGATGTTCATTTTGCAATAGATTATCTTGGTAATTGTCTGAACTCCTTTAGCTTTTCACAAATCTGAGTGTCATTTATATTATACAAGTGTTTCTGTGAAATAATGAGCTTAATGAAATCTGCTTTCCACTTTACAGAGAAGACTGGAACCAACAATTACTTTACTTATGCCTCTACATCCTTGTTTATCTTTTCAAATCTTCTGTTTTCTTTCCCTTACAGAAAAAGAGTTTATCTTCACTTTAAAGCTAGCCTCCACTTTTATGCTCAAATAATATCTATTTAATTCAATTCTTCAATAATTCCTTCTAGGTGGATTATTTAGTATATTATTCAGTATATTGATACTCAGTTACCTTGAATAATTAAAGTAATTTCCATCTATAATACCATCTTCTTTAGCTATTTTCCCCTCTTTCTTTCTCTTATTCCATTCTTATCTTGGAATAAGAAAAATGTCTATTTCCATTTCCTGATGATGCTTCAGTCGTATAACCTTTAAAAATCTGTTTCCCTTTTTCATTACCCCATCATAACTTCTCTCATGGAAACCAAGATAGACCTGTAGTAATCAGATTGAATAGGTGTCTGTGAGCCTCCGTTTTTTGTGTATTTTTTTAAATTCCTCTAGAGTCAAACCGGAGAAGGCAATGGCACCCCACCCCAGTACTCTTGCCTGGAAAATCCCATGGACGGAGGAACCTGGAAGGCTGCGGTCCATGGGTCGCTGAGGGTCGGACACGACTGAGCGACTTCACTTTCACTTTTCACTTTCATGCATTGGAGAAGGAAATGGCAACCCACTCCAGTGTTCTTGCCTGGAGAATCCCAGGGACGGGGGAGCCTGGTGGGCTGCCATCTATGGGGTCGCACAGAGTCGGACACGACTGAAGCGACTTAGAAGCAGCAGCAGCAGCAGCAGAGTCAACACGCTTCTTGTCTCTCTTTGACCACTGTGACACTGTCACTGCCTATTTCCCTTCTTTACTGACCACTTTTTCCTGTTTCCATTTGCATATTTTCTTCCTTCTATAGGTTTTCCTCTAGACACACGGAACTATTCATTATCCCCTAAATATTACTTCTATATCCTATGGTTGTTTTATGGATCTGTTCTATTTCTTCTATTTCAGAGTAAAAGCTTTGTTCATTCCTTAAGCCCTAGCTCAAATTTCATCTTATGTATGAAGTCTTCCTGGAATAATGATCAATATTCTATCTCTCCTTTTGAAACTCTCACACTTTTATTTATACCTAATCAATAGCATGTTACTTTCTATCTTTTATATTTTCTGAATATAAGTTCTGTGAGAATGGGGTTCATGGCTCTGAAGAGGGTTCATTTGAGAATCACATTCTCATTCAAATGTAAGGTTCATGTGAACAGGAATGTTTATTCTGCTTATTACTCCATCCTCAGCACTTGGAGAAGTACCTGACACATACCAAAAACCTAACAAATATTTGTTAAATAAATACTCAGCAGAGCATCTAAGACAGTGTCATATACTATATATACTAAGTCACTGCAGTCATGTCCAACTCTGCAACCCCATGGACTATAATCCACCAGGCTCTTCTGTCCATGGGATTCTCCAAGTAAGAATACTGGAGTGGGTGGCCATGCCCTTCTCCAGGGGATCTCCCCATATACTTTACAAATACACATAATAAATAAGAAATGCATAATAAATACACGCAATAAATACTACACAAAAAATTACTGAGTTACAGTAAAAATTCAAAATATATGATTTCAGGTAAATGTTCCTTTTTTTCAAGTGGTGAGTTCTGGAATCATACATTTATGCCAGTGATGTGAGATCATGTATTCAAACTGTCCTCAGATTTTGTTTTGAATAAACACATACTTTTTTTTTTATCACCAATACAGTATACTAACACATATACATGGAATTTAGAAAGATGATAACGATAACTCTGTATGCGAGCCAGCAAAAGAAATACAGATGTATAGAACAGTCTTTTGGACTCTGTGGGAGAGGGAGAAGGTGGGATGATTTGGAAGAATGACATTGAAACATGTATAATATCATATAAGAAATGAATTGCCAGTCCAAGTTCGATGCAGGATACAGGATGCTTGGGGCTGGTGCACTGGGATGACCCAGAGGGATGGTACAGGGAGGGAGGTAGGAGGGGGGTTTGGGACGGGGAACATGTGTACACCCGTGGCGGATTCATGTTGATATATGGCAAAACCAATGCAATATTATAAAGTAATTCGCCTCCAATTAAAATAAATAAATTTAAATTTAAAAAATGAGCAAAGGATTTGAATAGACATTTGCCCAAAGAAGATATTCAAATAGCTAATAAGCAGATGAAAACATGCTCAATATCACTAATTACTAAGGAAATGCAAACCAAAACCACAGTGAGATACCACCTTATACCCATTAGGATGGCTGCTATCAAAAAAGCAAAACCAAAAGCCTAGTGATGATGAGGATTTGGAGATACTAAAACTCGTGTAAAAGTTGGCTTAAAACTCAACATTCAGTGAAGATCATGGCATCTGGTCCCATCACTTCATGGGAAATAGATGGGGAAACAGTGGAAACAGTGTCAGACTTTATTTTTGGGGGCTCCAAAATCACTGCAGATGATGACTGCAGCCATGAAATTAAAAGACGCTTACTCCTTGGAAGAAAGTTATGACCAACCTAGATAGCATATTGAAAAGCAGAGACATTACTTTGCCAACAAAGGTCCGTCTAGTCAAGGCTATGGTTTTTCCAGTGGTCATGTATGGATGTGAGAGCTGGACTGTGAAGAAAGAATTGTGAAGCGCCGAAGAATTGATGCTTTTGAACTGTGGTGTTGGAGAAGACTCCTGAGAGTCCCTTGGACTGCAAGGAGATCAAACCAGTCCATTCTAAAGGAGATGTCCTCATCTCCTGGGTGTTCTTTGGAAGGAATGATGCTAAAGCTGAAACTCCAGTACTTTGGCCACCTCATGGGAAGATTTGACTCATTGGAAAAGACTCTGATGCTGGGAGGGATTTGGGGCAGGAGGCAAAGGGGACAACAGAGGATGAGATGGTTGGATGGCATCACTGACTCGATGGACGTGAGTTTGAGTGAACTCTGGGAGGTGGTGATGGACAGGAAGGCCTGGCATGCTGGGATTCATGGGGTCACAAAGAGTCAGACATGACTGAGCGACTGAACTGAACTGACTGAAAACTCGTGTACTGTTGCTGGTACTGCTGCTAAGTCGCTTCAGTCGTGTCCGACTCTGTGCGACCCCATAGACGGCAACCCACCAGGCTCCCCTGTCCCTGGGATTCTCCAGGCAAGAACACTGGAGTGGGTTGCCATTTCCTTCTTCTACTGTTGGGGGAATGTAAAATAGTGTAATAAATATGGAAAAGAGGACAGAAGTTCTAAAAAATTAAAAAATAGAATTGCCATATGACCCAGCAAGTCCAATTCTGGATATATATACCCTAACGAACTGAAGACAGGGTCTTATTTGTACACTTAAGGCAGCATTAATCACAAAAGTCAAAAGTTAGAAGCAATCCAAGTATTCAAAGACAGATGAATGAATAAACACAATATCCATATGATATGTTATATATATATATATATATATATATATATATATATATGAAGTAAAGTGAAGTGAAATCGCTCAGTCGTGTTCGACTCTTTGCGACACCATGGACTGTAGCCTACCAGGCTTCTCTGTCCATGGGATTTTCCAGGCAATAGTACTGGAGTGGATTGCCATTTCCTTCTCCAACAGATCTTCCCAACCCAGGGATCGAACCTGGGTCTCCCGTGTTGTAGACAGACACTTTACATCTGTCTGAGCCACCAGGGAAGTTTATATATATATATAAAATATAATATTATTCAGCTTTAGAAAAGATGGAAATTTTGACATATGCTCCAATGTGAATGAACTTTGAGGACCACTGCTAAGTAAAATAAGCCAGTTAACAAAAAAGGCTAATAAATTCATAGAGACCTAAAGTAGAAGAATGGCTGCTAGGGGGAAGTGGGAAATAGAAGTTGGAGTTTCATTTTTACAAAACAAACATATTTCTAGAGATTGGTTGCACAGATGTGACGTGTATGTAACACTATTGAACTGTATGTTAAAAAAATGGTTAGATGGCAAAACAGTTTATGTTACACGTATTTAAACACTATTTAAAAAATTTTAAGTGTGTTACTGACCTAAAGGCACACATAAACCAAGAGAATAGTATAGAAAGCCCAGAAATAAACTGAATTGTACACTCACAAGTGGTTAAAATGATAAATATCATGTTATGCATATTTTACTATATTAAAGAACAGAAAAAATAAAACCAAACCTGATTCTTTAAAAATAAAATAAAATAAAAACAGACTTGTCTAGATTGGCTTAATGAATTGATTTAATTTGGCTCTTGATTATGGTTGTTGGAATTGAAATCTAAACACTCTTGGCTTCAGTCAAATAACTCATGTAGCTGTCCTCCAGATTTTGCTTTGTCATACAACATACTGATTATGCCTTGTCTCTTTGCTGATTGAACAGTTGTTGAACTTTACTTTTTCCCAACTTCTTACTTTGTTTTTAGCCAGATTCTGGCATGGATCCTATTGCCTTTTCTCTCAATAATCCCTGTCATCAGTTTACTTTAAGTATGATACTATGTCAATGGTTTCTAGCTTATATCACCAACCTCTCCTCTCATTCAGCTCAGTTCAGTCGCTCAGTCACGTCCGACTCTTTGAGACCCCATGGACCGCAGCATGCCAGGCTTCCCTGTCCATCACAAGCTCCCGGAGATTACTCAAACTCATGTCCATAGAGTCAGTGATGCCATCCAGCCATCTCATCCTCTGCCGTCCGCTGCTCCTCCCGCCCCTAATCTTTCCCAGCATAATGGTCTTTTCCTCTCATTACCAAATGGTAATTTTAAGTTGTCTCTCTGTTAATCTTCTAAATGGTTTTGACTTTCCAAATGCTGTCCCCATGATACTCTCACCCTGTGTCTACCACTTTACTAAAACTCAGTTACCCAAGTCACAATCCTGAATCATTAGCACACCAAGTTGTATACTACCTCACTGCTTTCTGAAACTTTTCTCAAAGATCTATCAAAGTGAAGTTTCTCCTTGTTTGTTTTTCTCTCTACCATTCTTGAATGGTAAATTTGTTTATTAAATTGATTCCTATGTACAAATAAACATTGATTTTTTAGAGAAAAAGCTAACATCTCAAATATTTATGTGTTAATTTACTATATGTGGTATATACTACATAAGACTTACTTAAATGCATTAAAATGCACTAAATAATTCAAGTGATATTCCATTTACTTGAGCATCAAATTATTCTTTTCCTTTCAGTTCAGTTCAGTTCAGTCGTTCAGTCGTGTCTGACTCTGCGATCTCATGAATCACAGCACGCCAGGCCTCCCTGTCCATCACCAACTCCCGGAGTTCACTCAAACTCAAGTTCATTGAGTCAGTGATGCCATCCAGCCATCTCATCCTCTGTTGTCCCCTTTGCCTCCTGCCCCCAATCCCTCCCAGCATCAGAGTCTTTTCCAATGAGTCACATGAGGTGGCCAAAGTACTGGAGTTTCAGCTTTAGCATAATTTCTTCAAAAGAACACCCAGGGCTGATCTCCTTTAGAATGGACTGGTTTGATCTCCTTGCAGTCCAAGGGACTCTCAGGAGTCTTCTCCAACACCACAGTTCAAAAGCATCAATTCTTCGGTGCTCAGCTTTCTTCACACATGTATGGATGTGTGAGTCCAACTCTCACATCCATACATGACCACTGGAAAAACCATAGCCTTGACTAGACTTAAGCCAACTTCTCCACTTTCCTCTTTCACTTTCATCAAGAGGCTCTTTACTTCTTCCTCACTCTCTGCCATAAGGGTGGTGTCATCTGCATATCTGAGGTTATTGATATTTTTCCCAGCAATCTTGATTCCAGCTTGTGCTTCTTCCAGTCCAGCATTTCTCATGATGTACTCTGCATATAAGTTAAATAAGCAGGGTGACAATATACAGCCTTGATGTACTCCTTTTCCTATTTGGAACCAGTCTGTTGTTCCATGTGCAGTTCTAACTGTTGCTTCCTGACCTGCATATAGGTTTCTCAAGAGGCAGGTCAGGTGGTCTGGTATTTCCATCCCTTTGAGAATTGTCCACAGTTTATTGTGATCCACACAGTCAAAGGCTTTGGCATAGTCAATAAGCAGGAATAGATGTTTTTCTGGAACTCTCTTGCTTTTTCGATTATCCAGCAGATGTTGGCAATTTGATCTCTGGTTCCTCTGCCTTTTCTAAAACCAGCTTGAACATCTGGAAGTTCACGGTTCATGTACTGCAGAAGCCTGGCTTGGAGAATTTTGAGCAGTACTTTACTAGTGTGTGAGATGAGTGCAATTGTGTGGTATTTTGAGAATTCTTTGGCATTGCCTTTCTTTGGGATTGGAATGAAAACTGACCTTTTCCAGTCCTGTGGCCACTGCTGAGTTTTCCAAATGTGCTGGCATATTGACTGCAGCATTTTCACAGCATCATCTTTCAGGATTTGAAATAGCTACACCGGAATTCCATCACCTCCACTAGCTTTGTTCGTAATGATGCTTTCTGAGGCCCACTTGATTTCACATACCAGGATGTCTGGCTCTAGGTCAGTGATCACACCATCGTGATTATCTGGGTCATGAAGATCTTTTTTGTATAGTTCTTCTGTGTATTCTTGCCACCTTTTCTTAATATCTTCTGCTTCTGTTAGGTCCATACCATTTCTGTCCTTTATCGAGCCCATCTTTGCATGAAATGTTCCCTTGGTATCTCTAATTTTCTTGAAGAGATCTCTAGTCTTTCCCATTCTGTTGTTTTCCTCTATTTCTTTGCATTGATCGCTGAGGAAGGCTTTCTTATCTCTCCTTGCTATTCTTTGGAACTCTGCATTCAGATGTTTATATCTGTCCTTTTCTCCTTTGCTTTTCGCTTCTCTTCTTTTCACAGCTATTTGTAAGGCCTCCCCAGAGAGCCATTTTGCTTTTTTGCATTTCTTTTCCATGGGGATGGTCTTGATCCCTGTCTCCTGTACAATGTCACGAACCTCAGTCCATAGTTCATCAGGCACTCTGTCAATCAGATCTAGTCCCTTAAACCTATTTCTCACTTCCACTGTATAATCATAAGGGATTTGATTTAGGTCATATCTGAATGGTCTAGTGGTTTTCCCTACTTTCTTCAACTTAAGTCTGAATTTGGCAATAAAGAGTTCATGATCTGAGCCACAGTCAGCTCCCGGTCTTGTTTTTGCTGACTGTATAGAGGTTCTCCATCTTTGGCTGCAAATAAAATCAATCTGATTTCAGTGTTGACCATCTGGTGATGTCCATGTGTATAGTCTTCTCTTATGTTGTTGGAAGAGCATGTTTGCTATGACCAGTGTGTTCTCTTGGCAAAACTCTTTTAGCCTTTGACCTGCTTCATTCCGTATTCCAAGGCCAAATTTGCCTGTTACTCCAGGTGTTTCTTGACTTCCTACTTTTGCATTCCAGTCCCCTATGAAAAGGACATCTTTTTTTGGGTGTTAGTTGTAAAAGGTCTTTTAGGTCTTCATAGAACCGTTCAGCTTCTTCAGCGTTACTGATTGGGGCATAGACTAGGATTACTGTGATTTTGAATGATTTGCCTTGGAAACGAACAGAGTCATTTTTTCCTTTAGAAATCCTTATATCAAAATCAATTTCAAGTGAATACTAAGCAATTCTAAAACTTTTGAATCTTCCACTTTGTTCCATTCCTTTCTTTACCACTCTAGGGCTCATACTGTCTTGCCTTGTGTTACTTGCCCAGCTTTCTAATTGTATTCCTATTTCCCAAGACACTGCCATAACTATCATACCTTTAAGAAGAAGTCTGAACTGTTACCTCCCAGGGCTGTGTTTCAGTGGTCCCATCATTGGGCTTCTACTCACCTCCCCAGGCTCTTTTCTACATTCCTATTCTCACACATCTCTGCTCACATGCCTCTAAGCAGCTTGCCAAACTCTACTTCCTTTCCTGTGTTTCTGAGAGTGCCTGTCATGTTCCCACCCACCCCAACTTCACTCTGCCAAATGAGCTAAACATATGCTGAAGAATCAGCTCTGATGTCTTCTTCTCCAGGAATGTTCTTTGATCCTCCAAATCCGGGCAGGGTTTCCATTCTCCTGACTCCATTGATACTCAGGGCAAACCTCTCAGTGCCCCAATCTCATGATTGTGTGTCAAATTCCCTTAATACGGTGTGAACTTCTTGAGGACCCAGCCTGTGTTTTCATATATCTTTGTATCCTTGACACAATCATTTATTAAAATATTGAATGAATGAATGAAAATCTCTTTTGGCACCACCATTCCTTAGCATGCTAAGAAGGTATCAAGGACCCACAGTTAGGAGAGGTATAGGTAATGTATCCAGATTGAAAAGAATATTTATTTCAGAATGCCTGGTGACAAATAATCCAGAAGCATTAGTGTATAGCTTAAGGAATGATACATTTAATTGACCTTTTGGAACTTTATTTCAATATCTTTATTCAATATATATAAGATATATGACTATGTGAAGAATTCATTCAATATGTATGAAAGAATCAAGCTCTGTAGTATGGCAGTTGACTTCTTCAGATTAATAAGGAAAAGAAGTATGATGATGAATCTGAAGTGCCTCTTCAGAGATTTTGAGGTGTCTATTAATGTGACACAGGAATGACACAGAAGGATGGAAAGGGCTCTAGACAGAAAATTATAAACCTGGAATGAGTACTACCTCTTCAGCTAGCCTGAAGGCCCCATGGAAGTCAATCTGTTTTCTTATATACACAATAGAGGAGTTATACTTCAAGGATTCTTACCATGAAGTTCTGTAATATGGCTTTCAAAAGAATAGAGAACCTGCAATATTAGAACATGTTATTAAAGTGAAATAACAGGAAATTACTGGGAGGTTTTAGACCAAATGACATGATTTTCTTGCAGTTCTTAATTAACAAAGGAGCTGATAACCATTTTATATTTTTAGCATTTATGGGCACACTCCTGCTTTCATAAAAATGCATATGACTAGTATAGAATTTTACTTATAAAAGTTAAAAAATACATTGTGATTATTTATAAATATTATTTAAAAATTTAAAATCCTCTAGTTGATTGGGAATATTTGAGAGTGTGTAATTCTAAGGCTGGGGAGGATTCCGTTGCCCCAAGTATACAGCAAAACTAGTTTCAAAAGTTTGGGAAATACTCTCCCAACATTTCCTAATTGGGATGTTTCAGCAAAAGTCATTGCTGTGCTTATTAAAAGCAAGAGAATCTCAAAATCACATTGAGTCTATAGTAAATCATGCAACACTTGTTAGAAAGGCTTTACGATGAGCAACAAATGTGAGAGTGATAAAATCTCTCTATTTTCATGATACCAGATGCTGAATTCTAGAAGCAGATGTTTGCACATGAGAAAAAGAGATGTCATTGAAACTTTTAAAGTTAGGTGATCCATGGGACAGTTGCAAAGCCTGGTAAGCAAAAATAAAGTGAAGCTGCTCACAGTTTGAAAAATATTTTATCTAGTAAAATGTAAAGCCAGATGAATTTGGAAGGTCCTAAAAGACAGCACAGGGAGGTGGCGAAAATGATATTACAGTGCTCTTGGATAGATGCAGGCTAATAAAAACTCACAGGGCTTGAAAATAATATGAATTCTTGGCAAATAATACAATTTCTTAAACACCATGTATGCAAATCATAAAGCAGAAGTTCCTCTAAAATTTCGTAAATTATTTCTCTCTGGCATTAAATATTTAACAGTTCCTTCCCGTCCCCTATATATGGCTGTAATTTTCCATTCCCTTCCTAAGACAAATTTCCTATTGTTTATAGCAACATTTCTTTTAAAAATTATTTTCAGAGACTGCCAGATGGCTGCTGAGAAGATGGACATGTCACCATCTTCATGTTCTTACTTCTGTAGAAGTAGATTTGCTGTTGCCTGTTCTGGGTAGGCCTGGGAAAATACACTGCTTGATTCGAAGGTAACCATAATGCAGAAGAGAAAACAGAACAGAAGCTTGAGAATATTGAAGTACTAAGCTAGCACTTTTCTAATCAGGGTCAGTTCTAGGGGAAATTGTAATGTAGGTCACATTTGTGTCTGGCCTCCCATCCCTCTGTCTCAATAAGCTCCCCCCAGATCCTGAATGCATGGCTCCCCATTCACTCGCATGAACAAGGATCTCAACCTCTACTCTCCTGTTTCCCTACTACTGCTTTCTGAAATAGCTCCTTCGTGGTAAAGCAGAGGTTGTAGAAACTGTTTCCTTTCCAGACATAATTAAAAATATGGTGCCACTGCAATCATTATGCAGTGAATTAGGGAGGGAGATTAAAAGGAGTGGACCTCAGAGTCTCACCAAACTCTGAAATCATATAACAAATACTGCAGTCATTGAAACTAGTATAAACCTGCTATGAAATATGGGGTCCAGAAGCAACATTTAAATACTAACTTAAAGAAAAAAAGGAACAGCTACAAAAAAAACATCTCTTAACTTTAGTTTTGTAGTTTTCTAGAATGTCCTCTGGAAAAAGGAAAGGCAACCCTTAAGAATGCAATTAGTTTTAAAACTGAATTCAGTGGAGCAAACCTACTTTATTTGGTTATTTCATTTATTCTCAACTTTCTACTGACTATTTTTTTATTAGATTATAATCAGGGATTCCATTGTGAAATGTTTTGAATTCAGAACATAATTTAAGAAGTCAGATTTTTCTGGCAGTAGAGAGAATAGGGGAGACAGAGACTTGAATAGAATAAAAGAAATCATAAGGCAATTAAATAAAATGAGAAACAAAAAAGAATGTGAAAGGAACAACTCCTGAGGCTCAGAAATGTCCTGGAGTCCAGTCACCAGGGAGGGCACCAACAATCTGGCCCCCACAGGGTATTGCATTCCATGTGAGTGGTGTTCCATTGCAGTCTCTAGCACAAGCCAGGCCATCAGTACTCAGGATGAACAATGCTACTCCACTAGCGTGAGACTTCAACTCAAGGAGTTGGTTTCAGTGACCCATAAAGATATCAGAAGACCGATAATCCTTGAAAAATTGAGAACAGTCACTGAGCTATCAATAAGAAGCTCAGAGAAATTGCTGGTCAGCATTTATGATAACTGCACATTTATTATTTGGGAATCAATAGTGACTACTGAATTTTAGGGAAAGCTTATTACATCTTTTAAAAAAAAAAAAAAGCAATTATTGCTAAAAATCAAAATACTTTACAGGGCTTCTGATGCATAGAAATTCAAGGGTACCGTACTTCCTTGTAAGTATAAATGGTATTCTGAGGTATAAGTTGTAAATTACCTTCACAAATTTTTGAGAGTTTTTCTTCTTTGTAAAATTGTGACTCGTTTACAGAAGTAACATTATGCATTTTTATTAGTTCTTGATATAAATTAGCTTTTCTCATTCCAAAATATAAAATCAGCAGAATAAGATCAAATGTATTTTAGTCAATTTTCTGTGTCATTCTGATAAACAACGACTTATTAAATAATATGTATGTGTGTGTGTGTGTGTGTGTGAATGTGCTACTATGGGCACCATATGAATTCCAAAACATTCAGATTGTTTTACTATTATCTCCCTCCTCTTTCTATCTACCAATTAACCTACCTATTTACATTTAATATTTGATGGAGAATATATGCGGAAAAATCTATTGACAGAGAGGGCAGACAGAAAACTGAACTCAAATAGTAAGAAACTAAGTACATTCTTTGAGAGGTGTTTTTTTTTAAATCACACTAAGAGAAACTAAAATAACTTATTTCTATTAGAGGGTTTATTAACATAAAATCCTTAAAGCTATCTTCAGCTATAGTGCATACCATCAGTTAGCTACTGAATCCTTTCAAATTTTTTTTTTCTAAAATAATGGGCAACACATACTAGTGCTGTATATCTGGGATGCTTAAACTGATGGTAGCAAAAGTACACAAATAACAGGAATAAAACAAATGGAAAAAATCTAATGGTACAAAAGAGAAAATAAAATAGCAACAGTTGAGTTAATGAAATAAAATTTCAAATGTACTAACCTTTTGCAAAGGGAAATTATTATTAGCATAGAAAATATCCATTGAAAATATGAAGATTATTTTTTAAATTGATTTTAATTTCTAAGTTAAAATAGTATTTTAATTTAGAAATAGAACATTATTTTTCTTAATAGAGATAATTTAAACAAGGGAAGAAGCCAACTAAATTAATATAAAAATATGAAATATAACATGCTACAACTTTTTAAAAACTATTAAGACACTACTATAAATATTTTAGAATGAGCAAAAGTGATAAATAGGTTTCTTTTTGTTTCCTTTTTGTTTTAAAGGAAATTTATTTCTATTTTTATGAGATTTTTTTAAGATATTAAAAATTAGTGTTTAACATATGAAACTTGGACATGAGATAATTATTTGAATACTGCTGTCATCTTCTTTCATCTGTAAAAGAAATTACTCTTTATAGGTGTACATTAAATTAATTTAGCATTGGCGCTTACGGTGCTTTTCAAATAAATTAACAGAGTTACAATGACCAAGACAATGGCTGATTGCTATTTATTTATTTACTTTTCTGAGTAAACCATTCATTATATGAATAGCATAAAGCATTGGTTAAGAGGACAAACCCTGGAGGCATGCTATTTTATTTCTGATGCTGACTTCACTACTTACAGCATGGAACACTGACAAAGTTTCTTAACATCTATAAATGTGAGAGGAACTATATTCATCTATTTATAAATGCAATGAATACCAAAAAGAATATTATGTTTTAGCCACTAATAATTCAATGCATATAAGTCATTTTGATATTTTCCCCCAAGGTTCATATACATGAACTCAAGTTTTAACTTAACCTTCAATGTTTACTTGATATCTAGTCATAGCAATGAATCAGAATGTATATTTGAGTAAATTTGACTATTTGGAGATAAAGTTCTATAGAAAAGATATAAATTTTGGTCATATCTAGATCTAAGATAAAATTTCAACCTGCTCTGCAAGTTAACAAGTTCCGCATAAGCTCAGTTTTTTTATATGTAAGATACAAATGCTAGCTATTTTAGAGTTTTCAGGTTAAATAAGCTAATGTTAAAATGAAGTTAGCATAGTTTATGGTAAGTAGTAAAAACAATAGATACTAGCCTCCTCTGCATCTAGATAGGTAGGTAGATAGATGTATACATAAGATACATAGATAGGAAAAAGACAAAACATAAGGGAAGGGAGCCAGGGAGCCAAAAAGATGGTCTAGGTGATGGACAGAAAAAGACAGATTGGAGGTAGATAGAGAGTTAGGTAGGGAGATAAGAGATACAGGTAAATGAGAGAGGAGATAGGAGAGAGAGACACAGAGAGAGTCTCCCATCTCTACCACAGTTACATACAGTTTCTTGAAGTGTGAAGTCGGTCAGTTGTGTTCGACTCTTTTGCGACCCCATGGACTATAACCTGCCAGGCTCCCCTGTCCGTGGGATTTTCCAGGCAAGAATACTGGAGTGGGTTGCCATTTCCTTCTCCAACAGTTTCTTGAAGGCAGGATCCAAATCAAATTTATTTCTGATGTCCCAAAAGTATCTAATTTTCCTTACTATTGAAAGCATCTAATAGATATTTATTAAATAAATGAATTAATGAGCCAAATCCATCAATCAATCAAATACTCTTAGTTAATCCTTCAAAAATCATGTTTTAAAGTACAAGTCAGTCTCCTATGTAATTCAGAGATTATCTTCTCAGTGTGGCCTTCGGATTCATAATTTTCTCATGTTTGTTAATACATGAAAACTACTTTTTTTACAGGAGACATCTCTATTGGCATTCTTACTCGTAGACTAGAAGCTATTTTATGTGTAATATTAATTAAAATATACATCAACTATATGTTCTTTTAATAGCTACCCTTCTAAGATATTACTTTTTGATACCAAAATAGGAAAAAATAACAGATTTTCAATATAAACTACATTTTCAGACATAAATGTCCTTTACTTATAGGGTTTTTTTTTTTTCATTCTTATCAATTACATTGCTCATTCAGTGTATGGAAAGGAATTAAGAAGTTCATAGTGAGCATCAGGGGAGAAGGCAATGGCACCGCACTCTAGTACTCTTGCCTGGAAAATCCCGTGGACAGAGGAGCCTGGTAGGCTGCAGTCCATGGGATCGCTGAGGGTCGGACACGACTGAGCGACTTCCCTTTCACTTTTCACTTTCATGCATTAGAGAAGGAAATGGCAACCCACTCCAGTGTTCTTGCCTGAAGAATCCCAGGGACGGGGGAGCCTGGTGGGCTGCCGTCTATGGGGTCACACAGAGTCGGACACAACTGAAGTGACTTAGCAGTAGTTGCAGTGAGCAGCAGCCTGGTTTTAATTAACAAATTTTCTCATGAAGATATGACAGTAAATGTAAATGCTTTACTTACTCTATGAAGCTTTACAAATAGTAGCCAATGAATTACATGCAAACCACTTTATCACAGACGTAGACGAGTCTGTTAGGCTGTGTATTCACATACCAAAATCCAAAAATTCATTACCTAAAATGTGCCTAAAATATTTATATGATTTTGTATAGTCAAACCCATAAAGACCACATATGTCACATCAAATAATCATTCAAATTTGCAAGAACTGCAAATATTAGGTAAGTATTCAAATAACTTTTGTTTAAAGTAATTTTTAAAACAATATTGCCTTGTTATGCAAAAACTTGCTACAATATATCTGGCATTTATTACTTAGAAAACAAGGCTTTGGAGAGGGTCATTCTTAAAATAAGGCCAGCATAATTATATTGATTGCAGAAACTTAAATATATATATATTAATTAATTTCTGTATTGAATGTATATATATGTGTGTATGTGCATATTTGAATTGAAATTTCAACATGATTAGATAAATAAAAAGCATTCTATCTGCTGATGTATATGTGATAGGAGAGATTACACTAGAGGCAAAAATTTGCATTCTATGAATCATCTATCATTAAATGACTTAGAAGAATAAATAAGTTCAAATAGTTTAAATATAGCTCCTCAAAACTTAAATATCAAACATACTTGCATATCATCAATATTTTGAAAACTAATATTAACTAATATAATATGCATTTGTAACTCTGAAATTCAACTTATGCAACAGTTCTTTTTACTTTTTATAATTAGATATAAAAAAGCTTTTTCACAACATCTAAGTCTTATACAAAAGAGTAGCTTAATTCTCTTTGGGTGAATCATTAATTAACATTGTACTGTGTTTAAAACAATAAAAATATCACAATTAATAAAAAGACATATCAAGCTAATAAATTGAAGTTAGACTTTTAGAAAAGACATATGTATACATGAAGAAGCATTTCTTTTTTACCTCTATCAGAGTAAACAAGTTCATGTTTATTTGATATCCAGGAAGACTTAGATTTAAATCAAAAGAAGGAGCCAGAACTCTGGCTTAGCTGTTATTTGACTCTTGAAAAATGACTTTGGAGCTAAAACCCACACTAAAAATAATACCAACCCTGCTAAGAGCTATACAATTTCAATCAAGTTTTCATTTCACCTGAATATGTTAAATTTATTCATTTAATCTTTAAATTAATATATTAAAATGTGCATATCTAGTTAACATATATCATATTTTCCTTTACTAAAATGCAAAACAGCAAAGGTTAGTAAATGTTCATAAAAATAAGTATAATCTAGTGACTTTGGAAAAGTTCTCATTTTAGGAAGATTTCAGGCTTCCATGAACTTCAGAATCCATGAACTTCATTTTTCTGTGGTTACTGAAGTATTGATGTTTATTTTGCTATATTATAAAAGCTCCATTCCAAGGTGATAAACTACAACTAGTATTCTGAGGTTTAATATTGCTTAAGCTTTATACTTGGTAAGCATTGGAAGGCTTCACTCACCTTGTTCAAGTGGTTGGCTTTTAGTTGAAGTCGTTTTCATCTTGAGCGCCTCCCTAACAGACATGTCACAGCAGGAGCCTTTGTTAGTGTCTTGGTCACTGTCAGCCTGATCACTGTCCCCGTGCCCACTGTCTCTCAGGCTGGCTCTTTCTGGGTCCTTAAACGTGGAGCTACTGAAATACATATAAAGAAAAAGAAGAGAAAGTATTGTCTCTACAAGTTTGAACCTGAAGTGTAGACTCTTGCAAAGCAATTTTGACACGAATGCAAATGGGGAAGCCGAGAAAGTTATTTAATAGGCCTTACCTTTGAACAAACTGCTGCCTGCTGCCCATGTAATTGGGCTCTGCGGGAAAATTGTCTGTCTGCGAAAAAGAAGGAAAAAAATACGTATAGTTGTACACTGGACAAATCTCCTGCAGAGCAACAAGATTTCCTAGTGGAAAAATGATTAATAATTCAAAAATTCCCTTAATCTTCAGATTTGTACATTTTAATTAAATTGGAAATTGCTGACATGTAATTATGTACTCAGAACAATTAAATGATTCCAGTCCACAAATTACCTGTTAAAGTAAACAATGAGCCTGTCATAACTGGCATTCTCTGTTAGTACCAGGATAGATAACATTCTCTGTGTTGTTTCATTACTTAGATATTAAGATTGAACATTTGTGGGAGGAGTGGAAAAATGACCTAATTTCTCCATATTAAAAACATGAATTATTTAATAATACTCATTTTGAAACAAATTTGCATCATCTGCTGGGGTTCTTTGCCCTCCTTGATGTATTAAAGTCATCCCCGCCTCAATTAAGAGATATAGAGCCTTTCCTTCAAATTGTACCGGTGACAAACACAAGCATAGCACCTATGACTGGACTCATCTCTGTAATTCATTCTTAGCTGCATCCTTACACTGGAAATTGTACTCAATACAAGGGAGAGGGGTGTTAGCTCTTGATTATTAGAACAAAGTGAAATAAAAATGAGAATTAAAATGTTACTTAAAACATGGAGAATTAAAGACACTGAGAAATGAGACTTGTTTTTGTGGTTGTTTTTACTGCTTCCAAACTGACATGGAGGTCTGCCAAATAGAACTGAATTCTCCTTGTACCATGGAACAGAGTCTTTTGGGAGAAAGAGAGTAGATCTTTCATAGATCTCCCTATACTGTACATTCATACACATTACTTCTTCTTGCAGCTGACTCAGCGACAAAGGTTCTCCTGTTTTCTGCCTCACTTCATATCACACCATTGTGCTCTGAAGCAGCTATGGGTTCCTACAAGATCATCAAGCGTGCAAGTATCCGTGACACAGAAGCACATAATTCATGAAGCAGAGGACCCAAGGTAAGGCTTAATGTAGAGCAATATGTGTTTTCCTTATAAATAAGGCTAATTTAAACTAATAAGACTCTTTTCTTGTCCCATGTTAATAATTTATTTGGCTTTTTAAACTATTAATGGAAAAAAATGTTGAGAGTAATAGCTTAAAGTATTCTCTAAGGTTCACTGTCTGCTAGAAGTTGGGGGACAGGAAAAACTTCCACAAATTTCTTAATCTGTTTCTTACTGTGGTTCTAATGACCTTTGTCAAGATAAATGCAAAGACAACGGTAAACAAGGTAGATTAATTTCTCACTCCTAATCTATTTAACTAGTAGTTGGTAGCAGATATATTTTATTAATATGTTTTACAAATTTCCAGATTCTGTGAAGCACCTTAATTGTTTCCATAACTACCTATCCATCTTTAAAAGATAAATATCTTCCATTAAAGTAGTAATGGAAACCAACACCGAGAGCAAAACTGTTTGCAAAAGAATTTTGCAATTTTAAAAACTAAAATTTCTTAGAAACTCCACATATAAACTTAAAATCATCTAGTTCATTTTTTTTTTTAATTGGCTGAAAACATGAATCAACCCATTATTGCTGTCAGCTAAAAGCTAAGCCTGAGTATTTAGATCAGAAACAGAATCCAGGGTATTTGGGAGAGTGTGTGCCCAGTTCTGTCTGACTCTGTGTGACCTTATGGACCATAGCCAGTCAGGCTGTTTTGTCCATGGGATTCCAGGCAAGAATATTGGAGTGGGTTGCCATTTCCTTCTTCAGGGGATCTCCCTGATCCAGCGATCAAACCCACATCTCCTGGGTTTCCTGTGTCTCCTATATTATAGGCAGATTCTTTACCACTCAGCCACCGGGGAAGCCCATTACGGAAAGAGTAAAATGTAAAGTGGAAAGTGGAAAACCCTGATATTTGCTATATCAGGGCTATTACAGCTAATCTTGTAATGTTAATGGCTATGGTTATGTGGAAATTCATACAATATGGATCCCTATTCAGTTAGACACAGGGAGATAGACTAGGAAAACTTTTTCTCCCCTGATGTAATAGAGACAGTAACTAAAAACGTTTGCATAATATCAACGTTCTAAGCAATTCTAATAAGAGACTTAAACTAAGAAATAAAATACATTTTCTAAGTAAGTGAAGGGTTATTTTAAATTATGTGCTAGTGTGTGTGCAAACGTGTCTTTGTATGTTTCTATGTATGTCTCAGAGTGTTTGTGACCACTGGGCAATGGTAATGCTACCAAATATTGTTTTGATGAAAATAAAAACAAACAACAGACAGTCAGAAAAGAAAGAATTTTGGAAAGGAAAGAAAAAGAAAAAAATAAAGGCAGGGAGAAAGGCAAGAGGAAAATAGAGAGAGGAGGAAGAGTAAAATAGAAAGATACATACAGGAGAAGAAATGAGAGTAGTTTAAAAAAAAGCAAAAAAATGTTGGCTTATTATTATGGAATTTCACAAAGTACAATTTTAGAAGTCTGAAACTTAATAGTAGCAGAGTATCAGAAGTTGACTAATAATGTCTGTCTGCATTTTTCCATTAAAATAGGTAGGAATGTGAGAGAGAGTGTGTGTTTATAATTACTATAATGAAATAGCCATTTAGCCTTTAACAAACTTATGACTAATGCACTATAAAAACCACACTGATTTTAATGTAAAAAATAACATTTTCATTATCCAGTTTCCAAGGGTATCTGAAAACTCATTAAAAATAATCCGAATATAAAATAACAGTATTTACAGAGTAAAACAAAAAACAGACAAAAAGCCATATATATCAAGTGCTAAATGTAGAAATAGAAGGGCTTTTAGCTATTTTCCAACAGTGTATTCTAAAAATTGAGTTCCACATTGTACATTTAAAATTCTTAAATTTTAAGTCTAGAAAGAAAGTAAAATTTGAAGTCAAAGACATAGACTTTTAGGTCTCAGCAGAGTAATTAAATTATGAATATATTTAACTCTTGAAAACTTCATTCTTTTCCATAAAAGTGAATCACTAGAATGTATTCCCTTCAAATGCAACTTGAACACAGCAAGTTTTACCATTTATTTTTAAAGCTTATAATTTGTTTATTGTTAAAAAATGGATCCATAGAATTGATGAGTAGTAACAGAAAAGTTCTAAAGTAAACATTTTGAATTAAACTGTAGGATATGATGATCATTTTAAACTATTTCACTCAGAAATAAAATGGCAAATATTTGGTACTTTTTTTCAATGATCATTTGCTCAGAATGATTACTTAAAACAAATCTAAACTAATTTATGAAACTGCTTGACCATCCTAATTTCATTTTTTTGGTTTGTTGTATTGATTTTTGATGAAGATAAAAGTTCAGATATTCTTTACATTCTTTTTTATAGAAAACATAAACAAATAAAAAATCAAGTAAACAAACAAAGTAGATAAAGTCTATATGATACAAATGGTTTCTTCGATATTTTCCTTTATGCATTCTCTTCTAGTGCTCAGCAAATTGTAGTAAATTATAAATGATACTTGAAATCATAATTTTTATTAGCAGTAGGTGGTAATTAACTATTCCTAAGATATACTATTTTCTACTACTTGCTCATCTAGAACTCTAAAAATAAATCTATAAAATATCAATTTTAAAAATTAGTATCTCTGAATAAAGAAAAGAAAGCACCTACTAAAGCTGAACCATGTTGCCTGAAACTGGGAAAACTTTTTATTTGTGGAAGTAGATTAATTTGATATGACCACTTAGATGTACATAAAAAAGTTGAGCTGAAAATAGCAAAAGGAGTCAAAATAGATTTTTTTAACTATTAGAAGCATACAAATGGAAATTTTAAAAATATGTCCAACATTTGACACAACTTAACATCTATTAATGATAAAAATTCTCAGCAAACAGGAATAGAAACAAACTTCTTCAGTTGTATAAACAGCATCTATCAAAAAACAGCATCTATCTCACGACTGTGAGAAACCTAGACAGCATATTAAAGAGCAAAAACATCACTTTGCTGACAAAGGTCCGTCTAGTTAAAGCTATGGTTTTTCCAGTAGTCATGTATGGATGTGAGAGTTGGAGCACTGAAGAATTGATGCTTTTGAATTGAGGTGCTACAGAACACTCCTGAGAGTCCCTTGGACTGCAAGGAAATCAAACCAGTCAATCCTAAAAGAAATCAACCCTGAATATTTATTGAAGGACTGATGCTGAAGCTGAAGCTCCAATACTTTGGCCACCTGATATGAAGAACTGACTCATTGGGAAAGACCCTGATGACAGGAAAGATTGCAGACAACAGGAGAACGGGGCAGCAGAAGATGAGATGGTTAGATACCACCACAGACACAATAGACATGAATTTTAGATAGTGGAGGATAGGGAAGCCTGGCATGCTGCACCTCACAGGGCTGCGATGAATTGAACATGACTTAGCAACTTGAACATACAAACATCACACTTGAAAGACTGAAATCATTCACCACTTCTATTCACCACTGCACGAAAGCCATGCTGCTGCTGCTGCTGCTAAGTCTCTTCAGTCGTGTCCGACTCTGTGCGACCCCATAGATGGCAGCCCACCAGGCTCCCCTGTCCCTGGGATTCTCCAGGCAAGAACACTGGAGTGGGTTGCCATTTCCTTCTCCAATGCACGAAAGCCATAGTATGGTCAATAAAGCAAGAAAGAAGGACACACAAATTGGAAAAGGAAGAAAAATTTTTCTTACAGTGTTGTTGTATACTCAGGTAATAGTATTGCTCAAGCAGAAAATAAGAATCAAGACAGATGAAAATAAACAAAACTTCTCAAAACCAACAAATAAATTAAGCAATGTTGCCATATTCAAGGTCACCACACAAAAATTAATCATATTTCTATATTATAGCAATGAACTATTTGGAAACTTAAATATCTGAAGCAATAGATTTATAATATTTTCCTGAGAATCAAATACTTAAACAGATAATTTACAAAAATAAAAACAAGTACAGAATCTGTACATTGCACATTACAAAAAGTGATGGAATAAGTCAAAGAAGGCCTAAATAAATGGAAAGATATCATGTTTATGGATTAAAAATTCAACATAGTCAAAATATCAATGTTCCTCAAATAATCTATACATGTAATATAATTCCATTCATATTCTTTGCATGACTTTCTGTAGCTACAGACAAGAGGATTCTAGAATTTAAAACAAAAAGAACTATAATATTCAAAATATTTTTGAAAAAAAAAAGATTAAATTTGAAGGAATCACATTACCCTATTTTAAGAGATACTATGAAGCTACACTAATGAAGACAGTGTAGTATTGTCAATGGAAAAGACACATAGATCAATGTGACAGAGGAGACTATTCAGAAGTAACCAACAGAGATATTCAACTGATTTTCTACCAGGTTGCAAAAGGCAATTCAATAGAAATAAAAAACTTATTAAAACAAAACAAAAAAACTTTAAAAACTTGAAATTGATCACAGATCTAAATGAAAATATAAAACTTAAGAAGAAAACACTGCAGAAAATCTATGTGACCTGGTGTTAGGTAGAATTCTTTGACATAATAACAAAAATATGATCCATAGGGGAAAGAAAAGACCAAAATTAACCCAATAACTTGATATTTACCTTAAATAAATGAAAACTATGATCACACAGATATGTGTACAATTTTCAAGAGCTCTCTTTGCCAAAACTGGAATCAGCTCAGATAACTTTCAACAGGTGGACAGATTGTGGTATATATATAGAATGAAAACTATAAACAACAACAAAAATGAACAACTGATCCAACAACTTGGATGAATTGCAAAAGCATCATGTTGAGTGAAGGAAACCAATCTCAAAAGAATTGTACATTGTATGATTCTATTTATAAGACTTTGGAAAAAGCAAAAACTGTTATGACAAAGAATAAATCCGTGGATGCCAGGGTTAAGATTGACTATAGAGACAGAACATAAGGAAGCTTTTTAGGGTGATAGAACTCCTTAGTATGCTGACTGTGGTGTTAGTTTTATGAAGTTATACATGAAAACACACACACACATTCAAAAAAGGTTCATTTTACTGGATGCTAATAACAGGTAATTCTAAATATAAATGTATATGGTAATCATCTGCATCTCATACACACTGAAGATACTTCTGTCTCACAGAGAATTATAAAACTAAAATTGTTTTCATTAAATAGTCTCAATAAAGAGTATTTCTGAACTTTGCCTTTAAAATGTATACAGTTAACTTTCAAAACCCTATGTAGAGATCCCATGTTTATTTGGACAGGCTACAAAGAGATTTGAGATCTAAAACTCTATATACCCACACTAACAAACCCAAGCAACACTCTATAAGACAGTCATCTTAAATATGAATTATTTAGCTTAATTTTCATTTTTTTCAAAGATCATTTTATTGTGTGTAGTTCTTGTTTACCCAGCCACAAAATACATACTTTAAGTAAATAAAGATTTCAGACTGCATTTATGGCAAAGAAGCTTTTCCTTTCAATGCATGAAAAAATGTAGCTATATCACGAAGAAATAGGAACCAGCCTTAGAAATGGTTAGTCTTTTAATTTAGAAAATATCTCATGAAAGTCACTCTATATTTGTAAATAAGTGAATCTTTGTAAAGCCTAAAGACACTGAATATGAAATTATTAGCATCTAAGATGCCCCAAAGTGTATGAAAAATTATCAAAATAATTTTACAACTTTGACAGTATCAAAGGATAAGACGATCTAAAATGTGTGGTTTAAATTTTATATGAGATAATATGTGAAAATTTCTTAGTTGTATAGTAGCTTTCCTGTTATAACTTTTTAACTTTTTATTTTTTGACTGTACTTCACAGCTTATAGGATCTTAGTTACCCAACCAGGAACTGAACCCAGGCTCCCTGCAGTGGAAGTGCAGAATCCTAACCACTGGACCAGTAGGGAATTTCCACTTTTAAATTTTTTTAATCCTATAAGCAGCACTGTAATAATCTCGAAATGATGATAACTGGATGAAAGTCCGGTAAACTGTAAAACACCACCGAATTTCTAGAAAATGAGAAAACGGTGGAATGAGAAAAATAAAATCCTCATCATTTTGAGTCTCATTTCAAAAGAATTTTAAGAAAAAATCAGAATACTAGTCTCCAATTGTATCCCTACAAAAGGAAGAGAGAAAAACATTGTGAGCTTTAGGAAAGCAGACTCTTATCTAGAGTTATTTTCACCATCATAGATACTATTTAAGTAAATGATGCTAGAACTCAATCTATGATTAGTGCAATAACTATATGATAAATATATACACAATACCTTGCTGCTAATTTACTAGCAATATCTTACATTTCCCGTTATAGAGTCATGAGGCAGTCAGGAAACTTCCTATGGAGAGATCAATTTTGACAAACCAAACAGCTCTGGCATTTCCAGAATTGTTGTTGTGGAAACACAGAAGACAGTGGTTTAAAAACTGCTGGCATTTTTTTGATATTATTTTGTGTTTCTATGTCTGTTTCTTACGAAAGAGGAGGCCTTTGGGACAGAGGTTCAGTAGGTAAACTCATTCCACAAGCATTCGTTTAGCTCAAATTATGCACAATATAAAAATCTAGCATTCAATGTATGTAAAACAATGTAAAACAATGTAAAATTTGCAATATCTGAGATTCAATCAAGAATTACAAGGCATGCAATAAACCAGAAAAATATAAACCATACCTAGGAGAAAGATCAATCAATAAAAAGAGACCCTGGCATGAAAAAGATGACAGAATTAACCAACAAGGACCTTAAAGTCTCTTAGAATATTGGAAGAATGACCAGGAATGTAAAAGCATGACCCTGAGAGTAAGTGCGTCAAGTTTTGAGCCCTAAGAACCTCTCTTGCAGTATCCTCGTCTTGGGCCTAAAGACAAGAAATAGAGTGAAAATGAAAGTTCTAAAATTGAAAAATTAAAACTAAAATTCAAAACTATAATATTTGAAAATAAAGATACAATAAATAATACTGACAACAGATTAGACAATGAGGGACAAAAGATGTAGCATTTTGCACCAAGTTCTAGAAGCATCTACCTCACCAACTATATTTATACACATATACATATATGTGTGTATATAATATAAATGTTTTATGTTTATCTGAATAAACTTTATATATCTGTGCCAGCAGCCTGTTTATAATTTTGTAACATATGAGAGCAGACAGATATGTCAAATACAAAAAGGTTCTTTCAAAGGCTGCAATATAAATACAAAGAAAGCTTTCATTCTAGTGTTATTGATCTAGAATTGGAATTATTGAAGAAAAACTAAAGTGTGTACTTGACTCTTTGAAGTCATCATTAAGAGAAAACTTCTCACAAATGAATGTTCAATTGGATGTGTAGTTATAGTTTCAGTTATACTTAGATGATCAGTGTTTTCCTAATTCAGAGGAACAGGGGAGTGAAATTTTAAAAGTACCTTTGAATTAAGGACAGAAGATTGATAGTATGTATTGATGCCACTGGGTTGCAAACAAAATGAAACAAGTTGAACTTTTCCCTTAATTCAAAGGCACTGCTTTTCACATTGATAACAAGCATTCTCTTTGCAGCAGTCTGAACACAAGGGAATGTTAAGAGGTGAATAATTCACTTTAAGCCTTTTCATACTGACATTGCTTCTGATAGCTCTGCCTTCAACAGAATATATGGTGTGGTTCTCTACACATTGCTGAAGTAGGCAACAACATTTTAAGCCACCACTTATAAAGTTATCTGACAGCACCTACGGCTTTGAAATTTCTAAAGTGCATGAGGTATGGCAATAACTGTATTTATCAATGATTTCCAAAATAATACATTTTATACAAATACAGTGTGGTTCACACTTGTGTTACATTACTAAAAGCACAAGGGAAAAAAAAAGAGAAATTCTTACCACATTGAGCAAAGACTAACATTACTTTAAATTAAAAAATGGGGGGACAAGCTATATCCTGTGAGAACTCTAAGTCCACTATTCAACTCGGATGACTTAGATGAATTTTTGAAGCGATGTGGCTATATCTGAAAAACTCTTGAAAATGTTAACTGTTTTATAAACGGCACTGATAACTTTAATAAAAGCTGGTATGCCAGAATTTAATTTGTGATCTTAAAGTCATCTTTGACAAGAAAGAAGAAAATTGAAATACTCAAAAGGTAAAATGAGAGCTATTTGTTACCTGGAAAAGCACACAAAATAGAGAAAAATGCACATTTTCTTTATATATTTGCTGAAAGTTGGAGCCCAGAGGCCACCAGGATCCACGAAATGCTAACTGTGCTATTCCACTGGCAAGCGCACCACATTAGGCCAGGAGTCGATGTCTTAGGAAAGGCATCCAAACCAGTTTACTGAAAGATTGCTAACTTCAACATCCCTAATTAATCTATTCTCTTCCGGATGCTAAGCATCTCCATCTCAGCCCTATGTAATATGCAGTTCCCTTTTTCTTCCAAGTAGCAGAGGAAGTTTGATGTTCTTTTGTTTACTTTTTAACTCTTTTTTTTTTTTTCATGTAATCCAGTTGTTTTTATTTTTATTTTTTTTAAAATTTATTTATTTTAATTGGAGGCTAATTACTTTACAATATTATAGTGGTTTTGCCATATATTGACATGATCCAGTTGTTTTTTTTTTTTTTTTCTTCCAATTTTATTTTATTTTTAAACTTTACATAATTGTATTAGTTTTGCCAAATATCAAAATGAATCCGCCACAGGTATACATGCGCTCCCCATCCCGAACCCTCCTCCCTCCTCCCTCCCCATACCATCCCTCTGGGCCGTCCCAGTGCACCAGCCCCAAGCATCCAGCATCATGCATCGAACCTGGACTGGAATGGAACTGGAGGAATCAACCTACCTGACTTCAGGCTCTACTACAAAGCCACAGTTATCAAGACAGTATGGTACTGGCACAAAGACAGAAATATTGATCAATGGAATAAAATAGAAAGCCCAGAGATAAATCCACGCACATACTTTTTAACTCTTTATCAGACATTTAGTCTTAAGAAACTCTCCTCTGCTTTCCTTCTATTGTACTCTTTTTCTATCTCTATGAAGAATATAGAAGAATCTTTCCCCCAGAGGGAATATCTGAAACTAAATTCTCTGCAATTGGGCCTCCAAAAAACTAACGACACAAATATACATCACCAACAGAAATTCATTATAAGCCTGAACTTCTAGAATGCTCCACATAAGAAGAGAAATAACAAAAAGGGAGGGAGAAAAATTAGTGACACATTATTTGACTTTTTATCACTATGAATGCTGTCTTTCTACAAAATAACATTTCTTTAAAATCTAATTTTATTAATTTTGAGAAACTTGCTCATAACCAAATAGAAATTTTAAAAAATTGAATTATTTGATTCAAACCAGCTTTTAGTCCAATTAACTTAGCTAATATGGAAATGCTTTGAAACTCTACCTCACTGCATCTAAATGCATGTAAATGGTATCACAGCACCATTATCACTATTCTATACTTGGAGATTTGCAGTATGCTGCCCTACATTAGGATCTACAAAACAGTATTATTGATATTTACTATTCATTCTCTTCAGTTGCCCTAGGAGACACAATACAGTCACTGTACACATTTTTTTTTTTTAAACAGAGAAACTACAGCTGACTTTCATAGGGTCACTTGTCATGTCCCTAATTCATTGTACAACAGTAACACTTGCCAAAGACTGCCAGGAACCGTCAGTTGATGCACTGCCTCTCTGAGAAATAGAGAAAAATAATTCTTCATCCTCCAATACTTTCAGAAATAACTTAATGAGACATTAATGTGAATTGCCTTGAAATGATCTTAAAAATTATTGTTACATACTAAACAAAATAATACTACTATTACCCCTGATAACAAGATGGCTCTTTGGGCATTTGTACCTTTCTTTTTATACTTTCATATTAAATTATTTTAATATGCTTAATATTATATTTAATTCTAATGACTAGATTTTTCCAGTCACTCAGTCATATCTGACTCTTTGTGACCCCATGGACTGTGTAGCCTGACAGGCTCCTCTGTCTACGGAATTCTCCAGACAAGAATACTGGAGTGGGTTGCCATTCCCTTCTCCAGGGGATATTTCCGATCCAGGGATCAAGCCCAGGTATCCTGCATTGCAGGCAGATTCTTTACCATCTGAGCCACCAGGGAAGCCCTAAAAAGGTAATAATGGCATCTATTATCAAATATATAATGCATACAGTAAGCTTAACTGTATAATTACCATCATTATAGTCATACATTATCAATTGTCAAAATAGGCACTTCTGAACACTTACCTTTTAAAGTGCAAATTTAAGGTATTACATTTAGTCAATCACTAGGTAAAATTTCTAAAAAGCAAATAACTAACCTAAAAAGTAAACCAATCTGTATGGCTGTTACCTGTTTCATTAGTTTATTGTTTCACAATACACTAAAATTTAAAACTTTATGCATCCAATGATTTGGTAAGCACAATTCACCAGTCTTGCACCTCAAAATATTGACAGTCAATTATTTTTAAAATGATGATTATATTCACAAATGCAAGAAAAATTTATCAACAAGATCAGTTTCTGATATGATTTTGCATCAGCCTTTCAAGTCATCGGCTGTATAGGTACATTCCAATTCTTAAGAGAAGAAAAAAGTAGGAGGAATTCAAGATGAAATTAAATGGTGTAGCACCTTTCTCACATTTCCTTCCTCTAACACTCGATAGGCATAGAGAATTTTTAACTCTTTATTAAGTAATGATTCAGCCAACCAGCTGAACAGACAATGTATTTTACAGTAATTAGTATATACTTTTGAGGAATTCTGAGTCCTCAACATTTTGCAAGGATTTAAAGATAACTTACTAATTCCTTCCAAAGAACAAAAATTATATAAAAATGTAAATTAAAAAATACCCATTGGATTTGAATTTCTGGTTTAAAAACAAAAGAGTAATTTGAAAGCACAATTATGGAAATTAGAAGATAACATACAGGAATCTGGAAGACTTGTCCTCAGAAATGAACATTACAAAGAAAAAGGCATTCCTATATTTGAGGAAAAATTAATTATTAATCAAATTTATGAGTATTAGATTACTAGAATATTTTTCATTTCCCTCTGAAGTATAAGAATAAGTATCACATTTAAAATGCATGAGTCAAAGGAAATAGTCTATTTTAGGTTAGTGTTCTTACCTGAAATTAAAATAAAGTTAAGTGTCTTTACTAACGTTAACATATTTTTAATTAAACATTAGCACAAAATGAAATGAAATATCTCTACTCTTTATCAGGTTGTCACTTAATTCCTAATTCAAGCACCCCCCCATTCTTTTTTTGCTTGAAGACTTTAATTCTTAGAATTTTTCTTCTCTAGTACCCTTTCCTAGAGAATCACTTCATGAGACAATAAGAAAGCATTCTTCCAATATATCAAATATCTAGTTTTGAAGTAAGAGTCATTTTTATTTTGTTAGAAAACACTTAAAGTCTGGGCTTCCCTGGTAGCTCAGTAGTAAAGAACCTGCCTGTCAAAGGAGTAAACTCAGGTTCTATCACTGGGTTAGGAAGATCCCCTGGAGAAGGAAATGGCAACGGAATCCAGTATTCTTGCCTGGGAATTCCATGGACAGAAGAGTCTAGTAGGCTACAGTCCATGGTGTGGCAAAGGAGTTAGACATGACTTGGTGACTACAATAACAATAATTTAAAGTCTAAATAGTGCAGTTTTTTTAACAGACACTCAAATAGAAAAAAATAAGAAATATTATTAACAGGAATGACTTACAAAATTGGTTGGTGAACTCTGAGTGGTTATGGGACTCAATCTCTGTTTTTGAAAATAAAGTTTATTGAAACTCAACCATGCTCTTTCACTTATATGTTGTCTTTGGCTGCTTCCACCCTTCAATGGCAAAGTTGAGTAGTTGTGACAGAGACCATACTGCCCCTGAACTTTAGAGTAGATACTATCTGTCCCTTCATAAAAAAAAGTTGCAGGCTCCTGACTTAGAAAGACTAAGTCTCAGTTCTTAACATATAATTAATATTTTTACTCTACTCACTTCTGTATATAAAATATCAATAGTAATGAGGCATTTTCACATATGTGATTAGTTGCTTAGTCATGTCTGACTCTTTGCAACCCTTTGGACTGTGGTCCACCTGGCTCTTCTGTCCAGGGGATTTTTCAGGCATGAATACTGGAGTAGATAGCCATCCCCTTCTCCAGGGGATTCCTGACCCATGGATCAAATTGTGTCTCCTTTGTCTCCTACATTGCACGTGGATTCTTTATCTGCTGAGCCATCAGGTCATGATTTAGAAAAAACCTCGTCATTTTCATCCTCTGTGAGACATAGACTTTCTCCCAGAGTATGCATTTAGAAGGTATCTGATTGAAAAATGAATCATATTTTTAAGTGGATTTAGGCCTTAGGTAATTTATAGCATGTTTGTATTCAATTCCAAACAATTTAAAACTGCAGAAACAGTACCATCATGGGAACACTTGAAAGCAAAATTCACTTAGACACATGAAGTTTCCTGAACTGTATTGTAAGTTCTTCTAGAGTGTTCTTAAGGATAACAGTAACCCATTCCTTCCCAAAGAAAAGAATTCTTCAGTTTGCTGAACTTTGTCTCCTGTGCTTCTTTCTTTACATTTTAGAGGTTGATGTCATCACAGTATTTCAACTCTTTCAAGTCTATTATTTCCTTTCAGCCTGACTGACTGGTGCTATTATAATTATTTCTGTTTTATGGATGGAGAAACTGATGCCTGTGGACTTCATGAAAGACTAGCCAGAGGTCCCAAAATGAGTAAGTAGTATGAAGAAGTTCTTTTGATTCAAAATGTTGCACTCTTTCAAATAAAAAACCTGCAAGTGCTATATGATTCATCTTGCTTTTGTGTGTATTATCCTTTCTTTCTATTCTATTCTACTTATCATTGTCTGATGCATCTCACAGATTATTTTTATTCTAAGCATGCTTGTTAACCAACACTCTACATACTTCTAATACCAGGTCACACCCACTTGAATGGCTTTATTCCTATAATTAGTCAGCCCTGAAATCAAACACAAATAAAAATAATGACGTCTACTAGACAATTTTTGATGAGAATAAAAGAATCAAAGCCAGTTCTATGATTAAATATGAGATTCCAGGGCTGCTTCTAGAGTCTCCAAAATTTGAAAGTATTTTCAGTATTTAGGAACAAGTAGAGAGCCTCTTGACACTACTGCTGGTTGCCCATTGAGAGACCCTGTGACAACATGCTGTACATGGGCTCCAGTGGAGTGTTTGACGTTTACTATGTGGAAAGTGAAAGAAAGTGAAAGTGAAGTCGCTCAGTCGTGTCTGACTCTTTGCGAACCCATGGACTGTAGCCTACCAGGCTCCTCCCTCCATGGGATTCTCCAGGCAAGAGTACTGGAGTGGGGTGCCATTTCCTTCTCCAGGGGATCTTCTCGACCCAGGGATTGAACCCGGGTCTCCCACATTCCAAGCAGATGCTTTAACCTATGTGGAAGCCTTCAATAATTATCTTTTAAATTGACCTGCAGTTTAGGAAGTAAGTTGTACTACTTCATAGCAGCAATTTTCATGCTATAAGATGTTCTCATACTCTACAGATACCTCAATAGAAATGCATGTCAAATATGATATCCCAACTGGTGTAGGAGTAAACACCCTAAACTCTGAGTCAGATGACATTAGTTCTCTATTCCTGGCAAGCTGTGGTAACATTTCTGTGCTTTGATTTTCTCACATGAAAAGAAGTGCAAATGAAATCAGATGCTGTCATATGTCTCTAACTTTCTAATGTTCATTGCCTACAATTCTTTCATGGAAACTTCTCTTCAGTTTCTACCCCGTGTGAGCTTTATTTCTCACAAGGTCTCCCTGAATAAAAAGCACAATTCTAAGGAAGACTTAATAACATCTCTCCCCTTCAGAGTTTACTTTGGTGGTTAAAGAAGTTTTAGACATCTAGAAACAAATTTTCACAAGACAAATTCTATCAAAAATCAATCACATTTTAAAATGTCTAACATTAAAATAAAAGTGATCACTCTTAGTTTAAGAGCTCAAAATAGAAATTTACAGTAAAACAAATTTGCATCCCAGTAAAATTACATTTTTATAATCATAAATTTGGAGAAGGAAATGGCAACCCACTCCAGTATTCTTGCCTGGAGAATCCCATGGAAGGAGGAGCCTGGGGGGCTACAGTCCACAGGGTCGCAAAGAGTCAGACACGACTGAGCGATTTCACTCAATCATAAATAATCTAGGATTGAGGCCTACTGAAATTTTGTTTTTTCAGGAAATATGTCTACATATTAGAAGCCCAAAGTTTAACTTCTCCAGAATGTTTTCTGTCTTTTGCTGTTAACAAAAATACTAATATGGTTAATATTTATTTGGAATTTAGTATCATTAATATTATTTTTCAGCACAATCATATTTCATTCTTAACACTTATGACAGCATTATGAGTAACAAATATTATTATTACACCTGGTAAGAAAACAGGGAAAAAGAAGTTATGCAACTTGCTCTGGACTGAAAAGCAAGTTTTATTTGCTTTTAAAAGCCAAGGCCTTGAAAATAGAATCTCACTGTAAGGAATCTGCCAATCATGTGGATATGGGGAGAGTGGAATGAACTGAGAGAATAGCACTGACGCATATACAACACCATGTGTAAAATCGATATCTAGTGGGAAGCGACTATATAGCCCAAGGAGCTCAGCTCTGCAGTGACCTCCATGAGTGAGCTGGGGGGATAGGGGTGACCTAGAGTGAGACAAAAGAGTGACATGGGGAGGCCCAAGAGAGGGAGACATATGTATACATATAGCTGACTCACTTTGTTGTACAGCAGGAACTAACACAACATTGTAAAGCAATTATATGTCAATAAATAAATAAATAAAAACTAATTTAGATAAAAAAAAGAGTCTGTCAATGAGAGTAAGATTAAATGAATTGTAACATGTTCATAATTGGCCAAGAATTCCATCATTTATATGAAAATACATTATGGACATAGAAAGATATCTATGCTATATTATATAAATTTGAGTAAAAGCAGCTTTAATATATTGTTTTGAATATATCAGATTTTAAAATTGAAATACAGCTGCCTACAATATTATACAGTAAAAATCTAGTTGTGTGTGTGTGTGTGTGCGCATATGTGTGTGTGTGTATGTATGTCATGTATTGCCCATCCTAGCAGAGACTGGTACAACAACTCAAAATTAAACATATTAATATTTCTTTGAATTTTTGAATATCAGGGTTTTGTAATAGTTGTTGGTCCCAAGAGTAAACTGTCTTCTTATGGAGACTAGTGACTTGCTAAAAATCAAACAGGAAGGGAGTAACTTTTCCTGTGGTCAAACGTAGTCCCTGGAGGATGACTACAAATTCCCAGTTTGATGATCAGTTCAGTTCAGTTCAGTCGCTCAGTCTTGTCCAACTCTTTGTGACCCTATGGACCGCAGCACACCAGGCCTCCCTGTCCATCACCAACTCCTGGAGTTTACTCAAACTCATGTCCATTGAGTAATGCCATCCAACCATCTCATCCTCTGTTGTCCCCTTCTCCTCCTGCCTTCAATCTTTCCTAGCATCAGGGTCTTTTCAAATGAATCAGTTCTGCACATCAGGTGGCCAAAGTATTGGAGTTTCAGCTTCAACATCAGTCCTTCTAATGAATATTCAGGACTCATTTCATTTAGGATGGACTGGTTGGATCTCCTTGCAGTCCATGGGACTCTCAAGAGTCTTCTCCAACACCACAGTTCAAAAGCATCAATTCTAGAGCAGTTGAAATCCAAAAGGCACTTGACCAGCAGTGCCTGGGTCTTGACCACACAGATATAGAGGCACAGTCTCAACAGAGAAACTTATTTTTTAATATGTCACACACAAAAAATAATGGTCCAAAGATTTTATTATTCAACATGTATTTACATATCCATTGTCCTTGAAGAATTCTTCTTTATAGGTTACCTAATTCTATATGGGATTTTTGGTCAGTATTTGCACACTTATTTTATTAAAATGTGTAATTATTCTTGAAACTTTATTTAAAGTCATTATCTGAATATTTTCTGGGCATGCCAGGTCTTCTGGACAAATATTCTCTAGTTTACCTGCAAATACTTAGCTTTTCAAAAAAAATCTGTTTTCAGACCTATGCCAATTAATATGGAAATTAGCTTTTAATATCTTTGACCATGAAGGATAGCTAGGTGCCTCTCCTTGTAAAAATAGATATTTTCCTTTTTTCCAGGCAATTTTGATTATTTTTAGAGCTGTAAGAATTTTTTAAGAAAACTTTTAAAGGTCACTTTCCATTTACAATAAATGCACTATTTCCCATCTTGTGTAATACATCTTTGAACATCTCTTACACCCAGAAGATTGTACTCCCACCCCTATCTTGACCCTCTTCCCACTGGTAACTACTAATTTGCCCTCTGTATCTACAAATCTGCTTCTTTTTGTTATTGTTGTTATTTTCACTAGTTTTCTATATTTGTAAGATTCCACATATAAGTGCTATCATACAAAGTTTATATTTCTCTGACTTATTTCATTTAGTATAATGCCTTCCAAGTTCACCCATGTTGCTGCAAATTGCAAAATTTCATTCATTTGTATGGCTAAGTAGTATTCCATTGTGTATATATATGATACATGTTACACATCTTTATTCATTCATATGTTGATAGACACTTAGGTTGCTTTCATATCTTAGCAATTTTAAATAATGCTGCTATGATCTAGGAACACTGGGGTGTATATATATTTTCAAATTAGTGGGTTTTTTAAAAATGTTTTTGCAGATATATATCCAGGAGTGGAATTGCTAGGCCATATGGTAGTTCTAGTCTTAGTTTTTGTGAACCCTCCATACTGCCTTTCATAGTATGGAGTAAAATGTAAATGGCTGCACCAGTTTACATTCACATCCACAGTGTATAGGGTTCCCTTTTCTCCATGTTCTTGCAAACGTGTTGTGTTCTTTTTGATGGCAGCCATTCTGACAGCTGTGAAGTGAGGGGTTTTGATTTGCCTTTCCTTGACGATAAGCAATGTTAAGAATATTATGTCTCTTTATTTTTGGTCCATTAGACACATTTTTTATAAATATAAGATGCAAAGTAGATAAATATCCCAAGAGAGATAAAAAGTAGAAGAATTGTTCTAGTCACTGATAGTCTATTTCCTTTTTCCTACTTTATGAAATAGAGAATTGAGTGGTCACATATAGTTTGAAAAACAGGTTTTTCCTCTCTCTGAAGGAGCATGGGTTTATTATTCAAGCAGAGTCAGGTAAAAGCTGATAATAGCTATGCACTTAATATAAAAAAAAGACCAAGTATAAAACTCTTCCTAGTCTAATTTGATTTAAGAATCTTGATACTCTTTTTTCTTGAGAGGACAGAACGTCACAAATATGAAATGGTGCACCTAGTAGCATGGTTAATAAACAGCTCAAACTGAAAGCATAACAATAAGTTCTCCATCTATTATTGCAGAACCAATAAATAAGCAAAATGAAAATCATGACACATTATTATATTACTCTGTATTGCCTCTATTCATTAAAAAAAGAATAAGTGCATTTAAAATAATTTCACATGTCAAATGACATGCAAGGCCTTGCAACTGAGATGATGCTGAAGGGGATATTTGTAAAGGGCAGATGCATTGTCATATATGGTATATATCAAGATTATGATAAACGTATGAGAAATCAGTTATAGTTGCTTCACACCAAAGTGGTAGTAGTGTAGTACCTAAAACACTTACATCATTCACCTGCACCATGTGTTTTCTAAAAGAAGTCAATTAAAAAAAAAAAAAAAAAACAATAAAAAGAGCTTTAGAGAAACCCTTCCCTGTCAGTGAACCCTTAAATGGATTCTTTTTCAGTTTCCATGTCGATTTAATACACTAGATTACATTAACAGCACTCGCTTGTAAATAAGGGAGATCTGAATCCTATTAATGGAACTATGCTGCCAAAATAATCAGCTTCATACTTAACAAGTTTCCAAGTATTTGGAAAAGCTGCGAAATGGGATTATAAGGTTAAGCTTTGTACATCTGGCTCATCACTATATAAATATTTCAGAAATTTGATCTCAAAGGCTGAAGAAACATCTGTTTAATCGTGATTCTTTTCCAAGTTACATGAACTTCAGTGAACAGAGCTCTGACAAACACTGACAAGAAATCATGATCAATTTACATAATTATTTCTTCTGTTAGGCATGTAATTTTATTACATTTCACTCTTCTGAGTGAAGTGTAAGAAATATTTTAGGAGGGCTCTGTAGCATCATATTTATGTTGGCATAAGGGGCTTGAGGAGTGCCAATTTTTTTTTTAAATTAAGGATAATCACCTGTAATACTAAATACTGTTTTTTTCATATGTCATGGTAGGTAATTTTCCTGTAATTGGATGTTGTAACTATAAATTAATGTAATATAGATCCAGAGAATAATTAATGAGAAGTAGGAGTTTGTGAATAAAGCAACATAAAAAGTTTGCCGGTCTTTTCAGTTAATAGAAACCTTAATGAAGTTGAACATTAGTTGCTTTAACCAGATCCAGAATTAAATAACTATGCTGATGCTATTGTCAAATACACACCAGCCCATTAAGCCTGATTTTATTTTTTGAAATTCTGTTCAAAAAGGTAATTGAGTTAAAAATGTACTGAGTATGGTTCTGATCAAATTAACTTCAAATATCCAACTTGAAAACATAGACTTTGGAACTATGATCCAAAATGGCAGCTAAAGGTCAATGAATCAAATTTCCAATTATATTTCCTGGGAGCAGATGGGTGCAATAAAACCTAATGATTGAATTTTAAATGCTTTCATGCACCTTTTATCTATTTCCCAACATGTTGATTCTACCTTAATCCTCTAACAAGATAATAGGTTTATTACAATTAACCAACTGAAATGATATCTCCATTTTCCAATTATTTATATCATATTACCTGGGTATACTGAATTACAGCCCCTTTCCTTTTCCAACCCCTAGCACCTTTGCATCCTACACTTCCACCAAACAAAACCCAACCTATAATATCATTAAATAACAGATGTGTCCTTGGAGATTAAATTTCTCTAGTTAAATGATGACTATTTAAATAAAGCAGTTCACTGAAGCTTAACAGGAAATTTCAAATGAAAATAACTTTAAAGAATTTGTTGACCAAGTTTAACTATAAATTTCCTTTCCTTATGTTAGGAACTGATATGTTAGTATATTTCTCTGACTTGCATAGTCATAAATAAATAAAGAAGATTTATCAAGAGGTAAAAAGCTAAGCATTCTATTTTCAGGAATGGCAAATGGAAAATCCTTTCTCTACTATATCTCAATAGAGCACACTCTTGCCTGAAGAACGAAATGAGGGAGTCATGTGGAGAGGTTCATTTTATCATTTTTATATAAAAAGAATATCAACACTTTACTTCTTAAAATATACACTCAAGTTTAGATTAAAGGAAATAAGAAGCTTTTTAGTTTTAACTAAATAAATGTATCTTGTCTATTAGGTGCATTTTAATAATGCCAAACAGTACTTTGAATTCAACCCATCTGAAATTCAACGTACCCCTGTACAGCTCCACTATGTGAAATCAACTACATGATCTTAAGTCCAAATGTACATATGGTCAGCTCTCCATATCCTCAGGTCACACATCCCCAGATTCAACCAATCTCAAACAAAAAGCATTTGGGGGAAAAAAATTCCAGTAAGTTCCAAAAAGCAAAACCTGAATTTGCTGTAAGTTGCAACTATTAACCTAGCACTTACATTATATTTACAACTATTTTCATAGCATTTACATTGCCTTTGGTATTGTGTGTAATCTAGAGATAATTTAAAGTACATGGAAGGATATGTGTAGGCTACGTGTAATTACTACACCATTTTATATACGGGACTTGAGCATCTTTAGATTTTGGAATTCAGGGTGTCCTAGAATATATCCCCCACAGATACTGATGGGCAACTGTACAGTTAAGTAGTAATTTGGTGAGAAATACCACCAAGGTCTCATCAATCTATATACACACATATACATATATATACATACATACATATATATATATATATATATATATATCAGAGAAGACAGTGGCACCCCACTCCAGAACTCTTGCCTGGAAAGTCCCATGGATGGCGGAGCCTGGTACGCTGCAGTCCATAGGGTCGCTAGGAGCCGGACACGACTGAACGACTTCACTTTCACTTTTCACTTTCATGCATTGGAGAAGGAAATGGCAACCCACTCCAGTATTCTTGCCTGGAGAATCCCAGGGACGGGGGAGCCTGATGGGCTCCCGTATATGGGGGTCACACAGAGTTGGACACGACTGAAGTGACTTAGCATAGCATATATATATATATATATATATATATCCTTTTAAATATATATACATATTTTAAAATATTTAAGTTATACATAAATGTAGAAGCTATCTACATAAAAATATGTTTTCTGAATGGATATCACAGAAAAGATACCAGAGGGCAAAGATAGGAAGAAAAAAATTAGAACAGATCAGTATAAAATATAAACAATAATTTCTTTCCATTTGCTTCACTCAAATTATGTGTTTTGATGATATATTTCAGTTATTTAAACAACTTTTTGAGAAATTTATAAACAGATGACACATGTGTTTAGATTATTTGGTTTTATGTGAAAAGAAATTAAACTCATGAAAAATAGTATATTTGCAAACCATTCACATTCTACCAACATTATTTGGAAGTCACCTTTCCAGAAGACTTCTCAGCTGTATTCTTAAAAAAAAAAAAAAAAAAAAAAGCATGTATGATAGTTCAAGAACAAGCACATTTTGGAAAGAAGTAAAATTCAGACAGATTATGAAATATTAATATTTCAGGTCCAGCTTGGATCCACTGTGTAGAGGAATGTCTGCCCTGGATACACGGGTCTTTGGTATCTAATAGTTCCATGAATCAAGATCCAGCTTGACCGCTCATCTGGACAGAACAGCACTGACTGTTGATGGGCCCTCTTCCTCCCATATAGCAAATAATCCAGGGTGAATTTACAGATGGACTTGAACTATAATATTTATATAATTGTGAATATAAATATCCCCATTGAGAACTTATTATTCATAGGCTAATTGATGTAATATTTGACACTATTAATTTACTCTTTATTACAGTCTTTTGGTTTTTCATAAATAGGAGTTGACAATGAATTCTGAACTTCCTAAATGTTTATTTCTATGTTGCTTTCCATTATTTTTTTCCATCACTTTGAATCTCGACTCTTCTGTGAAACGAGGATAATTAAATTTGTAATATGGTGTGAAAGCTCATTCTGCTTGAAGCCTTTGTTCCACCAAGCCTCCTTATTGTTTGACCTGAATTTTCCATCAAAATTTAAAATTTAGATAAATAGTAATTAAGTCCTGTAGTAGTTTAAAATCAATGTGTATATGCATGTGTGCATTTAGTCTGTCTGACTCTGCAGCCCTACAGACTGTAACCTGCCAGGCTCTTCTGTCCATGGATTTTCCAGGCAAAAATAGTGGAATGGGTTGCCATTTCCTACTCCAAGGGATTTTCCCAACACAGGGATTAAACCTGCATCTCTTATATCTCCTGCATTGGCAGTAAAGTATTTCAATTAAGAGCTCTTTAAAATATTTCATAACTTACTCTTGAATTAATGAATATGGCTTGAACAACTCTGAAGAGTGTGGATGCATTTTAAACAACACTACTGAAATGGGAAAATATTGTTTACATGAATGTGTAGTTTATGTTCCCCAAATATGTGAACTGAAATATCATATCACCTACATAAGATAGATTCTGAAATTTTAAGAAAAGTTTTTGTAAATTGGGTTATTACTACATGAATTTGATAACTGCCCATAGTGATTTTCTTCTCCCATTTATAAATGGCAAATGGCTGTTATGAAAATTATTAACTCATAAAATTAGATGTCAGTAAATACAAATAAATTTAATCAAAATTTACTAGTTACCATTTATCTATCATTTCATTTTATTAAAAATTAATTTAGAAAATAAGTACATTTTATGGAGTCTCTATACATATAATTATCTTAAAATTAAAACATAGAAAAAAGGATCACATTAGTTTCTTTTTTTAATCTTTATTGAGTTTATTTATCTGGTGTGGTACACAGGCTTAGCTGCTCAATAGTATGCGGGACCTTAGTTTCTCAACTAGGGATAGAACCTGTGTCCCCTACATTATAGCGTGGATTCTTCACCACTGTACTGCCAGGAAAATCTCTACTTTTTTAGTTTACTACAGCTGTGGGGTTTTCAAAGCCTTAAAATATATAACATATAACATCTTAACATATAACCTCTGAATTGCATAGTTTCAATATTTTATAAACCATACCAAGTAATAGAACAAAAGGAAGATATTCTGACCAACATTGTTTCTGTTGATGTGATGTAAATTAGAGATAACATATATATATATATATATATATTTTTTTTTTTTTTTTTTTTATATATGCCTGCATACTAAGTCACTCCAGTCATGTCTGACTCTTTGCCACTCTATGGACTGTAGCCCACCAGGCTCCTCTGTCCATGGGATTCTCCAGGCAAGAACACTGGAGTGGGTTGCCATGCCTTCCTCCAGGAGATCTTCCCGACTCAGGAACTGAACTTTCATCTCTTATCTCCTTCATTGGCAAGTGGGTTCTTTACCACTAGTGCCACCTGGGAAGTCCATATTGATATATCTACACACATAAATATAAACATATTGTGGAAATTGTGAACACTGACCACCTGTTTTTTTCCCATGGACTGGCAATATTATCAGTATAACATAGAAATTTTCATTGCAGTTATTAAGAATGTAATAACTATGAATAAAAATGATCAAATACATTATTTACCAACAGATCAATATTTCAACATGTTTCTATAAACAACCTTAGCTTTAACCTGAATAGCTTCTAGGTTTGAATCCGAGCCCTGGCTTACATCTGATCAGTAATCATATGACACCACAAATAAGTCATATTTTAAGTGCCTACTATGTATTAAACTATGTTAAGTTCTGTCAACTACAAAGACAAGATGGATGTGATCACTGTCTTCAACCATTCTTCTATCTAGACCACTTTGTGATAAATTAACTTTATGAATAGAGTTATAACACTGAGCCAGAGATTCAAAACTATTCAAACTTAAAAACATTAGTTATTTTGAGTGTAAATCAATTAGGTCTTTATTAAGAATATTGTGTACACATCTCAGGGCTTCCCTGGTGAATCAGATAGTATAGAATCTGCTTGTAATGCAGGAGTCCAGGATTTGATCCCTGGGTAGGGAAGATCCCTTGGAAGAGGGAATAGCAACCTATCCCAGTCTTCTTGCCTGGAGAATTCCACAGACAGAGACTGGTGGGACAACCTATAGTTCGTGGGGTTGCAGAGCTGGACATGACTGAGTGCCTAACACTTTCACTTTACACATCATAATGAAGGAATGAACGGAAACAGATGGAGTATTAAATCTCTTGTTAGCTATCCAGCCTCAATATTTTTATTGTGACTGTTTAAAAATCTTATGCAGTAAGTAGCTAGAGATGAAGCACAGAATTAAAATACTTCTATCAGCTTCTGTTGATTAGATATTATTTCATAGTTCAAAAGACTGCACTTTTCTTTTTGCCTGCTAGTCTAAGTCCTACTTTTTCAACATTGCCAAATGGTCCTGCTACCATTTACTTCAAACTTAACCCAACAACAGAGTGTGATGGAAAATAATAACTGCTCCTTTGCTGAGACGTTACATGTCAACTTTTCACCTAAGGCAAAATTTAATGGCTGACTTGTGAATCTTCATTTCTAGAGATTTATTATGGAAACACTGACATAACCTTTAACCAGAGCAAACAGAGCCACTCTAATAAGCAGGCAACACCAAAACTAAAAATGCACAAGGAACAGAAAGATCCTGGCAGGAATTAATCTTCCATTTTCACACATCTGCCCAAGGGAAGCATTGTAATTGCAAAATTTACTCTAAGACTGCTGAGACTCATAGTAATTATGTTTCTTTTTTTTTTAATAGAAATAGCCACAGGTGGTAACAAATTGGGTTTTGAAATGGGGAACTGGGCATGCATTCTAACCCAAATTACTATGTAATTGTCTCAATTATAAAAAAAAAAAAAAAAAAATCATGGAAAACCTCAAATTGCTCAAAATCAGAAAAAAAAAAAAAAAAAGTCTCCTTAAATGTATTTCCTGTCTTGTTTCTCCAAGCTTAGTCATTTTGCTTCATTTGTTGGTATTGGCACAGCTGATGTGAGGGCCACACTGCAAGGTTACTCTTGTCAGTAACCTTATCTTGACTGGAAGTGGGATTTATTTACTAAGATAGTTCCCTTATTTTCAGCCTTATTATCATCTAAGAATAAATACTAGCCTTCCTAGAAGGTCAGGATCTGGAAATTCATCTAATAATTATTATCCGTGCATCTGCCAACACTTAAAGTATAAGGTTATAAACTTTTTTTTCAACCTATGTATTGTATCAAAATATTTCCTATTTTTCATATAATATCTTCTCTCAATAAATTGTCTTTATCCTACATTTAAATTAATGCATTAGCACCAATATATTTTCATTGCTCCTAAAATTACAAATGCACTTTGTGCCTATGCCATGCCAAGTAAGAGTCACCTATATCGCCAAACATTTCTCATTAATCAGAAATTTCCTATTTAATCAATCAAGATTAAAGTAAGAGAATAAGGGGTGGTTTAAAACAAAAAGAAAAAACACAATTCATTAATGTTACACAAGGTCATCCAAAGCTAAAATAATAAGCATAAAGCAATCAAGTGTCTTGCCTTAAAACTATGTGAAGGTAAAATTGCACAGAATCTTTAATTCTGTCTTAATAGGAATGCTTGTAATGATAGATGGTTGATTTATCTTTCATTTTGCATGGTTTATATCTCCTCTTTTTCATATTCTCAGTGCATTAAGTTGATTTGGGATAAACTATTTTAAAACAGATGCAAAACTGCCAAAGCAAAATAGAAATTTTGTGTCTTAAGAAGACACAGTAATAGAAGTCACCAATATCAAGCAATTTCCTGGGTTTTTGCTGATAGAACTATTGAAATCAAAACTAATTATTTTTCAAGTTGTCCAGAAATTTTCAAGTTGTCCAGAAAATATCAAGCAATTTCCTGGGTTTTTGCTGATAGAACTATTGAAATCAAAACTAATTATTTTTCAAGTTGTCCAGAAATTATATAACTTTAATATTTATATAAAGATGTATAACTAAGCAATTGCCAAATTTGAAATGGAAAATATTTCCTTTTTGAAGCTGTCTTTTTTTTTCTCAAAAATACTAAGGGATAACATTTTTTCTAGCAAGTTTTTCTAAGATTTTAAACATATTATTTCTCAAACATTCTAACTTCTTACTGTTACCTCATCTACTGAAATAGGGACATCAGTAAAAGTGCATTTTGGTAACCTCATACTGTGGATGGATAACCTTCTCGTGGCAATTATAAGTGAGTTGTTTACATATATATATATATATATATATATATCAGTTCTGCATATGCAGTTGCTCTGGTGTTGTGGAAAAAGAGCAAAAATCTATCAAACATTCAGTCCTAAAATAATTTCAGTATACTCTGTTAAAATATACTGTGTGCAAAATAAAATGAAGAGCTTTTAGCAAAAGTTTTTACTGAATTGGAGGACACGAAAATTCTAGGTATAAGTATAATTCAATCATTGCTTAACAATGATTACTGATTCAGGTAGAAATATTGTAAAAGTATACCAGTTGATGACTTATGCTTAAATTACATTTTTAAAGTTACCACCAAGTGGAGCTTAAGAAAACATACCTAAGCACCACAGTTGCTGGAAAGAAATTAGTTGAGTCATGTAAGTTAAACCTATCACTTAAGCCATCAAAATAGCACTAGAAAAGTTGAGAATATAGTCATTATCCATATTATATATATATCCATATTAATATAATTTACAAACATGTATCTGGTGTTTCTTGAAAACAGCATATATCTACAAAACGATTATGAATATATAGCTTTGAAAACATGAAATAGAGCTTTAATGTTCACACTTTCATATTCTACAAAGGCTGCTTCTAGTTGATAAAAGAAGTAAACAAGAAATTTTCCTTTAAATGGTCCCTTTAATATGTTTCATTAATTAAAAATCAATCAAAAATATTACAAGCCTAAAAATAAATATTTTTCTTACAGCGTGTATTCTACCAAATAAGTTTCAAGATGATAACCATCTTTACCTTGCTTGTTTTTCATTCAACACAAATATGGTTCACGACCATTTCAGAGAATAGAAATATATAGAAAATAACTCAAATCTTTAAATATTTCATAATGTATGAAATAAAATGCATTTCTTATACCATTAAATTATTTTAATATATTCCATTCCCCTAATCAGAACTAAGTCTATTTATGTAGATTAGTTACATCTAAAGTCTAATTTATCCAACCTGTATTTATCCTTTGATCACAAAGCTTGTTAACTTAAATGGTCTTTTATTGTTATGATTCATTTTCCCATAATTATGCTGTTTAACTGCCTTATTTTTTGAATAAATATATGCAAACGTGCCAATCATATTTAGCACAGTTATGCTAGATGCTCAATGAACTGTAAGAGTCATTTCACTACAATAAAACTCCTTGGAATAGATCCAGGGCAGAGCCTACAAATACCAGTAATCAGAATGTCACTAGGATCAGAACAGACAAATAGAAGTGTGTCGCATGTATATCAATAGATTCTCTCAAACACTGTCTGAAACCAATTTTACAGTCTATCACTGGAAGAACACAGTGCACAAGAGTGAAAAGTGCCACCCACACTCCATAACTTTGCATCTGTATTTTGCAACATCTTTTTTTTTTTTGCTTTACTTTAAAAATATTGAATTTATACTTCTGCAGTAGCAAGGACGCAATAACAGGCTTCTGCTTAGTCACAGGACAGAATGTTGATGCCATTAAGAACTTCTTTATTATAAGATAATTTATTTCAGGAGACCAAAGGATAGCAATACATCACTGTCAAAGCTAGTGGTGAAAGCTATGACTAACTGTAAAATACTGTGTGCCTTTGAAGGGAATTCTTGTCAATGTCTCCTTTGCTAAAACAGGTTGACAATAGGTTAGTGTAGGTCCAATGAAGATTTAAAAGCGTTTCGTAGATGGGTGTCAGAAGTCAACACTATCTTCAAATTGATAGGCAAGATGACCATTATGTTAGTCTCTAACAAATAGACAGTCATTGGTTGAAGGAATTCAATAGAAAAAAAAAAACACCTTCTCCCTAATGACTTTACTAAAAGATGGCTTTAAGATAATGCCCAATGGGATTTATTAAACAGAAGCATCACTGAGGGGAATACATTCTGAAGCAATGACTAAAATCACAATTAACAGGTGCATTTGTAAGAATTTACCCACTATTGAGTGTATTGCAAAACTTCTCAGCATAGGGGAGTTAAGTTTCACTTCCTAACTAGCATGAGACCAGTTCCAGTGGCTTCACCTTCCCCCTCTGGTTTCATCAGCAGGCTCCCAGCATATACTCTCACAGTGCCTCTAGACACCCCACCACACTACCTAGAGAATCAGAAAACTTGGGTTTTCTGCATTGCAGGCAGATTCTTTACCATCTGAGCCACCAGGGAAGCCCCAATCTACATAAACTCCAACCTACTGTCCACTGAAAGCCAGCTGTTCCTGAACTACTCTGGAATAACCGCCTCTATTTTTAGGAACTTCAAAATGTTTGAAGCTTGAAACAGTGAGATTATCAAGTTTAAAAATATTTTCAAGGAAAAAGCAAGGTTTGAGTTCATCCTAGAAAAGAAAACTACCTTTGAAATAAAAAAGTATAAAAATGGGCTAATATTTGTGCTTGACCTTTATGTACATTATACTGAAAACGTAAAGACATATACACATGTACCTGAATACATTAATTTTTCCAGGAAGTTTGATTGTTCACATTTTCATAAATATGGGCAGAGCCAGCCTTCACTGAATTAAGGCATGTAAACCTTTATTAACCTTAAATTTTTTAAAATATTTTCTTAATTTACATCTCTTACTTATATAGATGTATTTCTACTACATTTATTACATAAGCAGCACTAACAGTGAAAAATTTGAAACTGGAAAATAGTAGTGAAACATGATGAAGTATAAATATTACTGTTTTCAACAATATTAAATATTTATCTGCAGATTTAAATATGTATATTTCTTAGTCTTTTAAGAGATAATGTTTGGGATTATTTTAAAAATAACATTTATTTTAACCTCATATAAATGTATATCTATGCATCATAAAAAAGTGAATAAAATGTACTATAAGAGCAACTTTATAAATAAACGTTTTTTGGTGTTCTTATTTTATTTTTTGTTTGACTTGATCAATATAGTGACAGGCAACAGGTAATGCTTTAGAACATGTAAATTTATTTTCTTGAATAAAAATATGTTCAAGCAGTTGAAATAGGAATTTTAGAGCATGCTTTTCTATGGCCTGATTGCACACAGCCTTAAATAGCAAGATGATGCCAAGAATAAAATCCTCCTTCCAGACTTCTATATAATAGTATTATTGATATTACAAAATTCACTCATAGAATTCAATAAAAATTATAAAGTCACTCAAAGAACTTAAATAGAATTAAAAATCATCTTACTCTTACATTTTAAAAGACTGATAAAGATGTAAGAATAAGACCTTAAAGATAATAAAGTACTATCTAGCTAATATTTTGAAAATTTTCTTGAAAACTAAAAAATATTGGTTAAAGAAACTATTACCTCATGAGCAGTTAGAGCAGCTGACACTAAAAGTGAGCCTCGGGGTTCTAGTTCATATAGTAAAAATGTTATGACTTTTGTTTTTTTATTTATTATAAAATAGAGAAATGCACAGAGATTTACACTGCAGCTGAGATTTTCAAAAGCAAACACAAAACTAAGAATAAAAATAATAACATATTAAGAATGATAATAATTTGAATTTTAAACTCTTCTCCAAAGAAACTCAAACTGCTGAGTATCCACCTTAATTGCTGAGTAACTTTTAAAGCTTATTCCTACTTTATTCGTACTATTTTTAATATAGTAAAAACAGGAAGCCAGCTTCCCTGGTGGCTCAGATGGTAAAGAATCTGCCTATAATGCAGAAGACTCAGGTTCAAACTCTGGTTTGGGAAGATCCCCTGGAGAAGGGAATGGCAACCCACTCCAGTATTCTTGTCTGGAGAATTCCATGGACAGAGGAGCCTGGTGAGCTATAATCTGTGGGGTTGCAGAGTCAGACATGACCGAGCGACTAACACTTCAACTTCAAAAACAGAAAGATATGTTTTATGATTGTGTATTCACGTGAATTTGAAGTAGAACTGAAACCTACCTTTTAAAAAAAACTTAAAAAACCGAACTGGACAGGATAATTCTAGAGGCATGCAGTAAGATAGGGATATTCCCTTCCTATTCAGCCCATCACAAACCCTAGAAATAGAGATGTATATCAAGTTTATGGAAATAAGTGCATGTGATTAATAAAATGGTTTCATCTTGGAATAACACTGCAAAAGATTCTTTAAAATCATGAATGGAAAAAAAGTTATTCACATACTTTGTGATTGTTACTGAAATGCCTACCATACCAGAGTATGAAGTTTTGAAAATTGTCGTCTTGAGAACTCATCTGGGCCCCAAGCCAAAAATCTCTTGTATTAGAGAAGTAGCAATAAAACAGACCACGGTTAATGTTGCTAGGAAAGATGTATTTTGTCTTTCACCCTTTCATTCTAAGATACTGACTTTATTATCTACATTATGATACTAGAGTCCTCTATGCCTCAATCTCATTTTTATATATTTGGATTGACTGAAGGTATTTTCATATGTTTAATTCACTTTTATTGAAAAGGCCATCCAGGTATATCAAAAGGATTTCCTCTTCCAGGATAAAAAGTCTAAAGTCAACCAGAATGTGAATCTTTTAAAATTGAACTGTAAAACACTGTGTAAGAATGTATTCCTTTCAAAAATTTATTTTAGTATATCTTATTCTGTTGGCTCAACATACTTTCTTCTATGACAGCATATTAAGATGACTACATTTTATGTGCTACCAATAAAAAAAAAAAAAAACTGAAAACACAGAAGTTTAAACAAAACTGGAAATTCTCCCACCAGTGAGAAGTCCCCAGCCTCCTTCCTCTTCGCAACCAGGCCATCATTGAAAACACCTGTGGAAAATTTACCCAGCTACCTAGTAAATCTTGATAAGTCACGATTAGCAGTAACTTGTGACAATTTGTAATGACCTCCACTTGATTTTAGATTCTCATACTAAACTATGAAATAATTCACATGAAAACTGCTCCAATGAAGAGTGCTTTTATAAATTTGTGTAATAATCTATTTGTCTAACTGACCACAAAATCTGTGTTCCTGTTTTATTCCAAATTACTTTTGTGGCTTTAAAGTTAATATTTCATTATAATAATATTGTATTATGATTCACACTACTGAGGATGTTTTAATCACTAGTCAATTGTTTGAACACTTTATAGATTGACTTTAAATGGGCTGAGAAACTTGAAGAAAATCTTCAATAAAATACTTTTTTACAAACCACTGTTTTTACACCAACTTACATGATTTTTTGGCATCTATTCTCAATAAAAATTCATGCCGAAAAATCTATAGATATTAACCCTAAAATTTTAGAGCCTGCAACTCACACAAAATCTTCTGAAAAATTTTAATTTGCGTTGTAACATGAGTCTTATAATCCCAAAGTTCCTAAATTTCATTTCACCACCCTTTAACAGTGTATCTCAAAACAGTATGATTTTTTTTTTTCATTTTATACTCTGCGAATATTCTAAACAGCACCCAAGATGCTGGAAAATAAAGATAAACCAGACCCAATAGCTCCTTCTTCATCTGTATTCTGTGGATTAAAATTCTTCCTTCAGAAAGACATGGGTTTAATAGAATGTTTCCTCAGCAGGTTGTGTTAAATAAACACACATTAATAAATGAACTTGAAACAAGAATATGGGATGCCTGAACACTTTAATTTGAGCTTGTCAGTTCTGCACAAAGTGTTTGCAGCACACTAGTTTAAAAAAGAAAGCAAAAAAGCAAAGTCACTGTACTCAATTTACTCTATTCCCCATAATAGGCACTGAGAAAAACTTGACATAGTTACAAGGAAATTAACATATTAGGAACTTAAAAGGCATCCCTTATAAGACTGCAAAAACTCCCAGTTGTAGAAGCAATATGGGCAACTGAGCCAGGTTGGAAACCATTTCAAGAACTTAAACTTATCCTGTGTCTTTATGTCATGAAGTACGATTCTGGAAGAAAGGGAATAGCAGGAAAACAAGGAAGCTTGCCTCCTTTGTTTTCGGTTTGAACTCTCTCTCCCCAGCGTGTGTGTGTGTGTGTGTGTGTGTGTGTGTGAGATTTGCCCTGGCTCAAGTTTTACTGCTAATGAGAGGAATCATCATCATCTGTCCCTCGGGCAATGGCCAGATTCAAGACGGTATGGTGTAAACACTGCTCAAGGACCCCTGTCCGTCAAAGCCTCCTGGGTACTTCCACCCAAGATTGCTTCTCCCTAAACTGATCAGGAATCAGGCTTGCTGAGGATTTCACTGCACAAACTTCATTCTTATTGGACACTAAATAAGAATTCAACTCATAGTACTTGAAGAGGAAGATTAAGCACTAACCCTCTGTGATATCTTTTTAACTGTCAATGGTAAAACTATAAGAAAGTATATAACAAGTGTATTTATAGAAATTATCATAAATACCAGTTTTACACACAGACTTTCATAGAAACTATAATTTTTATGGGAGAAATTTCTTGTTCAGTTTTATAGAGATCGCCAAAAATCATGATTACTAGTGTATAGCAAACATTGTAAAAAATGGGATTTAAAACTACAATGGATACTCTGGTATTCAGTAGTGTTCAGTATGAGTCTGATTTACAAGGACATTAAAATATTATAAGACACTGTTTTGCTGAGTTTTACTATTTGTTACACTTCTGTTTAAAATGATAAGATTATGAAATTCTACTACTCTGTTTTATAATAATAAATGTTTTTAATAATAAAAACATTACTGAGTCAAGTGTCACTAAAAGGTATTTGTTTTTCCAAAGCACAAAATTCTGAGTAAATTATTTTCATTTGCCCCAAACTAATTTTCCTCCCAAAATGTCACTTTCAGTAAACTCAATTTCAAATTGCAAGTATTGCTCATCCAGAGTAATCTTTAGCAACACACATTGATAAGCAAAAATTAACTTTGTTTTTGTGACACAACCCAATAATAGATAAAGAAACTAGGCAATAACTAAACACAGTACAATCAACTGCTTTTGTTAGTCTAGAGCCCATGCTGGGTCAGTTAGTTTTTTTCATATACCAATAATGTGAATCTACTATCTGATTTATATTAAATATCACTTAGATATACTGAAAATATGCAGTATGCAAACTAAATGCATCCTGGAATTCTTTTTGGTACAGGTGCCTTTAGTGCAACTTTGCCTCCTGTTTTCACAGCAGAGAATGAGACCAGCCCTCCAATGTACTCTGTTCATCTCTCAATGACTTTAAGGAAACAGATCAGGAAAACCACAGGACAAAATAAATATAAACTTTTCATAGATATATATAAGTCATATCTAGAGCCTATACTTTTTCAAGTTTCTCAAAGATCTTCAGAATATAATTCACATTTCCAAGCTTAAGCTACACTAATGCACTGTCTGCAGTTTCAGCTGAAGAATTAATAAGATTTGTGCCCTTTAGAATACTTTTTAAATAGAAACACTGATTTGGGGGTGGTGGTAAAAACTGGTATGATTCAGGCTCTGAAAATTCTGACGGCTTGTTGGTTGATATGCTGTACTTAAGTAGTTAGCTTCTTTTAAAAAGTAATTAGCTACTTAATACTGGGGAATACATTTCTTTTGCCATCAGATTTTTTTTAATGAAATACAAAAATTTTAAGTGAATTAACTGAAAAAAATGTTCTACTCTAGTAATCCTCTGTTGTGGAGAGAAATGCAGACCAGCAAAGTAAAATAAACTGTGAACACTGAACCCGGGTAACATTTTAAAACCTATAAAAAAATAAACGTTTAAAATGCAACAAAAGTAAGACATTTTACATCTTATAAATTTTCGACTATTCACATGGGAGGGGTTATGTGTAGACTATGCTGTGCAGGCAGTGGCCCAAGTGGAAATCCTTTTCCGTAAGTGCCCCTCTCACAGCTGCTGGCAGTGTGGCTCTTCCTGTTTCAAAGGTTTCAGGACAGCTCCCCAAGCCAGCAAGAAAGTGAAGTCCCAGTGATGCTAAAAGTCTCCTACCTGAATTATGGACATCCGCGTGGCTGGGGTCTCGTTCGCGTTAGTCCCTTGTCCGGTAAAGCTGGTGTGGCAGCCCGCGTGGCCCTGGGGAACAGTCAGGTTGTTGGAGGCCGGTTTGAGATACATCACCTCGGACCGGGGCGAGCTGAGCGGCAGGCGCGTCTGGTAGTCGAAGTACATGGGGGAAGTGGCCAGGGAGGGGCTGCTCACCACATTCATGACGTTCATGGCGTTCCTCTCCTCCACCTCGCTCTGCACCAGCATGATATCGTTTTTGTTGATCTTCTTCTTCTTGCCCTTGCCCCCGCCCAGCTGCGGGTGGCTGTACTCGGCGATGCGGCAGTTGTAAGTGCGAATCTCCTTGTTCTCGCGCTTGCACTTAACAGCGATGGTGATCATGGCCGCTAGGAGGATGATGGAGATGGTGCTCAGGGTCACGATGAGCGGCAGCGACATGTCCCAGTGGCGCTGCTCACCGTTCACCCGGGGAACGCCCTCGGGCAAGGAGCCGCTCACCGAGCGGATGATGAGCTTGGCCACCGCGGACAGGGTGGGCTTGCCGTGGTCCGTCACCTTCACGACCAGCTCCACCACTGGCGTCACGTCCTCCCAGAAGGGGTGCAGCGTGCGGATCTCGCCGCTGGATGGGTCGATTTCAAACAGGTGGTCGTCGTTCCCGTCCACGATCTCGTAGGTGAGGCGCCCGCTCTCGCCGAAATCGCTGTCGAGGGCGCGCACGGTGCTCACCAGGTAGCCCAGACCGGCGTTGCGCGGCACCTGCAGCTCGGCCGTGTCGTTCTGCAGCGTGGGCAGCACGATCACCGGAGCGTTGTCATTCACGTCTAGCACCGTCACCCTCACCGTGGCGTTGCTCTCCAAGTGCGCGGGCGCCCCGGAGTCCTTAGCAAGCACCTTGAACTCAAACGCCTTGGTCTGCTCATAGTTAAAGGAGCGCAGGGCGTAGATGGCCCCGTTGGTGGGGTTCACGGAGACGTAGGTGTAGATGGACACGTCGCCGATGTGCGAGGGCAGGATGGAATAGGACACCGTGCCGTTTTGGCCCAGGTCGGGGTCCTGGGCCAGCACCGAGCCCAGATACTCTCCTGGGATGTTGTTTTCGTGCACCTGCAGCACGTAGAGCCCCTTCGTGAAACGAGGCGGGTTGTCATTCTCGTCCAGAATCTTGACGGCGAACGACTTGGTGGAGTTGAGTGGGGGCGAGCCCCCGTCCCGCGCCACGATCGTCACGTTGTACTCGTCCTGGGTCTCGCGGTCCAGAGGGCGGTCGGTCACCACCGTGAAGAAGTTGTCGTAGTTCTCCTCCAGCTTGAAGGGCACGGAGCCTCCCGGGCCGCCAAGGCCGCCGCCGCCGCCCGGCCCGCCTCCTCCCAGGACCCGGCACTGCAGCTGCCCGTTCTTGCCCGAGTCTCGGTCGGTGACCCGCACCAGGGCGATGACGGTGCCGGGCGGGGCCGCCTCGCTCAGCGCCCCCTGGCGCACGGAGACGAAACCGATGGACGGCGCGTTGTCGTTGCGGTCGATGAGCTTGACCGTGACCTTGCAGTGGGCCGGGATAGGGTTGGGACCCAGGTCTCGGGCCTGCACGTCGATCTCCAGCATCCCGTTCTCCTCATAGTCCAGGTTGCCCTTGACCCGGATCAGGCCGGTCTTGGGGTCGATGGAGAAGAGCTCCCGCACGCGGTCGGGCACGTAGCTGCTGAAAGAGTAGAGCACTTCGCCATTGGGACCCTCGTCGGCGTCGGTGGCGTTCAGATCAATGACCACGGTGCCCAGCGGGGCGTTTTCGGGCAGCTCCACCAGGTAGGAGGGCGCCTCGAAGACGGGGCTGTTGTCGTTCGAGTCAATCACCTTCACGTTGATTTGCACCGTGGCGGAGCGCGGCGGCTCGCCGCCGTCCAGGGCGGTCAGCACCAGAGTGTGATGGTTCTGCTGCTCGCGGTCTAGCGCCTTCTGGATAACCAGCTCTGGGAACTTGGAGCCGTCGCCGCGGGACTTGACGTCCAGCGCGAACAGGCCGTGGTCATCGCGCGTCAGCAGGTAGGTGCGGAGCCCGTTCTCGCCGGCGTCGGGGTCGTGTGCACTGGTGAGCGGGAAGCGGGTGCCCGGGGCCGCGTTCTCTGAGATGTCCATCTCAATCTGGTCCGAGGGGAAGGAGGGAGCGTTGTCGTTGATGTCCTGAATCTCTACCTTGATCATACAAATCTCCTTGTCATTGGCGAACACCTCGAGGGACAGCTGGCACTTGGCGTTGTGGCGGCACAAAGACTCGCGGTCAATGCGCTGCTTGGTGTAGAGGAGCCCGCTGTCCGCTTCCACGTCCAGCAGGTGCGGCGCCGAGTTCTCCAGCACCCGATAGCTGCTAGACTTGCTTCGCCCGCCACCACCGCCGCCTCGCTCTGAGGGCGGAAGCCCGGGCTGCAGTCGAGCATCCTTGCCGATGTTGCCGATCACCGTGCCGGCCCCTTGCTCCTCCGGCACTGAGTAGTTCAGGTTTTTGAGCGTCAGGGCAGGAGCCCATAGGAGGAAACAGCAACAGATGGAAAGATACATCCCAGACCGGCGGGGTGTTGGCAGAAGCAGCCGGACTGGAGGGGCTAGCGGATGGGTGCGCGCCAGCTTGGGGCTCCGGGCGCAGCTTCCGCGCCCGACGCGAGCCACAAGTCTCTGGATCCTCTCTTCCTTCCGCTCCCGGGATGCGGCACCCGGCGGTCTCTCCTTATTCCGCTCAAGTTCCCCGAACCTGTTGATCTACAGCATCCGCACTGGGCTGGGAGCAGCGGTGCAGCGGAGCTGCAGGGACACTGAGCAAGGCGGAGGCTCCCTGCGGCTGGGGGCGAGCCCGGGGCTTTGTCTCTCCCTCCTGGACTTCGGGCGGCTCAAACTTGAGCGATGAGAGCAGCGATAAGAAGGAAATCGCGTCTGGGGAGGATGGTAATGAGCTGAAGAATCCGTAGGTTTTCCTCACTCCCGCTAGGGCGCTGCAAATCCACTCCAGCTTTTTGCCTCCGGAATACTCTTCACATCGGGTGGGGGAGGGAGCTGGGAGGTGTGTCTCTAGGCAGATCAGAAAGTGAAATCCTTACTTGTTTCTCTTCTTCAGTGATGAAATTGATGGGAATGAGGAACAACGAAGAGAGAGAGAGTCAGATATATTGAAGCTTCCCCGAAGCCTTGTGAAATGTCTGCTTGCTTCGCGGGGGTTTTCAGGCAGTGTTTTGCTGCATTTAGAGATCTAATCTCGCATTGGCGGCTGAGGCAGCGGTGGCGGCAGACTGCATCTCCAAGCCAAGGGTGTTTCTTTATTATTATTATTTTTTTTCCTCCTTCTCTCCGTTCCGAACAGCAGAAGGGAGGGGAGGAAATGCAGCGCAAAGAACTAGTGTCCGGATTTGTAGTTTCCTCCCTCCACGAGGCTCCTCCCTCTCTTCCTCGGAAAAGGCTCTCCCCAAAGTCGAGGAAGCCACAGCCTGATCTGCGTTTGCGGTTGGAGTCTGTTGGGAGGAGGAAAATGTAGAGATGTATCTCCGCCTCTGTTGGTAGAACGCACTCTGATTTCTTACGCTGAGCCAGTAGCCGCCGCTACCATCCCATTCTCTGCCCGCGAGCAAGGACTTCTCTCCCTGCAGTTTAATTCCAGTTTGCTTTTCTTCCCAGGCGAAAGGAAATCAACAGGCAACTCATGGTTGGATGTGCAGATTTGAAGGGGGAGGGAGAGGCGGAATAAAAAGGAAGGGGGAGCCACCCTCCCAGTCCTCGCACACACACTCTCCCTGTCTCTCGCTAGAAGGGAAACAGTCTCTGCATTCAGAGGGTTGGGCTGTCAAGTGCCTCTCTTTTCTTTCTATTCAGCATCTCCTTCCAATGGCCCTGCCTCCCAGTCCTCTTCATCTAGAAAGGAAAACCTTGGCGAGGAATAAAAGTGGTGAATATTTGAAGCGAATAAAGTGCGGGCTTTTTCTTTTTTCTTCAATTTTTTTTTTTTCCTATAGTAGGAGTGGGTTGGATGAAAGGAACACATCAAGGTTTGGCGTGATGCATTCTGCAGTCTCGCTCTCGCAGTCTCTCTGGGCGAGTCGCGAGGGCAGCGGACTAAGAGCTGCCGCCGCGGCGGTCCAGCCGGGGCACCCGCCCCGGGGAGCTACCGCCCAGGGGATGCTAGGCACGGGTCTGTCTACACATTATCTCGGATTCTCGAGGCGCCTCGACAAACGGGAATGACACATCCAGAAATGCAGGTGTTCCGATCTGCCGGATGAGTCAGAAACAGCGGAACGAATCGAATTCACTCTCGCCTCATGGTCCTCCCTTCACAGACATTAGTTGTGGCTTCTTCCTAACGCTTTCTCTGACTCACTCTACAGAAAGAAAAGCCAGATTCATGTTTTGGGGAAAAAAAGAAAAAGCGAGAGAAAGGCAGGGAGGGGAGGAGGGAGGTGAAGCTGAATCCAGCAGCACTTTTACTCTACCTCTTTCTGCCGGAGTCCGAGGCTCTGGAAAGCAAGGCGTCTGTTTTGCTAGGTGTTTTTATTTTAAAAATAAAGGCGTAAAGGAACCCCCAAATCTTTCAATCTTGGGTGAGAAAAAAAGAGAAAAAAAAAAAAATCTGGATTAGAGAGACTGTTCACAGCTTAGCTCCGCATCACAGTTCACGATTTTCCTGTCAGTGTTTTCTATTCACAAAGTCCAGGACTGGTGTGCGTAGTTAATTGTGCAGTCCGTTGTGGAGGCTTTTTTTTTTTTTCCTCCTTTTCTGTCACGGGTGGTCTCTTTCAATCTGGTGCCTGACAGGATCAGCTCACAGCCTGGGAAAGACGTGCGGATTTCAAAGCAAATAAATCCATGTCCGCAGGCACAGCACCGATGGAAAGGAAAGGTAAAAATTCAACAGTTGGAGCGGCGTCCCCCCGGCCGCCCTCCGCTGCCGCATCCGCCGGGCTCGCAGTCCCCGCTCTCTCCCCAGCGCCTCTCGCTGACTGACTCTATTCACCTCACGCCGCCGCTTAAACATTGATACTGATTCCCCGCCAGCCAATAAGCGCGAGGCGCCAGGCCCGGCCTCCCCGGCCCGCGTCCAATGGGAGCGCCGGACAGACGACGGGGGCGGGGCCTGTGGCCCCGGCGCCTCAGAGCCATTGATCAGAGCCGCGAGACGGGGCCCGGCCGTGCTGGCCCAGCCCCGCGCTCGCCGCGGCGGGGGCGCCCCGGGCCTCGCCGCAGGGTCCCCCGAGTCTTAAACTGCCGGGAGAAACGCCTCCTCCGTCTTCCTCTGGCAAAAAAGAGAATCTGAAAAAAAAAAAGTTTGACAGCAATTTATTTATTGTTTTATCCGATGTACGCGGAACCCGGAATCGCAGAGTGCTTGCAGAATAAGATAGCTGCGGTCTTCCTGTTGGGCTTCTGCTCTCTCTCTCTCTCTCTCTCTCTCTCTCTCTCTCACACACACACACGCACACACACACACACGAACGCACGCGCCGTACATTCACCCATACCAAGGGAGACGTAGATCTTTCGACTGCGCGTGTACCCATCTAAATGAGGTGCAGAGGGGTGTGTACTTGTTTCTCAGGCAGGGTGTGTGTGTTGTGTATTTCAGTGTGTGTGTAAATGCGAGGGTGCTGGCGCGCCCGCTTCTGCCCGCGCCGCTGCAAACAAACCTCGAGCAACAGTAATCAATATGTAACTTTCTGCATCCTCAGAAATATCAGCGGTCCCCCGGTACCCTGGCAAGGAAAGTCACTTGATTATGAAAGTGCTTCAGAAGAAAAGCAGAATGAAAGAGAGGCCATGTCTCCCCAGAGGAAAAAGCGCCTCTCCTTTAAGGAGAAAGGCTCACGGGCAATTTAAGCTTGGAGCTTGTTAAAACCCAAATCTGGCTAAATAATACTTAGAGCTTTACCCTTTTCAGTAGCCAGCATCTCAGCCCAGATTCAAAGTAAAGCAGACATCCATATACTCACGCATAATAGTTTTCAAGGTATTCTGTTTACCGTGATCTTGCTATTGAAGTTCCATGTGGAAATTTGAATGCTGTATCCTTAAGACCAAGTAGGTGTTGATGACCGTATTTGCCAAAGCCTCTACGCGTAGAAACTGAAACATAAACATGAAGACAGATCAGTGGGAAATCTGGTAAGATTTGTACTTTCTAAGTAACACCACCACCACCACCACTACACACACACACACATACATAAACACACACACACACAAATACACTCCTGATTCATCTACTTTTTCTACAACTTTACGTCCTAATCTCAGAGATTCTTTCTCCCCAAACTATTATCACAAACATCCATAAGGGAGGACTTCTTTGTTCATGATCCAGTCATTCTGGGAAAGAGTTAAGAATGCAAAAGAAAACTGAAGTATTGAAATAGAAAAGGTGAGTGTTTTGATTGCTAGAGTATTGATCACAATTCATAAATACTAAAGTAAAGTTGCCATTTATAAATTGTGAATGACTAACACACAAGTCTGTAACATGAATCATTCAAGATTCAAAGAAATCAAATCCAGACCAATTACAAGAAAGTTCTGATGACTGTTGTTGGGATAATTGCTTAAAGATTCAGGTAAAGGAGCTATTATTTCTCAGAGGATTCAATGAGATAACCTATAGTATGAATTTGCAGATGATTGGATCCAAAGTTCACCAGTTCTTTAAAAGACTATCTTTAAGAGTTTAAAAATGTAAAAAGGAATTCTTTACAGCCAGTCCTTCAAATCCTAAAATGTCTTTGCATTTTGTGAATAGGTAGTTTGTCATGCACATTCATTTGCTAGACAGGAGAGCTAGAGCTTTGTTGAAAGCTAGGTTATTTTGCGAAGTGGGTGCCTAACCACACTGCCCTGTGAAACATTTCTCAAGCAGGGGTTAGTACCTCTATCCTAACTTGTGTGTCTTGAAATCTGAGGTGTAGAGGCTTTAAAAGCAGCCACTAACTTACGTCAAGAGTAGAGGTTACACATTCCTTTATTAATCATTACTTTTTTTAAATATGAAAAATCTGTTTTGTTTTTTTTTGCATTGCTTACTCATTCAAGGAAACTCATAAAATATTCTTACTTGAGGTTTACAATAAAGCAAACACAAGAGAATAAAAACTTCCTAGGAAATGGTAATATGATTTATTGATTATTCTTAATTTGATGTTTTATTATCCAAATGAGAGGAAACCCACAATGTCTCAGAAAGACCAGCACATCCTCATAGACACCAACTTGCCCATCACCCCTCCAGAGTAATTGTGTCACACCTCCCCCTAGTGTACAGAAAGAGAACTACCATGCTTATGGTGACTACCCCAGGGTTTCAGTCAAGGGGAGCAAAACAAAACTACTGCGTATCAGGTATCTTCTTTTTGTTTTACTTGCTAAGTTCTTTACCGCTGAGCCACTAGGGGAGCCCTTAAGTCTAATCTTTGTCTCATCGCTATTTCATTTTTATAGGAAATTGAATCAAATGATATTTCCCATTGTTTGACTTCCCTTTAACCAGATACAATTTTTAAAACTATGAGTGAGTGAAGTCGCTCAGTCGTGTCCGACTCTTTGCGACCCGGTGGACTGTAGCCCAACCAGGCTCCTCCGTCCATGGGATTCTCCAGGCAAGAATACTGGACTGGGTTGCCATTTCCTCTCCTAATTTGTAACACAAATTCTATTTTTCTTAAACATTATTTTTTTCTGTTTTGAATATCGTTTTGAATAATTTCTTTTTAACTATTCTTAAAATATTGACTTCAATTTAAACAAAAAGAGATTTGTAAGTACTGTTAACATTTCAAAGATCCTATTGGTTTTTATACCATAGGAGGCTATGAACATATGAGATTTAATAAGAAATCCAGAGGATCATAAAGTTGAGCATAACTCATGATATCTAGAATCTCATATTTCTCAAGAAAAGACTGGTTGATAATCATGATTTGAAATTACAATTGATAGTCTTAACCTTAAATCAAAATCATATTATTCTTTTGTTGTTGTTTAATCCTTAAGTCATGTCTGACTCTTTTGTGACCCCGTGGACTGTATAGCCCGCCAGGCTCCTCTATCCATGGAATTTTCCTGGCAAGACTACTGGAGTGGGTTGCCATTTCCTTCTCCAGTGGATCTTCCTGACCCAGGGATCGAACCTGCATCTTCTTCATTGCAGGCCGATTCCTTACTGCTGAGCCACTGGGGAAGCCCCATGTACTCTTCTTTTATTATCACATGTATTGAACATCCAAAGCTTTTGTGTGATTCAAACAAAATATATATGCATGATGCCTCATTAAGAAAGAGTACTGAGAAATACTCGCATAGACATAGCATTATTTAATTAATAAGATAATGTATTGTAGGTGAGTTTTAAAATAAATTGATTAGGTTGGAGAGCTTCAAACAAATATTAAGGTCTATTTTTATAGGCTGATAAGGGGTGATTAATACTGCTATGTTAAATCAATAATTAAATATCATTATTCATGATTTTTAATTACAAAAGATATTTAATTTTGCCTCCAAGAGACTCTTTAATGTTTATATTGACTAGTTATAGCTATAGTTCCAAGAGTTTATGCATGTTGTCAAAATGGCAGCAATTATAAAATTCTTCCAAAACTTGTCCTATTTGCTTCATTCTTGAATTCAATAAAATACAGTTCTTAAGAGAAATCTTTGCTGCTGCTATTTTCAAATGTTTATATGACTGAAAAATTCTCTTCCCACTATTTCCTTTTCTGTCATTTTTACCATTATTTCATTACCTGATTTCATATATTTTTATTAGAGAATTTTCAAAAACGACTTTAACAGCTAAACTGTTTTAGGTTTAACAAGTATCAAAAATTTCCATATCATATTAAATTTACAAGTGAATTTTTTATTTATAGCTAGCTCCAGTTCCATTGTCTGTTAGACATACAGCCATTGATCAATTGCTAACTTTTAATCAAAGCTTCCCCTTTTAATAAATAACAAATTTATCCTACTAGTATAACAATGACTAAAACATCTTTCTCCTTTATGAATGTTAATAAAGATAAGTAAAATATGATTTTAATAAAATAATACATATTAAGTATAATTTTTAAGTTTCAAGAGAAATTTTATAATTGAAACAGTTTGATTACTAAATTTCTCCTCTATAATAAATTAGAAAACAGTAAAGCATATCTATAAACAGTATGATAAATTGAATGTTAACTTTTTTCTCATTTTAATTAAAATGATTAAATCTTGCTATAAAAAATTTGTCAGGAAATGGTATATATTGAATCCGTTCTATATGATATGTATGTTATGTTACAATATAATATAGTCACATACAGTACCCTTCTCTTGTACACAGGAAGTAAGTTCCCGAAGAGAAGTCAAATTAAAATTACAGGATTAACCTTACAAAAACTTGGAATTTCTAGTAATTTGAAATTCACACAATAATAAAGTAAATTTCCAACTGGTGCTACATATTTTATATACATATATGCATTATTTTATATACATATAAATCAGAAGTGGACATTCATAAATTAGTCACCAGTGATCAACTTTTGAATGCATTTTAGTCTGTTTATTTTAAAATATTGAGACTTAAATTTAAGAGGTAATTTAAACTTTTTATATATAAGTTTTACAGTTGCAAACTATTTGAAGTGGTTTTAACAAAATGTGTGCATGTACTTGTGTGTAGAATACCTGAGAGAGAGCTCATACAGAAAATAGGAATCATCACCCTAATATGTTCAGTGTGTTTAATGTATTAATTAACATACATTAAAAAGGGGAGTTGGATTACATTGTGTAAAATGTAAGTGTGAGAAAAGTTATCTTGAACTTCATAAATTTCTAATGGCATTATTTAGATCTTCTTATGCCTTAGCCGGAAATAAGAGTTCAGTTAATTGTGAAACCGCTACTCTCCTGCCCCATAAGAAATTGCATACTAGCTCCCCCTTGTGGCCACGTTAACTATAAAAAGACAGGCATTTGTTTAGGAAATTCCCTGCGTTAAAGAATATAGATTTCTTCAATCATTCTTTGTATACTAGTTTTCAAAACAAATAAAAAGGTTTTGAATGAAATGGTTAATTTACAGATATAACTGATGATTTGTTAAAATAAAATGACTGAAGCTGGAAACAAAAATAATTATTTCACAAATGGTTCAACAATCCCATGCTAAGTTAAGCATGTTAGGACAATTTTAAACCTTATAGTTAAGCATGTCAGGAGAATTCTAAAACTGAGAGACCAGCCCTTGGAGGGAACCGGAGCAATCTGATTCAGTAGGTGGCACTCTTTCCTCAGAGTCAGTTTTGCTATGATGACCTGAAATGATGTTTCAAAAAGCTATGTCATTGGAGGTCCTGCCTTTCAGGTAAGGCAAAACCCAAAAGCTTATAATCACTTATTATTAATAACAGGTCAGATGTTTTTTTCCATTATTCTGAAGTATTTAAACATCCTTTCGTATAGCTATCACACAGAGATCAATGAAAAGAATAGAATATATAAGAAGTACACTGAGCTCTTCAGAAAGCAAATAAGTACTCTACAAATCCTCTGCATTTTAATTATCATCATAATCATTAACCCTCCCAAGTCTCAGTGACAAGGTCTTACTTGGATAATTATGTCCTACTTATGTAAATTCCTCTTTTCAGTGAGCTAAACATATTATTTCCTCTTATCTTTTAAAAATTCGGAGCAGTTCAATTCAAAACCAAGCACTGTTAAATAGCTATTGTCTGTCACACTGGAAATAGCAGACTTTTGTTTTAGGTAGAGAAACTTTGTTTAGCTTTTCCCTTCTAAACATACACAAACAAGTACACATCTAATAACATTACTTCTGCTCTCAAGTGATGAAATGACGTTTTTTAAATCATGTTAAATGTTAAATAAATGGAATCACTGGAATGAATCATCTTTAAAAATACTATGGCTGGATGGATTTTTAGAGCTGCTGAAACCTAATTTCTAACATCAGCATCTCAGAGACTGTCCACATCTTTCCAAGTCAGTGTTAACTGTTTCTAGAAAAGATGAGAGAAAAAAGGCCATGGTCACTTATAAATTACCAATACTAAAACAGAAATATAATGAAGTATTGTATTTTAATTAAGTACTGAAAAACTTAAATCCAACTTTGGTGGTAAAAGAGCAATGTGTCTTTATTTCTCACAAAAATTAGTTACTGCAGTGTAAGTTTGATATGTGACAACCATAAATATAATATTAAACAAAAGAAATTTTAAGGCTTGCGTACTTGTTTAAATATTGGCCTGCTCAACTTCGAAAATGGACAAATTAAATCCTGAAATGTATTGGCTATATTAAGTAGATGAGTTAGGATTATCTTTGTTTTTATTCTAAATGATTTGATTGAGGCATATGAACCAGAGGAAAGCATAAAAAAGAATTTAAAATTATTGCATTGTTCAGTCATTTATACAAATATAAATGAACAATATTCTGAAAGTGTATCAATAACATACAGTTTTAATTAAACTCTTTTGTGACAAGGATCCTTTTGAGAATCTGCTAAATGCTGCAGAACCCCTTTCCAATAAATCTGATGGTGATCTATAAATTCAGTTTGTACAAATATTTTCACAAATACTTTTAGGAATTGTATATACTTCATTATCATACTAACTGTGTACAAATATTGAAATAACTCTTTTAGAAGATGTTACAAAAGCAGCTTTGCTCTGCTAATATTAAAATTTTAAGAGGAATGAGAGGAATTTGTGTGATGCATTGCACTTTATGACATATATTTTAATAATTGAAAAATCAGTTTTTTAAAAGAAAAAGCTTCCTGTACTTTGATCAGAAACCTCACATACAGTGGAAAGCTTAATTGATTGTAACTATTGTGCTACAAAGGATCCTCACAAGCAGCAGGGAAGTAAAAGATTACGCAGGGAGCAGCCTCTTCATTTTAGTACTCAGGTTTAGCAGCCAAAAGACCGTTGAGATATAGAAATCTTCCTCACTCTCACCGCTGAAAGATGGACATATAATTCTGCCTAGTTAGAGATAAAGGGCCCTGTTACTGTGAACAGACAAAAGCAATTGGAGAAGGACATACTCATGGTGAAGATTTAAATGTTTATTTTATGACTCAGCCATTTCAACAAATATAAATTAGCAATATGCTAAAAGTGGTCACTAGATTGTTAAGTTATGGACCTTTTCAGGAATTTGCTGAATGCTTTAGAACCAATTTCCAACACATTTCATATAAAAACATACATAGAAAATAGTACATAGTTTGTAAGGGAGCATTTATAAAGATGCAACCCATAGAATTCCTTGTGCTCCATGGACTCCAGATTAGAAGACTCTTAAGCACTGTGGATAGTATAGTGTATCCCTCCAAGTTGTTTCAGTCAAGAGTGAAAGCATTTGAGAAAAGAAAATCAAAGTACTTTGAGATGCATGCATACATTCAGAGGGGGAAATATTTCTGATTAATCCAAGTCTAAAATTTTGTTTAATTGGAAATATTAGTTTCAAAGTGAATTGATGACATGTGTGGATGTCACCTATTCCTCCTTTGCCTCAAATCTTGGTAAATTATGATTGACAATATCATTAGAAAAATAAGGGAAAAATAAAAGTGTGCATCTTGTGAAAAAGGCAACAATGACATAATTGAATAACAAAGAATGTTTTGTGGATACAGTTGAGATGGAACTAGATGGAAGGAAACTTCTGAAATCTTAGCTTCCCAGAGTCACTTACCTGGGTGTAAGAGGCAGAGATTTGGAAAAATATAAATATCATGCCCACTGGAGAGAAAAAGCTGCAAGAGCAGGTGGTGGGGAGAGAATGGTTGCATATTTTATCAGTAGTTCTGAGAATTGCAACAGATGACTGAGCCTTTGCTTTTGTCTGGATCTGATCAAAATCTGCACAGTCTCATAGGGAGCTGTCTACCTGTCTTTACCCTCTGTGAAGATCAACCAGGTAAATGTATCATTCTTAAAGATAGGTGCAGAGGGGAGTTTCAGAACCACATTCAGGAAGCATATATTCTCTTGGAAGTGGAATTAATGCAGAAAGTCTTTCCAAAATTTTGGTTCATATTCTCAAAAATATGTTTGGTTATAGTGAATCCAAGATATTTGAAGAAGAAGCCATGTAAAGGAAATAGTACAACATTTGAAAAGTCATGACTGCAATTTGTAAAACTACAGTAGGTTCGGTCAACAGCAGAAAGAATACTGGAAAAAAAAAGTACAGAACTATATGAAAAAAATCAGCTTTTTTTTTTTTTTCTTTCTGTAATTCAGAGGAAAGAAGCCAATGTAGAGAAATTAACTGAGAAAAAACAAATACAATGACAGGTGCAGGGTATCCATTAACAAAACACAATAATAAATAACAGAAATTGTAAAAGAGACAAAGAATAGAATGGGAAAATGAGGAAGATCAATAACCTTGAAAATAAGAGGGAAAAGGTTTTGGGGCTAAACAAATAACCAGTTTTATTAATTGAAATACTTTATTGACTACCAGGTGAACTGTAAAAGTCAAGTCAAAAATAGTCCTTTAATTTTTGAATTTCAAGGATGGTAAGAATTATTGTTGTGTTATCTCCAAGTGATGCCCCCCAGTGCAGCTCTGTGTGGGCTCCACCCTGTGGGCAGAGGGAGCAAATGAGCAGCAGTTGCTACATTTGTTCAAGTCCCAAGCCCACTGGTCCCAGGGGTGGGTTTCTACTATGTAGGATAAGCGACATTTTCAGAGAGCAAGCTGATGGGAAGAGGAGCAAGACAACATGGAAGTTGAATTCCTTGACCCGTAGGCAAATATCAGAGCTAAACCATAGTAGAAAATAGAGCTCTACATTATCCCAGAAGCTCCTTAGCATTTGGACTCAATTTAAGATTTTTATAAATAATGCACATTTCTCCTCTCATGACTGCCTTTATTACGTAGACTCATTCTACATTCCTCCCTGTAGCCAGCCAATGACATTTCAGTCTTAAATAAACCTTGACTCCATATACTCAGAGTCCTACCTTCTCTTTTCTTTTCTCCTGTATTAGACTAAAAGTGCAATGTCCACAGTTATGCACATTTCTTCTCCCTATTTTGTTTTTCTTTATTTGAGGTTAGCTGAACAATTTGTTTCCTGATTTTACCAAATGATTTTTTAAAAAAAAATTATTTCTAGTAACTGACTTTAGGGCATTTTTTTTTCTCCTACAAGATAGATTTTTCTTCTAAATTTCTCATCCTAACAATGCTACACATTTAATACAGAACTGGCTCCTTCAAATCAAGAAAAATGGAATCATCAAATGAGACCAAAAAAAAAAGAAAAAAAAAAAAAAAAAACACCTGTACAAGTGACGTTAAAGAACAATCTACACGTGCAGAAATATAATTCATTCACCGATTTAGTAAATGAGATGTACATTTTAGGTCCTGGAATTATAATAGTTAACAACGCAGACAAGAAAATTCGTCTGTCTGTGATTCAGTATTATTGGCCAAATTCACATCTATGTGACCAGAAGAATGAGATTTCCGCTTTTCGGCCAGGAGTCTCCCTCAGTCCCCTAAGACTGTCTGCATTGCTTGTCACATTGTCCTCTCCATCTTCAAAGCAGCAGAGCCCGTTTCTTCTCAGGCTTTGAACCTCTCCGACTTCCCTATCTGTACATCTCTTTGCCTCCAACTGGAGAAAATCCTCTGCTTCTAAGGGCTCATGCTGTTAGATTGAGTCCACTCAAATAACTCAGGCAATCTCCCCAAATGGAAGTCTGTAACCTTATTTATGGGCCTCCCTGATGGCTCAGACGGTAAACAATCCGTCTGCAATGCAGGAGACCAGGGTTCCATCATTGGGTCTGGAAGATCCCCTGGAGAAGGGAATGTCAACTCACTCCAGTATTCTTGCCTGGAGAATTCCATGGACAGAGGAGCCTGGTGGGCTACAGTCCAAAGGGTCGCAAAGAGCCAGACACAACTGAGCAACTAAGCACAACCTTATTTACACCAGTGAAGTCTCCCTTTCCATATGCTGCAACATATTTGCAGATTCCAGGGATTAGAATGTGGACATCTTTGGGAGGGGCATTTTGCCACAGGGCTTTACACAAAGAGGTTGGGTAAATAAGTTACAGAACAGCTGTACGTTAGCATTCTACTCCAAAGTTAATATAAGAAAAAGTAATGAAATGCAACAGCTCAGAAATTTACATTAAACAGCATTTAATAAAGCAGTATATACAATATTACCACTTTCTCAAAACTTGTATATACATCAGTTCAGTTCAGTTCAGTCGCTCAGTCGTGCCCAACTCTGCGACCCCATGAATTGCAGCAAGCCAGGCCTCCCTGTCCATCACCAATGAGCGACTCAGGGGTCAAGAATCTGCCTACAATGCAGGAGACACGAGTTTGGTTCTTGGGTTAGGAAGATCCCCTGGAGGAGAGTATGGCAACCCACTCTGGCATGCTAACCTGGAGAATCCCATGGAAGGAGAAGTCTGGTGGGCTATAGTCCATAGGGTGGCAAAGAGTCAGACACAACTGAAGTGACTGAGCATGTACCCTTGTTCATATAAGCAATGTTAATTCCCATGTTTGCTTTTGTTCTTCTCACCTGGCAAGTCTTTTCCTTGCATAAATTATTCAGTTTCCTGAAACACTAGAATTCTACAGGAAACAACTGACTGCTAGTAATTACTTTCTCTTGTTTTCTATTGTTGCATTCATCATAAATAATTTTTTCTCTAAGTAGAAAAGCAGCATCCTTGGGGTAGGCCCTTGACTAATATTTTGTTTTATTTTAGTGCATTGTTGGGAAACCAGTCAATGTTAAAGAGAAGAATTAATATATATGAACATGAAATAAGAACCCTTGATTTGGTATACTGTAACATAAGATTTCAAAGTGAAAAAAATCAATACTTTTCACTGTTATTTATGTAGCTTAAGTTTTCAAATAAGGCATCCTACTTGCTGTGACTCAGTATTGCTATTTGTGTAAGGTCTAAGACTTGATAGATTTCTTTTAATGAATCAATTAGATGAGTGCCATATTAATAAACTATTTTCCTTAAAAAAGTGAGAATTAAATCATTAATATTCAGTTATCTGCATTTCATTCCTGTTGAATACACTTATTCATCTTGTTGGGGTGAAGGTATTGATGACACAAGAATTAAACAACAATAATCACTTGATGTGGTCTTAGCATTTTCAACAAAAGCTTTAATCAATAAATTTATTCAGCAAAACACTCATTCATAAATATAACCATATTTAATAATAAATTACACAGAGTCATTGGCAGTCTTAACTGTGCCTAAAAGTTTCTAACAGCATTGGTGTGGGGTCGGGTGGACTGTTCAGCATAGACTGCTTCACTAATGATATTGAAAATGTTACTGGGAGACTAGTTTCATCTGGTCCAGTAAGCAAACCTGTTAACTTCTCAGAGACTAAATTTTATCATCTCAGAAATACTAATAAAGTATCTGATGTTCCTTCTTCCCAAATTTTTGGGGACCCGATATTTGATATTCTGTTAAAAATACAGAATTGTATTTTTAAAATTTATTATTATTTTGTATAACAGTATAGTTGGGGTCGCACAGAGTCGGACATGACTGAAGCGACTTAGTAGCAGCAGCAGAGTTGATTTAACAATATTGTATTAGTTTCAGATGTACAGTAAAGTGCCTCAGTTATACGTCTTCATGTATCTATTCTTTTTCAAATTATTTTCCCAGTTGTTGCATAGTATTGAGCAGAGCTCCATGTATTATGCAGTAGGCTCTTGTTGGCCATACCAATGTGTAAATGTCAGTCTCAAATTCACTCACTATCTCTGAGCTTTAAGCCAGATTTTTCACTCTCCACTTTCACTTTCATCAAGAGGCTTTCTAGTTCCTCTTCACTTTCTGCCATAAGGGTGGTGTCATCTGCATATCTGAGGTTATTGATATTTCTCCTGGCAATCTTAATTCCAGCTTGTCCTTCTTCCAGCCCAGCATTTCTCATGATGTACTCTGCATATAAGTTAAATAAGCAGGGTGACAATATACAGCCTTGATGTACTCCTTTTCCTATTTGGAACCAGTCTGTTGTTCCATGTCAAGTTCTAACTGTTGCTTCCTGACCTGCATACAGATTTCTCAAGAGGCAGGTCAGGTGGTCTGGTATTCCCATCTCTTTCAGAATTTTCCACAGTTTATTGTGATCCACACAGTCAAAGGCTTTGGCATAGTCAATAAAGCAGAAATAGATGTTTTTTGGAACTCTTTTGCTTTTTCCATGATCCAGCGGATGTTGGCAATTTGATCTCTGGTTCTTCTGCCTTTTCTAAAACCAGTTTGAACATCTGGAAGTTCATGGTTCACGTATTACTGAAGGCTGGCTTGGAGAATTTTGAGCATTACTTTACTAGCATGTGAGATGAGTGCAATTGTGCGGTAACTCAATATAACCATCTCTAAATCCACCCATGTCACTGAACATGGAGTTATTTCATTCTTTTTAATGGCTGTGTAATATTCCATTGTGTATATATGCTGTTTTGTGTTGTGCTCAGTGCCTTCAGTCGTGTCAGACTCTGCAACCTCTAGACTGTAGCCACCAGACTCCTCTGTCCATGGGATTCTCCAGGCAAGAGTATTGGATTGGGTTGCCATGTCTTCCTCCAGGGGATCTTCCCAACCCAGGAATCACACCTGTATCTCCAGCATCTCCCGCATTGCAGTCAGATTCTTTAACCACTGAGCCACCTGGGAAGCCCTGAATATGTACTATATCTTCTTTATTAATTCTTCTGTCAATGGACATTTAGGTTGCTTCCACCTCTTGGCTACTGTAAGCAGTGCTGCAATGAACACTGGAGTGCATGTATCCTTTTAGACCATGCTTTTCTCTCTGACCATAAGCCCGGAAGTCAGATTGCAGGATCATACATAGCTCTACTTTTAGTTTCTAAGGAACCTCCATATTGTTTTCCATAGTGGTGTCACCAATTTACATTCCCACCAACCATATAAAGGGGTTCTCTTCTCCCCACACCCTCTCTAGCATTTATTGTTTGTTGATTTTTTGATGATAGCCATTCTGACTGGTGTAAGGTAATATCTGACTGCAGTTTTTATTTGTAATTCTCTAATAATTAACAATGCTGAACATCTTTTCATGTGCTTCTTAGCCATCTGTATTGTTCTTTGAAGAAATGTCTATTTAGGTCTTCTGCCCATCTTTTAATTTTAATTGCTTCTTTTGGTGATATAAATCTGCATGAGCTGTTTGTAAATTCTGGAGACTAATCCTTGTTAGTCACGACATTTGCAAAGACTTTCTCCCATTTGGTGGGCTGTTTTTTAGTTTTGTTGGTGTTTTGTTTAATTGTGCAAAAGCTTGTGAGTTGAATCAGTTCCCATTTATTTCCATTACTCTAAAAGCCTGATTGAAAAAGATATTATTGTTATTTATGTCAGAGAGAGTTCTGCCTCTGTTTTCCTCTAAAAGTTTTATAGTATCTGGTCTCCTAGTTAGGTCTTTAATTCATTTTGAGCTCATTTTTGTGTGTATGATGTTAAAGAATGTTCTAACTTCATTTTTATGTGTAGCTGTCCAGTTTCCCCAGCACTATTTGTTGAAGAGACTGTCTTTCCCCGATTTTATAGTCTTTATTACTTTGTCATAGATTAATTGACCATAGGTATGTGGGTTTATTTCTGGGCTTTTGGTCCTGTTTCACTGTTTTATATTTCTATTTTTGTGCCAGCGCCATACTGTTTTGATTACTATAGCTTTGTAATATAGTCTGAAATCTGTGAGCCTGATTTCTCCAGCTCCATTTTCTTTCTCAAGATTGCTTTGACTATTCAGAGTCTTTTATGCCTTCATACACATTTTAAGATTTTTTTTGTTCTAGTTTTGTGAAAAATGCCATTGGAAATTTGATAGGGATGGCATTGAGTCTGTACCTAAGATTGCCTTTTATAGTAGTTATTTTGACAGTATTGATTCTTCCAATCCAAGAACATATCTTTCCATCTGTTTATGTTGTCTTTGATTTCTTTCATCACCATGCCTTTGAAAGCTTTATTTCTAGGTTTGTTTTTTTTTTTTTTTTTGAAGTGATGGTAAATGGGATTGTTTCTTATACTTATCTTTTGATCTTTTGTTGTGAGTATAGAAATCCAATAGATTTCTGTGTATTAATTTTGTAACTTGAAACTATCAAATTCATTGATGAGCCCTAGTGGTGTTGTGGTAACACCTTCAGGATTTTTGATGTATAGTATGTTATCTGAAAACAGTGACAGTTTAACTTCTTCTTTTCCAATTTGGATTCCTACTATTTATTTTTCATTTCTGATTGCCATAGCTAGGAATTCCAAAACTATGTTGAATAAGTAATAATAGTGGACATCCTTGATTTGTTCCTGATCTTAGAGGAATTGCTTTTGGTTTTTCACTGTTAAGTATGCTGGCTGTATGTTTGTTGTATATGGCCTTTATTATGTTGAGATATGTTCCCTCTCAGAGAAGGCAATGGCACCCCACTCCAGTACTCTTGCCTGGAAAATCCCATGGACAGAGGAGCCTTGTGGGCTGCAGTCCATGGGGTTGCTAAGAGTAGGTTGAGACTGAGCAACTTCACTTTCACTTTTCACTTTCATGCATTGGAGAAGGAAATGGCAACCCATTCCAGTGTTCATGCCTGGAGACTCCCAGGGACGGGGGAGCCTGGTGGGCTGCTGTCTATGGAGTCACGCAGAGTCGACACAACTGAAGCAATTTAGCAGCAGTAGCAGCATGTTCCCTCTATGCCCAATCTGGAGAGCTTTTCTCATAAATGGGTATTGAACTTTGTCAAAATCTTTTTCTGCATCTGTTGAGATCATCATATGATTTTTATTATTTAATTTGTTTATGTGATGTATCACATTGATTGATTTCCAGATATTAAAAATCCTTGCATCACTGGGATAAATCCCACTTTATCATGGTGTATAATTATGTTATATGATGGATTAGGATTGCCAATATTTTATTGAGGATTTTGTGTCTCTGTCCATCAGTGTTATTGGACTGTAATTTTCTTTTTGTGGTATCTTTGTCTGGTTTGAGTATCAGGGTAATGTTGGCCTCATAGAATGATTGTGGGAGTGTTTCTTTCTCTGAAATCATTTGGAACAGTTTAAAGTGGATAGGTGTTGGTTCTTCTCTAAATATGTGATAGAATTCACCTGTGAAGCCATCTGCTCCTAGACTTCTGGTTTTGACAATTTTCTAATCATGGTCTCGGTTTCAGTACTTGTGACTGATCTGTGCTTTTTTTTTTTTTTTTTTTTCCTATTTCTTCCTAGTTCTTTCTAAGAATTTGTCCATTTCTTCCAAGTTTTCCATTTTATTGGCATACAGTTGCTTGTAATAATCTAGAATTGTATTTGTTTATAATTACTAATTTTCTGATCATCTTACTGGTCATTTGTTCTCAAGTGCTCCAAATGTTTAGAAATGTGCTTTCTAGGTCAATATTTTATTAGATTATCTACTAAATATTTTACATATTTGAAAGTAACTGGCTTTTGATTTATGATTATCTGTAGAGAGCTAAGTAGGTCACAGTCTTACTTTTGGTTACTTTTTCATTGTTTGCTCCTGCATGTGTAGAAGCATAAACACAACTGTAAAGAGCACAGATAAGCTCTCAAAATGTTACATGGCATTTTACCCAAACATCTGTCAAGTAAAAGGTTAGAATTTTCACTTTGAGAAGAAAAACATACACCAATTAGCAACAATATTCTGCTGCCTATTGCATGACTCTTTCTGGGGGGTGGGGATTGACGTGTTTCTTGATTACATAGAGGGCATTTCTACATGGGGCTTTCTTTGCTGAATATCTGTAAGTTGATTCAAAAGATAGCTTTTATATATTGTTTTAACATTTAGCACATAGACATTTATCTTCAGCATGCAATTTGCACTATATACTGGACATGTTATCAAAAATTATCAGTTAGATTAATTAATAATAACCTTACATATTCCAAAACACTTGTGAATACAATTTTTTTTTCTGAATTTTTAAGAAGAATTACTATCAGAAATCCTATGTTGAATGAAATACTTGAGGTTACGATAATATTAATATTTTTAGATGTCACTAAAATTCTTAGAGGTGTCTAATGTCAGAAAACTGCTAAGTAGTAACATTTCTAAAGTTTTTAATGAGAAGTTTTAATTATTTAGATTGGAATTAAAATGTAATTTGAAAAATATTCTTCATTTGTGTGTTTGATATGAAATAGTATTTAGAACAAAATAATACTAATATAAAGTTGTTTGAAATGTAGTTCAGTCATAGTATTTATAAAAGCAGCCAACACCATACCACATTGGTAAGATATACCACATAGATAGGGTTGTTGTTCAGTCAGTCAGTTATGTCCGACTGTTTGCGACCCTGGACTGCAGCACGCTAAGCTTCCCTGTCCTTCACCATCTCCCAGAGCTTCCTCAAACTCATGTCCATTGAGTCAATGATGCCATCCAACCATCTTGTCCTCTGTCATCCCCTTCTCCTTCTGTCTTCAATCTTTCCCAGTATCAGGGTCTTTTCAAATGAGTCTTTTCATTTTCTCTAATGAACATCAGAAAATGAAAGTGAAAGTGAAATCGCTCAGTCGTGTCCGACTCTTTGCCACCCCATGGACTGTAGCCTACCAGGCTCCTCTGTCCATGGGATTTTCCAGGCAATAGTACTGGAATGGATTGCCACTTCATTCTCCAGGGGATCTTCCTGACCCAGGGATCGAACCCAGGTCTCCCCCATTGTAGACAGACGCTTTACCCTCTGAGCCACCAGGGAAGTTGAACATCAGGGTCTTTTCAAATAATAGGTAGGGTAGGTATGTGATTATAGTACTAATCACACTTTTATATCACTTATTTTTCTCTCAGTAATGATAAATCAGGCACATCTTTCCATAGCAAAACATTGAGTTTTATTGTGTGACACATCATCGTGTGTTATTAGAGTATAACTAATTCTTAGTAGATATAAGATTGCTTTTGATGTTTTAAAGTATTGAAATTTACACAATTATTAATATATTTTTCTATACATGTGGAAATATTTTCACACAAAATATATTTATGAGAAGTCAATTAGCTATGTCTAAAGGAATGTATATTTTAATACAAAAATATAATGTACTAGAAAGATAGGTGGCTTTCCAGGTGGCATGGTGGTAAAGAATTCGCCTACAAATGCAGGAGATGCAGGAACTACAGGTTCAATCCTTGGTCAGAAAGATCCCCTAGATAAGGAAATAGCAATTCATTCCAGTATTCTTGCCTGGAAAATTCCTTGAACAGGGAAGCCTGGCAGGCTACAGTCCATGGGATCACAAAGAGTCAGATAAGACTGCAACTAAGCACACACACTAAAAAGTTAGAAGAACTATATTCTTCACAAATGTCAATGTCAAATGACAAATGTCAAATGACAAAGAAAGGCTTTGGAAATAGTTCAGATTAAAGGAGACTAAAGAGACATGACAATTAATTGTAATACCTGATTCTGATTCTAGACAGAATTCTGATTCTGTACTGAATTTTAAAAATGTTATAAAAGGTATTATTGGACAAAGTGACAAATCTGGAGTACACATAGTCAATTAGACAAAAAAGTATCAATGTTACATTTTTTCATACCAATAACTGTACTAGGGTTATGTAAGGCAATATTCTTATTTTGAGAAAATATACATTCAAATATTCAGAAAATAAATGTCTATGGTATATAAAACTTTCAAATGATTTAGAAAAAGTGTGTGTATATACACAGATTGTATACAAATGTGTATATAAAATACATATATGCTTATATAGATGAATTTGTTTGCACTCATGTGCCATATAGAGAAGATAAAAAAACAAATATTGTAAAATATTTATAAAAGGTAAATCTAGTAAATGATATATAAGTATTCTTTGTACTACTGTTATTGTTGCAATATTTCTGTAAGTTTGAAATTATTTCTAAGTAAACATTTATAAAAATCAATAGACATTTACAAACAGCTCTCCCAAAAGCAAGACTGATTGTTCTTGTTCCTCTTTTATTACCCCTCCCTCTCTTTAAACAGCATTTACCACTTACATCATTCTATCTTCCTCTCTCCTTGCTTCCCTCCTTTCTTCCATTGTCAACGTTCCCTGATGCAAACTCAAATGAGGTAGGCAGCCCTGGGTGAGGTAGGCAGCCCTGGGCAAGGCAGGCTTAAGTCAGCATAGGAGACACCCTTGCGAAGTGTGGGAGCCCCGCATCAGTGAAAGATTGGCTGCACTCAAGAGGATTGAAATAATGGGAGTTCTATTTCTCAGTCCAGCAAGGAAACCATAAATTTGGAAGTGTGTAAAGGCAGTGTGACCTCTGTAGTTTTGCAGTGAAATTGTAAGTACTGATTTCATGGTTATCAGCATATATGCATAGATACATATTCATTTTCTGATTTTCCATCAAAAGAGCCTGGGGCATATGACACTCCAGTATCAATGAGCTCTTCTAGTTCCTACTTGTTCTTCAGGTATTACTCTCCAATTAAGAAATCATTGAAGAAAGGGCTGATTCTAGGTCTGGGGTAGAGACAAAAGTCTGAAAAATTTTGTTTTGTAAGAAAGTAAAGAAATGACCAAGGAATGATAGTGATATAGTAAAAAAGAAATAAAAACTTATAGGTTAGAGTATCAAAATAATGTTAGTAGTAGATTATAAAGACTGGCCTTGCCTGGTGGCTCAGGCAGTAAAGAATCCTCCTGCAATTCAGGAGACCTGGGTTCAATCCCTGGATCAGGAAAATCCCCTGGAGAAGGGATATAACATAATCTCACAAGGGTAGTTATTACTGTTAATAAGTAACATTACAGTGGCAAAATCTATTATCAGCATTAACTTATCTATTAACAAAATCACTAACATTAGCAAAATCTATTAACATTACAGTGGCTGATCTATTATCAGCAAATGATTAATATTAACACTACCTATAAAGGAACAAATAGATATTGTGTGCTGTGCATTGATGTACAATAAAATGAAGCAGCATACATGATATCCCTACTGAAAATACTCAAGAAAATACTGGAAAAACCTAAAAAGAGAGGCTGTGGTAAAAGGAATACTGTCCATATCCCTAGAATGTCAATATTTTTGGCTATATGGCAAAGGAAAATTAAGTTTACAAATGGAACAAAGGTTGCTAATCAGATGACCTTAAAATAGATTATCCTGGATTATTTCAGTGGTTACAAGGTAATCATAAAGGTTCTTGTAAGTGAAAAAAAGGAGTCAACAGAGAGAGAATCATAGAGGCATCAATGTGTAAGAAGACTTAGCCCAATGTTGCTGACTTCAAACAGGAACAGGATCACAAGCCAGGCAAGTTCTTTACCACTGAGCCACCTATGAAGCACTCATCACTTTAACTAAATGCAAATGCAATATCTTTTAAAGATGAAAATTAATCAGTTTTCAAAAAAGAAGTTTCTTTAAATGTGGTTCATTGCAAAGATATAAATTATTAATTTGAATTCAATATAGAATGACTAAGAACAGAATGGGATCAAGGAGAAACTCGACAACAGAAAAGGCTGCCAGTGAATTTGCTGATACATTTGTTGGTTTGAAAGTGAAAATGAAGGTCGCTCAGTTCGTGTCTGACTCTTTGCAACCCCATGGACTATACAGTCCATGGAATTCTCCAGGCCAGAATACTGGAGTGGGTAGCCTTTTCCTTCTCCAAGGGATCTTCCAAACCCAGGGCTCAAGCCCAATTATCCCGCATTGCAGGTGATTCTTTACCAGCTGAGCCACAAGGGAAGCCGGGATTTTGCAGTCCCATGAGTTGTGACTTTTCCAATTTATCCCTTTAAGGTTGCTTGTCAGCCCAGTTAAGGAGGGCTCAGACTTTGTGCTGAGAAGCCATGTCAGCCCAGTTAAGGAGGGCTCAGACTTTGTGCTGAGAAGCCATCCCCACCTGGAGACATTCAGGGTAATAAGGCACAAGATCTATGAGAAGACATATTCATTTTGGGAAGCTACCCAGAAAAGGGCAATTTTCTAGGTCTAGAAGAGAAGAACCTGTGTTGATAAAATGTTCTGATTCATGCAGAGGTAGTTGGAATGGTTAGATCATGCATGAGAGAAAGGAAACAGTAAAAGATGAGACCAATAAAGTAAGGAGAATCTTGTGAAAAATTTGCTGTACCATTCCAAGGTGAAGCATATTGTGTAGGGATGTGCTTTGTAAGTCCACATTTTAAAAAAGACCACCCCTAGCAGCTATGAGGATGGATTTACAGAAAGGCAAAATGAGAGGCTGAGATATCAGTAGGCTTTTATCCTGGAGAGGGAAGGGGATGGTTAAGAAAACAGTCCTAATGATGTGGAATGTGGCACAGAACTATAAAGGAATAGGACATACTGTAACATGGACCCTACACTATGGCAGACCATGACCCCTGTAAATTAAAAATCCCCTTAATATTTTGCTGATGCTACAGTAGGAGTTAACACCCTCTACTTTTTGAGCCATCATCTCCCTTTCTGTTGTGAATATCTGAGTTTCTAGTTACTCTCACGACTTACCCTCCATCTTGTAATCTTTTGATCCATGTTAAGTATTGGTCTAACTGCATACCTGGTGTAAATCTTCAAGACCTAAATAATTTTCTTCAAAGGCATAAAAGGGAATTAATTTTCTAGTAGTTGTGTATGGATGTGAGAGTCCATATAGAAGGCTGAGTGCCAAAGAATTGATGCTTTTTTGAGAGTCCCTTGGACTACAAAGAGATCAAACCAGTCAATGCTAAAGGAAATCAGTCCTGAATATTTATTGGAAGGGCTGATGCTGAAGCTGAAACTGCAATTCTTTGTCACCTGATGTGAAAAGCCAATTCATTAGATAAAACCCTAATGCTGGGAAAGACTGAAGGCAGGAGAAGAAGACAGAAGATGAGATGGTTCAATGGCATCACTGACTCAATGGACTTGAAAGCTCCAGGAGACAGTGAGGAACAGGGAAGCCCTGGGCACTGTGATAGATGGGATCACAGAGTCCGACACATCTGAGCAACTGAACAACAACGAATGATAAATACATGCATTTCTAAATATAAATTATATGCTTGACTTGTCTGTTTTTAGTAAAAACTTTTGTCTGGTACCTTGATAAAGCCACAAATCTTAATCAAGAAGATTTAAATCTTCCCGATCCAGAGATCAAACTCAGATCTCCCACATTGCAGGCAGATGCTTTACTGTCTAAGTCATCAGGGAAGCCCAAAGAAGCAAAACACTGCTTAGATCACATGCTCTGCTTATACAATAATAAATGTATTGAATTAAATAAATTTATTGAGCTTAAAAACCTGAAATAAATGTAGGAAAATTTTAAATAATTCAAAAATAGTTGTTTTTTTTTTTTTACCTTAAATATATATTTAAATGCACTTATTCACTTTTTAAGGCCAAAATGAAGCATTTCTTCCCCCACTGAAAATTGAGGGATTAAGTTGTAACTTTCTGGGCCTATTGGACTAATTTTTACTTTTATTTATGTGTGTACATTTGGAGGGGGCGGTAATGGTAAATATGATATTAACTAGAACTTCTATTCTATCAGTTTACAAAACACTTTATACTTATGTTAATTATGCAATACTTGTCTGAAATAGATATATCAGAAATTATTATTCTCATTTTTCAAAGAGGAAACTGAGGATCAGAGAGATCAAATAACTTTCCCAGTGTCACAGAGCTATCAGATGTACAACCAAAGGATTCATGACTTTTTGAATCTATTTTATAATTTTTCCTTTTTTGTGGTTGCTGTTTTGTTGTTGTTTAGTCGCTAAATTATGTCTGACTCTTTGAGACTCCATGGATTGTAGCCCACCATCCATGGAATTTCCCAGGCAAGAATACTGGAGTGAGTTGCCATTTCCTTTCCCAGGGGATCTTCCTGACCCAGGGATCGAACTCACCTCTTCCGCATTGGCTGCAGATTCTTTCCCGCTGAGCCACCTAGGAAGCCCTTTATATTTCCTTACTTTATGTTAATAATGTAACAGGGGGTATGCTGGATGAGGCAGCTGATCTTATGCTTCAGGCTGAAGGTTATGAGGCCAGTTTTCCCCTATGTGAACCCTGTACTCACCATTCACTTGCTCTGTTACTGCGGGCCACATTCTTGTGCTGTCTGTGCCTGTGTGTTCCTTAAGTAGCTAATGATCTATCAGATATGAAAACCTTGATGCAAGTCTTGACAAGTAACGTGAGAAATAAATGTTTTTATTATTATTATTAGAATATGAAATAAAAGTAAGTGGTATTGATCTAATAAATCAACACTATTAAAAAAAACAGCTCATGATATATCAGTGTTAAATCAGCTACTGAATGCAAATTACCTAGCTCAGAAGCTGTAATAATAAAGTTCAGTATTTATCATCATCATCATCATCATCATTATCATAATCATCCTATCAGGAAAAGGTACATGATGTGGCCTAATGTAATATGTCAAATCAATACAAAGGAAAAATTTAAACTCAAAAAGTGCTATATAGATTTTTCTATTTTCTCTTTTTAAATGCACATAAACAAAAGCCCTACTTTTTAAAATTGATATATAGTTGCTTTAGAGTATTATATTAGTTTCAGGTGTACTACATAGTGATATAATATTTTATAGATTATATTTCATTTAAAGTTATAAAATAATGACTATTGTTTCTTGTGTTGTAAAATAGACACTTGTTTTCTTTGTACATTGTAGTTTACGTCTCAGTCCCAAACTCCTGTCTCATCCCTTCCCATTACCTACTACCTGTTAGTAACCTCCAATTTTTCTCTATATCTATGAGTCAGTTGTTAGTCACTAAGTCGTGTCTGACTCTTTTGGACCCCATGAACTGCAACACGCCAGGCTTCCCTGTCCTTCACTGTCTCCCAAAGTTTGTGCAAACTCAAACTTTATCCACTGAGTCAGTGATGCCATCCAATCACCTCATTCTCTGTCTCCCCCTTCTCTTGCCCTCAATATTTCCCAGCATCAGAGTCTTTTCCAATGAGTCGCTCCTCGCATCAGGCGACCAAAGTATTGGAGCTTCAGTTTCAGCGCCAGTCCTTCCAATGAATATTCAGGACTGATCTTTAGGATGGAATGGTTGGATCTCCTTGCTGTCCAAGGGACCCTCAAGAATCTTCTCCAACACTACAGTTCTAAAGCTTCAATTCTTCACTACTCAGCCTTGTTTATGGTCCAACTCTCATATCTGTATAGGACTACTGGAAAAACCATAACTTTGACTACTCAGACCTTTGTCAGTACAGTTTTTTGATACACTGTCTAGGTTTGTCATGGGAGAAGGCAATGGCACCCCACTCCAGTATTGTTGCCCGGAAAATCCCATGGATGGAGGAGCCTGGTAGGCTGCAGTCCAGGGGTTGCTAAGAGTCAGACACGACTGAGTGACTTCACTTTCACTTTCCACTTTCATGCATTGGAGAAAGCAATGGCACCCCACTCCAGTATTGTTGCCCGGAAAATCCCATGGACGGAGAAGCCTGGTGGGCTGCAGTCCATGGGGTCGCACAGAGTCGGACACGACTGAAGCGACTTAGCAGCAGCAGCAGCAGCAACAGCAGCAGGTTTGTCATAGCCATTCAAGGAGCAAATGTCTTTTAATTTCGTGACTGCAGTCACTGTCTGCAGTGATTTTGCAGCCCCCCAAAATGAAATCTTACTGTGTTTCTACATTTTCCCTATCTATTTTCCATGAAGTGATAGGACCAAATGCCATGATCTTTGTTTTTTGAAAGTTGAGTTTTGATTTCAGCTTGTGATTTAATCTTGACTTCAGTTTGTGATTCATCCAGCCCGGCGTTTTGCATGATGTACTCTGTGTGTAAGTTAAATAAGTTAAATAGGGTGACAATACACAGCCTCGACATACTCCTTTACCAATTTGTACCAAAGTGTTCAAAATTGCAAAAGGAGTTAAAGATGAGTCTGTTACTGTTTTGTTATGTACATTCGTTATGTTTTTAGATTCCTTATATGAACGATAACATAAAGTAATTGTCTTTCTCCATCTGCATTATTTCACAGAGCATAGCATTCTCTAGTCCATTCATGTTGTTGAAAATTGTAGAATTTCATTCTTTTTATGGCTTGGTAATATTCCTTTGTGTATATATACCACATCTTTATTCATCGCCCATTGATGGACACTAGCGTTGCTTCCATATCTTGTCTTTTGTAAACAATGCTACTATGTACATTGGGGTGCATTTATCTTTTTGGATTAGATTTTTTTCATTTTCTTCAGGTATATACCCAGCAGTGGAATTGTTGGATCATATAGTAGTTATATTTTCAGTATTTTGAGGAACCTCCATACTGCTTTCAATAGTGGCTGCTCCAATTTATAGTCCCACCAACAGGTACTTGTATTCCCTTTTCTCCACATCCTCCCAACATTTATTATTTGTAGACTTTTTGATGATAGCCATTTGACAGGTGCATAGAAGTAGCTCATTGTGGTTTGGATTTGCATCTCTCTGCTGATCAGCAATATTCATGTGCATGTTGGCCATCTGCATATCATCTTTATGATGACATCTATTCAGATTTTGTGCCCATATTTTAATTGACTTCTTTGTTTCTATGATATTGAATTATATAAGCTGTTCATATATTTTGGTTGTTAAGCCCTTGTCAGTCATATCATTTCAGAATATTTTCTCCTAGTCAGTAGGTTGTCTTTTCATTATGTCACTGTTTTCTTTGCAGTGCAAAACCTAAATTGAATTAGTTCCTAATTCCTTTCATAGTAGTTCATTTCATCTTTTGAATGATGTTTTTAAAATTAAGACTGGGAAAAGTATTGATTTTCTTGTAAAATTGTCCCTTGGTATGGAATGGGGATAGACGCCAGGACCTCCATAAATACCAAAATCAGTGGATTATCAAGTCCCTTATATAAAGTGGAGTACTGTTTGCATATGACCAATTTACATACTTTATTATTCCTTAAATCATTTCTAGATTAATTATAATACTTCAGTTCAGTTCAGTTACTCAATTGTATCGAACTCTGCGACCCCATGAATCACAGCACGCCAGGCCTCCCTGTCCATTACCAACTACCAGAGTTTACTCAAACTCATGTCCGTTGAATCAGTGATGCCTACCAGCCATCTCATCCTCTGCTGTCCCCTTCTCCTCCTGCCCCCAATCCCTCCCAGCATCAGGGTCGTTTCCAATGAGTCAACTCTTTGTGTGAGGTGGCCAAAGTATTGGAGTTTCAGCTTTAGCATCAGTCCTTCCAATGACCACCCAGGACTGATCTTTAGGATGGAATGGTTGGATCTCCTTGCAGTCCAAGGGACTCTCAAGAGTCTTCTCCAACACCACAGTTCAAAACCATCAATTCTTCAGTGCTCAGCTTGCTTCACAGTCCAAGTCTCACATCCATACATGACCACTGGAAAAACCATAGCCTTGACTAGACGGACCTTTGTTGGCAAAGTAATGTCTCTGCTTTTTAACATGCTATCTAGTTGGTCATAGCTTTCCTTCCAAGGAGTAAGTGTCTTTTAATTTCATGGCTGCAATCACCATCTACAGTGATTTTGGACCCCCAGAAAATAAAGTCTGACACTGTTTCCACTGTTTCCCCATCTATTTCCCATGAAGTGGTGGGACCAGATGCCATGATGTTAGTTTTCTGAATGTTGAAATTTCAGTCAACTTTTTCACTCTCTCTTTCACTTTCATCAACAGGCTTTTTAGTTCCTCCTCACTTTTTGCCATAAGGGTGGTATCATCTGCATATCTGCGGTTATTGACATTTCACCTGGCAATCTTAATTCCAGCTTCTGCTTCTTCCAGCCCAGCGTTTCTCATGATGTAGTCTGCATGTAAGTTAAATAAGCAGGGTGACAATATACAGCCTTGACATATTCCTTTTCCTATTTGGAACCAGTCTGTTGTTCCATGTCCTGTTCTAACTGTTGCTTCCTGACCTGCATATAGGTTTCTCAAGAGGCAGGTCAGGTGGTCTGGTATTCCCATCTCTTTCAGAATTTTCCACAGTTTATTGTGATCCACACAGTCAAAGGCATTGGCATAGTCAATAAAGCAGAAATAGATGTTTTTCTGGAATTCTCTTGCTTTTTTGATGATCCAGCAGATGTTGGCAATTTGATCTCTGGTTCCTCTGCCTTTTCTAAAACCAGCTTAAACATCTGGAAGTTCACGGTTCATGTACTGCAGAAGCCTGGCTTGAAGAATTTTGAGCATGACTTTACTAGCGTGTGAGGTGAGTTCCATTGTGCAGTAGTTTGAGCATTCTTTGGCATTGCTTTTCTTTGGGATTGGAATGAAAACTGACCTTTTCCAGTCCTGCGGCCACTGCTGAGTTTTCCAAATTTGCTGGCATATTGAGTGTAGCACTTTCAAAGCATCATCTTTCAGGATTTGAAATAGCTCAACTGGAATTTCATCACCTCCACTAGCTTTGTTTGTAGTGATGCTTTCTAAGGCCCACTTGACTTCACATTCCAGGATTTCTGGCTCTAGGTAAGTGATCACACCATAGGGATTTTCTGGGTCATGAAGCTCTTTTTTGTAGAGTTCTCCTATGTATTCTTGCCACCTCTTCTTAATACCTTCTGCTTCTATTAGGTCCATACCATTTCTGTCCTTTATCAAGCCCATCTTTGCATGAAATTTTCCCTTGATATCTCTAATTTTCTTGAAGAGATCTCTAGTCTTTTCCATTCTGTTGTTTTCCTCTATTTCTTTGCATTGATCACTGAGGAAGGCTTTCTTATCTCTTCTTGCTATTCTTTGGAACTCTGCATTCAGATGCTTATATCTTTCCTTTGCTCCTTTGCTTTTCACTTCTCTTCTTTTCACAGCTATTTGTAACGCCTCCTCAGACAGCCATTTTGCTTTTTTGCATTTCTTTTCCATGGGGATGGTCTTGATCCCTTTCTCTTGTACAATGTCACGAATCTCTGTCCATAGTTCATCAGGCACTCTATCTATCAAATGTAGTCCCTTAAATCTATTCCTCACTTCCAGAAACACTCCGGCTGTGATGTACCACGCAGAAGCGTGGCTGAGAGGAGCTACCCCTCACCCAAAGTCAGGGGTGGTGGCCAAGAGGACCTACCCCATGTCCAAAGAGCGGCAGCTGCACAGGCCCAGGAGGGCTGAGAGGAGCTATTCCACATTCAAGGTCAGGAGGGGTGGCCGTGAGGAGATAGCCCTCGTCCAAGGTAAGAGAAACTCAAGTAAGAAGGCAGGTGTTATGAGAGGCATCAGAGGGCAGACACACAAATCATAATCACAGAAAACTAGTCAATCTAATCACACGGACCACAGTCTTGTCTAACTCAATGAAACTAAGCCACACTATGTGGGGCCACCCAATATGGGAGGGTCATGGTGGAGAGATCTGACAGAATGTGGTCCACTGGAGAAGGGAATGGCAAACTGTTTCAGTATTCTTGCCTCAAGAACCCCATGAACAGTATGAAAAAGCAAAATGATAGGATACTGAAAGAGGAACTCCCCATCTCAGTAGGTGCCCAATATGGTACTGGAGATCAGTGGAGAAATAACTCCAGAAAGAATGATGGAGCCAAAGCAGAAACAATACCCAGTTGTGGATGTGACTGGTGATAGAAGCAAGGTCTGATGCTGTAAAGAGCAATATTGCATAGGAACCTGAAATGTTAGGTCCATGAATCAAGGCAAATTGGACGTGGTCAACAGGAGATGGCAAGAGTGAATGTCAACATTCTAGGAATCAGCGAACTCAAATGGACTGGAATGGGTGAATTTAACTCAGATGACCATTATATCTACTACTGTGGGCAGGAATCCCTTAAAAGAAATGAAGTAGCCATCATGGTCAATAAAAGAGTCCAAAATGCAGTACTGGATGCAATCTCAAAAACGACAGAATGATCTCTGTTCTTTTCCAGGGCAAACCATTCAATATCACAATAATTCAAGCCTATGCCCCAACCAGTAATGCTGAAGAAGCTGAATTTGAATGGTTCTATGAAGACCTACAAGACCTTTTAGAACTAACACCCCCCAAAAATGTCCTTTTCATTAAGGGGACTGGAATGCAAAAGTAGGAAATCAAGAAATGCCTGGAGTAACAGGCAAATCTGGCCTTGGAATATGGAATGAAGCAGGGCAAAGGCTAATAGAGTTTTACCAGGAGAATGCACTGGTCATAGCAAATACCCTCTTCCAACAACACAAGAGAAGACTCTACACATGGACATCACCAGATGGTCAACACTGAAATCAGATTGATTATATTCTTTGCAGCCAAAGATGGAGAAGCTCTATACAGTCAGAAAAAACAAGCCTGGGAGCTGACTGTGGGTCACATCATGAACTCTTTATTGCCAAATTCAGACTTAAATTGAGGAAAGCAGAGAAAACAACTAGATCATTCGGGTATGACCTAAATCAAATCCCTTATGATTATACAGTGGAAGTGAGAAATTATAATACTTAGTACAATGTAAATGCTATGTAGATAGTTGTAAACACAATATAAATGTCATGTAAATAGTTCCTGGCATACAGTAAATTCAAGTTTTTCAGTTTGCAATTTTTTTGGCATTTTTTTGGTAATGTTTTCCATTCTCAGTTGGTTGTATCCATGGATGTGAATCCATGGATATGATTTCAATTAGCTAAAGCTTGGACTCTTGACATTTGCCCCAATTCTATGCTGAATTCTCCTCTGTTGAAGTTCCTTTATGAGTATGTTAGGTAGTTAAAATAGGAAAAAGGTGTTCAGAAATGGCAGTGGCTAAAAGACAAGGAAGGGAAAAGCCTGAAAAATAGAACAAAGAAAGGTCCAAGGACTGGAGTGAGGATATCAGGTAAAACAAACAGCACTCCTGGCTACCCCAATTTACATAGGGCAGGACCAGGGGGAGGAGAAAAATCATATAAAAAGAGGAGCAAAAATTGGGTGGGCGACTCTCTTCTCTTCACATCTTTTGGGTCAACAGGTCCTCAGACCTGAAGGATGTATTTTCCTTTACTTTCTAAATAAAACTGAGCTGTAACATGGAGCTGTAACACTGGTCCATCTGTCTCTTCAAATTTTTGTTGTAATGAGACAGAACTGAGGAAATTATACGCTCATATTTAACCTGGCTGAAACAACCTCGGCGTGGCCTCTGCAAGGAGAAGGCCAAGCACAGTAGGAGCCCAACTAGGCAAACCTTCTGCGGTGGAAGCTGAACGCGAAGAAAACCCAGCACAGGGGAAGTGACAAGAAGCCCAGTGTGCTGGAAACCGGGACAGCAAAACACAAACTCAGCAGAAAGCTCATGCGGCTCAGTCTCAGATTCTAGAAGACCTCCAGTTAAGGTAGGATGTCCTCGCTCCTATAGATGGAAGGACACATGCCTAACAAAATCTTAATTCCTTTACAATCTCTCTTTTCTTGTTTCCTTGAACCTCCCGCGAACAGGCGAGCAGCCATGGGTGCAATTGCAGGACTCTGGCAGGGCCTACTCCTCAGTTTGTCCCAAAGGCTCCACTATCTGCTGGGCCCTAGTAGCTATTACCTAAGCCAGTGGCGGTTCTTCTGTCCTTAATCTTCTTTCTGCCAGGGATCAGGTCAATGAAAACTGTGAGCACATGTCAGGTATTTAGCAGATTTTCCAGCAGTTTATGAAGGGGATTCCTTGGCACGTTTTCCCCACTACTTTTTCCTTCTGTCCTCTCTCCCAGGACTTGAGACTGGCCAAACCCAAGGTGCCTGGCTTCAGGGCCTAATGAAGCTCAGGCTCTGATGTCTCATTGCAGAAATTCAGTTAGAGACACAGTGATAAGTAAGAGGTGGATTTGTTCTGATATAGAGAGAAGCACACTCTGCAGGGCGCATTCCACTGCAGAGGGCAAGTGCTTTGGCCAAAGAATGTGGTGTGGCTAGTTTTTTCCAGGTAGGTGAATTCATATGCTAATGAGTGGGAGGATCATTCCAACCATTGGGGAACCACCCACTCCTCCATCTTTGAGCCTTGGAACTGTCCTGCCACCTGGATGAGTCATTAGCTTGCAGTTTGGGGACCAAGGTTTAGTTGAATTTGACTTGTTATCTTGGACCCATTTGATTTTAATCAGTTTAAGTTATGCCCTTGCTCTATGTCATTCTTTCAAAAGTTGTGCCCTGCCCCCTTCCCTCCTGTTTCATGTTCTTTTCCTGAGCCCCATCCGGGCCCACAATGTTGCCTCTACAATCTTCTGGAGGGACAACCAGAAAATAGTTGGCCCTTGGGAGGGAAATACTGTATGATATCCAATCCCTCTAGATATTCAGGCCTTCATCCTCCATGTTTTCTGCAACATGTGCAACATCAGCATCTCTCAGCGAACTTGCTAGGGCAGGAGACAGGCACACAGTGCCTGCTAGAAGTCCATCTGTTGGCATCCCTTCAAAGGCAATTGGGCTTCCAGGGATAATGTTTGCCACTTTGGGAGTTAGACCTGCAGGCCATTTGGGCCAAAGCCTTACCACCCTTCTCCTAAAGTTACAAACATACCCCAGGATCAAATCTCCACTCCACTTTTATGGAATATCTGGTCTTTTGCCTCTTATCAATTTGTTCTTAAGCCACTTACTAACTCCTACAACCAGGACCCTGCCCCCTTGTAGGCAACATTGCTCCACCCTGCTTATTATTAAAATATTCTTAATGCCCCTAACAGGGCCAAATAACCCACTCCTTTGTCATTACTTCTGTTATTACCTAAAGTGAAAGAAAGTGAAAGTTAAGTCACTCAGTCATGTCTGACTCTTTGCAACCCCGTGGACTGTAACCCACCAGGCTTCTCTATTCATGGGATTCTCCAGGCAACAATACTGGAGTGGGTTGCCATTTCCTTCTCCAGGGGATCTTCCTGACTCAGGGATCGTGCTAATGAAGTGTTTACCATTGGAAATACCCTAAGCTGCTCTTATGGAGGACTAGGGGAGGAAATCAGTGACTACGTTCCCTTAGAGCAGTAAGAGGATAAGGCTTATATCTCTTTCACCAGGTTCCCAGTCTCAGGGCACAGGCTTGGACTGCTTTACATCATGTTGTCTATTCCCATTTGTGGTGAACAAACTGGCAATGAGTTAAAATTGCAACCCCTTAATCCTACCCAACACTGGCCACACTGGAGACCTTGGGGACGCCCAACTCTAGTCCAGGATCCCAGGAGGTTGACCTGCCTCGACTTGCCTAGGGATCTGGCCCTCAAAAGGTTGTCACTCCTCAACCTGCTCAGGGATCCACCAGTCCAGAGGTCCCAGGAGGTCGACACGCCTCGGCCCACCCAGGGACCCAATTCTCTGGAGGCCAACATGCCTTGACCTTTCCATCTCCAGGAGGCTGTCATGCCTCAGCCTGCCTGGGGATCTGCACCCTGACCCGGGGATGCCTGGGTTTCAGGTTTCAACAGTGCTGGGTAGGATAAGTCTCAAAAAGACTCACCCCTAAGGAAGTCCACCCAAGGAAATTGAAGGAGGCTTATTACTTTTTTTCTTTTCTCTTTTCCTGCCTGTCATCACTGTCTTTCAGATGGGAAATAACTAATCCACTTCCCAACAGACACCCTTTAGATGCATCCTTGATAACTGGAAGCTGTTTGATCCTCTAACTCTAAGAAGTCACTTAAAATTCTTTTGTGCCACTGCATGGCCATGCTATCCTCTGGAGGACAAGGAGCACTGGCCCAAGGATAGGATTTTAAATTACAATACCATCCTGCAGCTAGATTTTTTCTGCAAAAGACAAGGGAAATGGATAGAGATCCCCTATATCCAAATTTTCTTCCAACTAAGAGATATGAAGGAACTCTGTCTTAAGTATGGGAATTGTTGTATGCCCTAAAAGTGAGCCTATTAGGCAAATGGTGTTTGGCCCAGACAACCAAGAGAAGGAACCCCGCTATGAAGGTTCAACTTCCACAGCTCCCGAGTTGCCTGGTGCTCCTTCCTTTTATTGAAATGTGCCCCCATATCTGGGAGCATCCCCTCCACAAAAGCCAGCTCGAGTATGTCCCTTAGTTGAAACTAGAGAAGAATCTGGACCAACCCAGGTCCATAAGCCCTTCTCCCTCTTAGAACCAAGACAGATCAAACAAGACCTGGGAAGCTATACAAATGACCTAGGCAAATATATAGATATATTCCAACACATTACCTTGCCATTTGACTTGACGTGGAAGGATATCATGGTCATATTTAGTCAAACTTTATCTGACCCTGAGCATACTAGGGTCTTAAATCAAGCCTGAAGGTATGCTATAAGGCTTCACATGTCAAACAATAAATACCCAGTAGGGGAAACTGCAGTCCCCTCTTCAGATCCTAATTGGAATTATAATGACCCTGAGCACATCTGAGAAAGGGATCATTTTCTAATCTGTTTAAGGGCAGGACTGAAAGCAGCCCAGCAAAATGTAATCAGCTATACCCGCGTCTCAGTAATAACTCAGAAGCCCAACAAGAATACCACTGCCTTTCGGGAAAGGCTAAAAAAGGCCCTCCAAAAGTTTACCAATCTAGACTAAGACTCTTACGAGGGACAGGTGATTTTAAAGGAAAAAATCCTGCCCCAGTGTGCATCAGACATCAGGATAGTTACAACAGCTACAACAGAAGGACCCTGCAGCCTCTTTGGATGAGATGGTCCAGGCAACCAACAATATCTTTTATAACAGAGAACAAGAGAAGGAAACCAAGGCCCAGGAAAGAGAGAAAAGGAAGAGACAAGGCATGCCCAGTTGCTGGCCACCCTCCAAGGAAACCCTATGGCAAACCCTGAGTCCTTGAAAGACAAGGCATGAAGCAAATGCCTAATCTGTAGACAGGCAGGGCATTGGGCCAAAGAGTGTCCAAACCATGACAGGTCTTCTAAAATGGCTTGCTACAAATGCATTGGTCATTATTTATTATCTCCATTGCACCTGGAGGCCTCAGTCTTCAGGAAATGGAGAAAGAGTCAATCAATTCTTAAAATCAGTGATAAAAAAGATAACTTAGGAGACTTCCCTGGGATGGAAGGAGGGTTTACCAATAGCTCTCCTCTGCACCCATATTGCCCCTAAGGCACAGGTTGGTCTTAGTCCTTATGAGATGCTATATGGGAGACCTTTTGTGTATGTCAATGACCTCTTCCTTGATCCAGAGGCTCAGACTCTCTGGTCTTATACCATGGCCACTGGTCAATTCCAACAGGATATATGCTTGTTGTGTGTCAACCAGGACCCAAAAGATTCTAAAGTCTCTTCACTATATGCTCCAAGGACTCAAGTCCTAATTAAAGTCTGGAAAGGTGGGTCCCCAAAGTCTCAACTCAAGCCCACATGGAAGGGCCCCTACCCTGTAATACTTTCTACCCCCAGAGCAGTTAAGGTACCAGGACATGACTCCCGGATTCACTACCATGAGTCAAGCCATGGAAGAAAACAGAAGAGGACACTCAATACACCTGTGAGCCCCTGGGAGATCTCAGATACGTATTCAGAACTGCAAATGAGTGCCATTCTAATGAACACACCCAAAATCTAGTTTCTGGGGATAAGATTTCTCAGGACAGCTCTCAAGAGCCAACGCAGCTTGGCAGGGGTTGTACTCCAAAACAGACAGGAGATAGATCTCCTGATCCCTGAACAAGGAGAGACTTGAGTCATCTTGAATGAGACATGTTGTTTCTGGGTAAATACCTCCAGCTAAGTTAAAGAAAGTCTCACAGTCCTCAAGAAAAACATTCAGACCCTACAGGATCTCAAAGAATGAGCTGGAGAGTTCTTGGGGTGGTGAAAATCTCTATTTGGGGAATATTCCTGGTGATGGGAATTTGGAGTTGTCTAATGCCCGTACTAGTCCTTGTTATCACAATATTGATGCTGCTTATGATTGTTCCATGTTTTATTGATTGTCTAATCCATTTTGTCTCTGCCCAGGTCAACAAACTACAAAATGTAGTGCCAGTTCAACAAGAATATATAAAACTACAGCCAACCATGAAGCTGTAAAAGCGGTCTATTCAAGGGCTATAACACTGGTCCATCTGAGGGTTGTAACACTGTTCTGCCACTTCAAATTTTTGTTGTGATGAGACAGAACCAAGGAAATTACACACTCCCCTGACAAATATGTATGTACCTTTGGCTTAAAACTTCCCTAATTTTGCTGTTTAGGGAGACACTGCTTTGGAAAGTGTTATGTGAGTGTATGTTCCTCGGTTCTTTGTCTTGTCACAACAAAGATTTAGAGTGATGGACATTAAAGCCCCCTTGACGTGTCACAGCTCTCAGGTCTTGGATAGACCATGTTATACCTCTCAGGTCTCAAATGGACCATGTTATAGCTCTTAGACAAATCAGTGTTACAGCTCAGTGTTACAGCTCTATTTTATTTAGAAGATAGCAGGAAAATCCATCTTCAAGGTGTGAGGGCACGTCGATCCAAAGACACGAGGAGAAGAATGTCCCAGCGCGTGGGAGAGAGAGAGAGAGCTAGATTTGGCTCCTCTATTTATATGTTTATTTCTCCCTGGGCCTGTCCTATGTAAATTGGGCCAGCCAGGAGTGTTGTTTGTTTTACCCGAGGTCCTCACTCCTGTCCTCGGACCTTCTTTCATTCTATTTTCGCGGGCTTTTCCCTTCCTTGTCTTTTAACCACCGCCATTTTGGACTCCTTTTCCCTATTCTACCTACCTAACAGAAGGATCCCTGGAGAAGGCAATGGCACCCCATTCCAGTACTCTTGCCTGGAAAATCCCATGGATAGAGGAGCCTCATAGGCTACAGTCCATGGGGTTGCTAAGAGTCAGACATGACTGAGCGATTTCACTTTCACTTTTCACTTTCATGCATTGGAGAAGGAAATGTCAATCCACTCCAGTGTTCTTGCCTGGAGAATCCCAGGGACAGAGGAGCCTGGTGGGCTTCCGTCTATGAGGTTGCACAAAATTGGACACGACTGACACAACTTAGCAGCAGCGGCAGCAACAGAAGGATCCCAGGTGTTCTTATTTGCTTCAAGTATCCTACTCTTTGCCTTGCTTGTGACTTTAACTCCCATCAAGAGGTGAACCAGTTTTTCAGATAACACTACCTGTGTTTGTATCTCAGCCCAAGCAAATGTTAGCTTTCTGACCTTGGGTAAGTTACTTTAACGTTTCTATACTTCCATTTCCTCAATGATAACATGGGAATAATAGAAGTGTCTGCTTTAGGGTGATATGATGAGATTAAATTTCAATGGCAAATGAAATAACACATCATTTCAGTGCTGGTGTCATTGATATCACATTTGGAAGAATCCTAATTTTTTTTTAAATCCTCATATTTAAGATATATTAATTAACAAGGACTCATTGGAGTCCAAAGTAAGCAATAGAAACATTGACAAACTATTATTAGTGTCATCTCCACTCTTCACAAAATGCTCACTTTAAGTAAAACGTGACAAGAAATTTCATCTTACCAAGAAGGCCTTCACTTTTTGCCTAACTCAACTACAGACAGGCTTTGGCCTGACTCCAGGCTTCTGACTTTTCATAAGGTATTTACTTAGCAAACTTGCAATTGCAAATTCTTCTCTGCCTCTTTGAGATGTAAATCTTTAACAACAAAGGAATGTATTTCTGGAATACCTGAGAGTCATATCTTTGAAATGTAATTATCCCCCAATCTTCTGGCTAACTTCTATAGTGATAATTAGCAAATACAGATAACCTCAGTGACCAAACCTCCCCACTAATGTTCTCTAGTCCTTTTGTACCAACACATCCTAGCATTTAAAAACTCTCTTGCATTTTTTTTTTTTTTTATCAGTGAAGTTGAGTTCAGTCTTTCTCCCTTATTGCAATGGTCTTTGATGAAGCCTCATTGACTGTTTAACTGGTAGAATTTTTTTGTTATCACAGGAACTGTCTCCAGAGTTAGAGAATTTATTACATTATTATGTATAAAGAATTATAGTAGTCTGTTAAGTTTTCAGAGAAGAAAGTCATAAAAATTCATAAGAATTTATATTTATATTTTCATTTTCCATAGATAGTTATCAATTTTAACACCATGTTAAATACTTGACAGGATTAATTTTTGAATCATTTTATAATATGTCTTTTAACTTGCTTTATTGTTTCAATTATCCTTATGAAGTTAATTTCATTTTTTACTGATGTGTCAGATCCACAAATTTTAGCAAACTGCTTCACTCATATGTGTCATGCATATAATTGACTTGATGCTATAGTTTAAAACCTGTTATGGTAATTAATCAAAAGAGCTTAATTTTACTTTAAGATGAAGACTCAAGAAAGCATTTCTATTTCTTTAGTCATTAGTTTGATCTTAGAATTAAAAATAATTTATGAGATAACAAATTGTCATACGTACAACAGCTTGATGTTAACGTTTCAGTTACAATTTATTAATATATAGTGTTAATCAATATAATAAAAATGTTTATATATTCTACTTTTATACATATTTCATGCGATAAGTATACAAAATAAGTTTTTTTAATTTAAAATGTAGATGTCATAAGTTATTAGAGAAATGCAAATCAAAACTACAATGAAATATCACTCACACCTGACAGAATGGCCATACTTTAGAAAACCTACAAATAACAATGCTGGAGAGGGTGTGGAGAAAAGGGAACCCACCTATATTGTTAGTGGGAATGTAAATTGGTGCATCTGGTACGGAGAACAGTGTGGAGGTCCCTCAAAAAACTGAAAATAGAGTTGCCGTATGATCCAACAACCCCATTCCCGGCCATATATCCAGATGAAACTATAATTTTAAAAGTTACATGCTTCCTCTATGTTCATAGCAGCACTATTTGCAATAACCAACACACAAAAACAACTTAAGTGTCCAGTGACAGATGAATAGATAAAGATGTGGGACAGCAAGTCTCCTACATATGAATGAGTTCCCTTCCTAGAGCGTGTTCATAAGTCCAAATTTTTCCTATGACCAACAAAGTTAGCCTAGGTACCCAACTAACACAATCAGCTATTTGTGCTATGCTCAATCACTCAGGCATGTTCGACATTTGCAGCCCCATGGACTGTAGCCCCCTAGGCTCCTCTATGGATGGGATTTTCCGGACAAGAATACTGGAGTGGGTTGACATTACCTACTCCAGGGGATCTTCCCCACCCAAGGATCAAACCCCTGTTTCTTGAATCTCCTGCATTAGCAAGTGGATTCCTTACCACTAGTGCCACCTGGGAAGCCCAGATTGGCTCTATAATACTGCAGTAGAGTAGGTTTATAATATTTTTCACATAAATAATACATAACAAAGCAAGCAAAAAATAAAGCAAACACTTTAAATCTCACAGTACAGTGCCTTGAAAAGTATGATAGTACAGTAGAACAGCTGGCATACAGGGGCTGGCAAAAAGAGTTATGGACTGGAGGAGGGAAAGGAAGTGGAAGATGGTAGAGCTGAAGGATCATTAGCAAAAGGAGATGGAGGGCAAGCTGCGATTTCACTCATGTCTGATGTTGATGGCACAGGTTCTGATTCCTTGCTGGATTCAGTTCTATCTACCCTCTTGAAAAAATGATCCAGTGATGTCTGGGTAGAAGCTTTAAAATTTCTTTTTATTTTTTTCTCATCATAGATGGTACTGTAGTACTGGATTGCATTCTGCATGGCTGCTGCAACCTCTGTGTACAATTCTATATTAGGTTCCTGTGCTTCAAAAACTAATAGCACCATCTCGAATAAGTGTATCCTTCTCCATTTCCTGTGATATGAATCTCTTAGGTTCTTCAGTTTACTTCTTCCTCTTGCCTCTCTTTGTCCTTTCTCTGGGCCCCCAGTTCCATCAGGTCTTCATTAATAAGCTCCTAGTGTTGTACAACAAGAAGTTCAATGAAGTTGACCTGTTGCAGATCTTACTCCAGCTTGTCCTGAAGGTTACCAAGTTGCTGAAGACCTTTTTGGACTCCTCTTCCACTGTCTCAAAGCCACAAATGTCATGAACAAATGGGGGGCAAATGTTATTCCAAACCCCACTCATGGAGACAGCTACAACCTCATGCCAAGCAAAGTCAATGTCTTTATGGCCTTGTAGATGCTATAGTTCTTCCAAAATTGTCATAAGGTTGTTCTTGATTCATCACTCACCTTTACCATCTGATGAAAATTGTGATGTTAATAATATTTCTTGACAGTCGCTATAACTCCCTGGTCCATAGGTTAGATGAACAATGTGGTATTCAGTGGCAGATGTACTACTTTAACTTGAGATGAAAGTCATCCAGGAATAGGGGGTGATTCAAAGCATTATGGAGCAGCAAAATAATTTTGAATGGGTCTTCTTTCTCCAAGCAATATTTATCTACCTCCAGGATAAAGTGGTGAAAAAATCAGTCCTGGAAAATAGCTTGCATAACCCAGGTTTTGGAGTTGCTCTTCCACATAAGAAGAAGAGAGCCATTAGCTATGTTTTTAAGGGTTCTTGGGTTCTCTGAATGATAAACTAAGACAGGATTCTGCTTCATATTGTTGGAAGTATTGCCATCAAGCAACAGAGTTAGTCTATCCTTTGCTACTTTATAACCTGGCATCAACTTTTCCTTCTTACTGAAAGTAATGCTCAAAATTCTCCAAGCCAGGCTTCAGCAACATAGAAACCATGAACTTCCAGATTTTCAAGCTGGTTTTAGAAAAGGCAGAAGAACCAGAGATCAAATTGCCAACATCCACTGGAACATCAAAAAAGCAAGAGAGTTCCAGAAAAACATCTATTTCTGCTTTATTGACTATGCCAATGCCTTTGATTGTGTGGATCACAATAAACTGTGGAAAATCCTTCAAGAGATGGGAATACTAGACCACCTGATCTGCCTCTTGAGAAACCTATATGCAGGTCAGGAAGCAACAGTTAGAACCGGACATGGAACAACAGACTGGTTCCAGATAGGAAAAGGAGTACGTCAAGGTTGTATATTGTCACCCTGCTTATTTAACTTATATGCAGAATACATCACGAGAAACGCTGGGCTGGAAGAAGCAGAAGCTGGAATCAAGATTGCCAGGTGAAATATCAATAACCTTAGATATGCAGATGAACCACCCTTATGGCAGAAAGTGAAGAGGAACTAAAGAGCCTCTTGATGAAAGTGAAAGAGGAGAGTGTGAAAGTTGGCTTAAAGCTCAACATTCAGAAAACTAAGATCATGGCATCTGTTCCCATCACTTCATGGGAAATAGATGGGGAAACAGTGGAAACAGTGTCAGACTTTATTTTGGGGGGCTCCAAAATCACTGCAGATGGTGACTGCAGCCATGAAATTAAAAGACGCTTACTCCTTGGAAGGAAAGTTATGACCAACCTAGATAGCATATTCAAAAGCAGAGACATTACTTTGCCAACAAAGGTCCGTCTAGTTAAGGCTATGGTTTTTCCAGTGGTCATGTATGGATGTGAGAGTTGGACTGTGAAGACAGCTGAGCGCCAAAGAATTGATGGTTTTGAACTGTGGTGTTGGAGAAGACTCTTAAGAGTCCCTTGGACTACAAGGAGATCCAATCAGTCCATTCTGAAGGAGATCAGCCCTGGGATTTCTTTGGAAGGAATGATGCTAAAGCTGAAACTCCAGTACTTTGGCCACCTCATGTGAAGAGTTGACTCATTGGAAAAGACCCTATGCTTGGAGGGATTGGGGGCAGGAGGAGAAGGGGACGACAGAGGATGAGATGGCTGGATGGCATCACCAATTCGATGGACATGAATTTGAGTGAACTTCTGGAGTTGATGATGGACAAGGAGGCCTGGCGTGCTGCAATTCATGGGATCCAAAAAGTTGGACACGACTGAGCAACTGAACTGAACTGAACTGCACTGATGTAACTTTGGTCTGGTATCCTCTTCTAGTACAGTCTTGTCTTATCCACATTAAAAACCTCCCTGGGTAAAGATGCACCTTCATCAATAATTGGTCAAAGTGTTTCAGTAAATTCCCAGGCAGTTACCATATCTTAAATTGCTTCCTCACTACCTATCAATACTCTAATATTATGAAGATTGGCTGTAGTCTTGAACCAGTGAAATCAATCATGGCTAGCATTAAAAGATAAACCTTCTGATTCTGTCCTGTGTTTCTTTTTCAAGTCTTCATATAGATTTTTAGTTTAGCATTAAACTAAGTGTGACTCGATGCTCATCCTGCATTGACACATTGAGAAGTTTTTCCATCTCCTACGGCACTTTCCAATGCTTCTTCAATATTATCGTCAACATCACTGACACAATGATTTTGTTCTTGTTCTTTGGAATCCTGACATTGGTTGAATGATTCATGTTATAAGGCCAAGTGACATCTACTACTTTTTCACCTTGTTCCACTCATTTTCACCTTTGTTTCCATTGTTATCCCTTGGCACTTCTTAGCAGTACTAGCTACATCACTGTTGCTTTTATATTTGCTTCCAGACATCCTGGACTTGGAAAAAAAAAATACTGTACTACTGCACTCCCTACCATTGTTCCCAAACCCCACAGCTGGTTAGGAACCAGGGTGCACAGCAGGAGTTAGATGGTCCAGTGAAGTTTCCCATATGAACCATCCCCTCACCATCCTGTGGAAAAATTGTCTTCCATGGAACTGATCCCTGGAGCTAAAAAGTTTGGGGATTGCTGCTCCATACAACACTACAGACAAAAGCATGGTCACTTGTAGAGGATACATGCGCATTACAATGTACACCAGACACATGAACTAATTTACGGGATTGGGCATGCAAATGCACATTTGCATCTTTGAGTTTGCAACTTGAAGATTTGTATATAGTGAAATTTTTGTGCATATATATATGTATATACACACATATATGTGTGTGTATATATATATATATATATAATAAAATATTACTCCATCATTAAAAAGAATAAAGTAATGAAACATGAGTAGGCCTTGATATTATCATACTAAATGAAGTAAGTCAGAAAGGCAAATATCATATCATGCCACTTGTATGTGGAATCGAAACTATGACACAAATGAACATATCTATGAAACAGAAATAAACTCACAGATTCAGAGAACAGATTTGTGATTGTCAAGGGTGAGGAGGGTTGGGGAGAAACAAACTGGGATTTAGGATTAGCATATGCAAAATATTATATATAGGATAGATAAACAACAAGGTCTGACTTTATATCACAGGGAATAATATTAATTGTGATTAAACCATTATTTTATAATTCTATGATAAATGCCATTGGTAATTTGATAGATACTGCACTGATTCTGTAGATTGCTTTGGGTAATATAGTCATTTTCACAGTATTGATTCTTCCAATGCAACAACATGGTGTATATCTCTAACTGTGTCACCTTTGATTTCTTTCATCAGTATCTTTTAGTTTTCTGAGTACAGGTCTTTTGCCTTGTTAGGTAGGTTTATTCCTAGGAATTTTATTCTTTTGATGAAATAGTAATGGGGTTGTTTCCTCGATTTCTCTTTCTGACCTTTTGCTGTTAGTATATAGAAATATAAGATAATTTTGTGCATTAATTTTGTGTCCTGAAACTTTACCAAAATCATTGATTTTTTTTTTTTTTTGCCACACCACATGTCTTGTGATTCTTAGTTCCCTGGCCAGGGATTGAACTCAGGAATAAAACCTGGGCCCAACAGTGAAAGCACCAAGTTCTAACTGCTGGACCACCAGGGAATCACCCATCCTTATTTTTTAATGATCTAATTAACATAGTACATTTTCTATTCCAAATAAGTGAACAAGTGAAAGTTGCTCAGTCTTGTCTGACTCTTTGCAACCCCATGGACTGTAGCCTGCTAGGTTCCTCTGTCCATGGAATTCTCCAGGCCAGAATACTTGAGTGGGGAGCCATTCTCTTCTCCAGGGAATCTTCCCAATCAAGGGATCAAACCCAGAATAGGAGAATGATAATTAAATCTATAGTTCTATAACCATAATTAAATCTATATAACTATAATTAAATCTATAAAGGAACAACAGAGGATGAGATGGTTAGATGGCATCACTGACTCAATGGACATGAGTTTGAATAAACTCTGGGAGTTGGTGATGGACAGGGAGGCCTGGTGTGCTGCAGTCCATGGGGTCGCAAAGAGTGGGACAAGACTAAGTGACTGAACTGAACTGGATTAAATCTAACAATATGATCACAAAATAAATAAATGTAATGAAAAGCAATATATAAATCTGAATTAGTAATCAGTGATTTCAATATGTAATAAAACAGAAAATAGAATGTGAGAAGTATTAAAAAAACGGGAACTTTAAAAAAAAATCACTTAGATTTTTAAATATTTCTAAATGTAAGCACAAAATATATCATAACTATTTGACCCAAAATTACATTTTCTCACTTTTCTATTGATTTTATAAGAATAAAGTTTATTTTAATTTGAACTTCAAAAGAAAAATGTCCAAAACATTCTTATTAACTGTTTTATAAAAAATCATACATAAATTTACTTGATTTTTTTTTTAGCTGATGTATTTAACAAAAGAGGAGGCTTCGTTATAGTGGCAAAAGGAGAAAAACAGTCAATATAAAAATATAACAAGAATCATTTTCAAATTTAAACAAGCCATGCACATAATTTGCAGGTGTCATTTTAGAAAGACAAGAGACTATGTACCCAATTACATTCCTTTTTCAGACAACAGTTTGCAATCAAGAGAATGTGTGATGAGGTTTAATCAAAGATTAGAACTTTTTAATTAAATAGGGCCTTTTGTGACTAGTCATTTGACATTAATTACTGTTTTAGTTGAATTCCTTTTGATTTGTAAAAGGCCCTGAGCACTGCAAAAATTATATCGTATCACAGAAATTGTTGATAATTAAAACAAAAGCTTGTCTTCAGCAGCCCATCACATACCTTAAAAAAGAACATCATTTTAAATGTTAAATGGCTGCCTTAGATAAACAGACTAGAAGGTTTTAAAGGAAAAATAACAGATGGCATATCAAGTGAGTTGCTTTGGATGGGCAGTTTGAAAGTTGTTAATTGTAATGATTTATAAGCTGTTTTAAAATGTTCAGCTACATTTTTAGGGACTAACTAATGGTAGGATTACTTATTTAACCAAGTAAGATGGTAGGTGTTGTGAGAGAACATCAAGGGGCAGACACACTGAAACCATACTCACAGAAAACTAGCCAATCTGATCACATGGACCACAGCCTTGTCTAACTCAATCAAACTAAGCCAAACTATGTGGGGCAACCCAAGACGGGAGGGTCATGGTGGAGAGGTCTGACAGAATGTGGTCCACTGGAGAAGGGAATGGCAAACCACTTCAGTATTCTTGCCTTGAGAACCCCATGAACAGTATGAAAAGGCAGAATGATAAGATACTGAAAGGGGAACTCCCTGGGATGGTAGGTGCCCAATATGCTACTGGAGACCAGTGGAGATATAACTCCAGAAAGAATGAAGGGATGGAGCCAAAGCAAAAACAATACCCAGTTGTGGATGTGACTGGTGATAGAAGCAAGGTCCAATGCTGTAAGGAACAATATTGCATAGGAACCTGGAATGTTAGGTCCATGAATCAAGGCAAATTGGAAGTGGTCAAACAGGAGATGGCAAGAGTGAACGTCGACATTCTAGGAATCAGCGAACTAAAATGGACTGGAATGGATGAATTTAACTCAGATGACCATTATATCTACCACTGTGGGCAGAAATCCCTTAGAAGAAATGGAGTGGCCATCATGGTCAACAAAAGAGTCCAAAATGCAGTACTGGATGAAATCTCAAAAATGATAGAATGATCTCTGTTCATTTCCAAGGCAAACCATTCAATATCACAGTAATCCAAGCCTATGAATGTACTGGTTATAGCAAACACCCTCTTCCAACAACACAAGAGAAGACTCTACACATGGACATCATCAGATGGTCAACACTGAAATCAGATTGATTCTATTCTTTGCAGCCAAAGATGGAGAAGCTGTATACAGTCAGCAAAAACAAGACCGGGAGCTGACTGTGGCTCAGATCATGAACTCCTTATTGCCAAATTCAGACTTAAATTGAAGAAAGTGGGGAAAATTACTAGACCATTCAGGTATGACCTAAATAAAATCCCTTATGATTATACAGTGGAAGTGAGAAATAGATTTAAGGGACTAGATCTGATAGACAGGGTGCCTGATGAACTATGAACAGAGGTTTGTGACATTGTACAGTAGTCAGGGATCAAGACCATCCCCATGGGGAAAAACAACTGCAAAAAAGCAAAATGGTTGTCTGAGGAGGCCTTACTAATAGCTGTGAAAAGAAGAGAAGCAAAAAGCAAAGGAGAAAAGGACAGATATAAGCATCTGAATGCAGAGGTCCAAAGAATAGAAAGGAGAGATAAGAAAACCTTCCTCAGTGATCAATGCAAAGAAATAGAGGAAAACAACAGAATGGGAAAGACTAGAGATCTCTTCAAGAAAATTAAAGATACCAAGGGAACATTTCATGCAAATATGGGCGCGATAAAGGACAGAAATGGTATGGACCTAACAGAAGCAGAAGATATTAAGAAGAGGTGGCAAGAATACATAGGAGAACTGTACAAAAAAGATCTTCATGACCCAGATAATCACTCACCTAGAGCCAGACATCCTGGAATGTGAAGTTAAGTGGGCCTTAGAAAGCATCACTACTAACAAAGCTAGTGGAGGTGATGGAATTCCAGTTGAGCTCTTTCAAATCCTGAAAGATGATGCTGTGAAAGTGCCACACTCAATAAGCCAGCAGATTTGGAAAACTCAGCAATGGCCACAGGACTGGAAAAGGTCAGTTTTCATTCCAATCCCAAAGAAAGGCAATGCCAAAGAATGCTCAAACTACCACACAATTGCACTCATCTCACACGCTAGTAAAGTAATGCTCAAAATTCCCCAAGCCAGGCTTCAGCAATATGTGAACTGTGAACTTCCAGATGTTCAAGCTGGTTTTAGAAAAGGCAGAGGAACCAGAGACCAAATTGCCAACATCCACTGGATCATCGAAAAAACAAAAGAGTTCCAGAAAAACATCTATTTCTGCTTTATGGACTATGCCAAAGCCTTTGACTGTGTGGATCACAATAAACTGTGGAAAATCCTTCAAGAGATGGAAATAGCACACCGCTTGACCTGCCTCTTGAGAAACCTGTATGCAGGTCAGGAAGTAACAGTTAGAACTGGACATGGAACAATAGACTGGTTCCAAATAGGAAAAGGAGTACGTCAAGGCTGTATATTGTTACCCTGCTTATTTAACTTATATGCAAACTACATCATGAAAAACGCTGGGCTGGAAGAAGCACAAGCTGGAATTAAGATTGCCAGGAGAGATATCAATAACCTCAGATATGCAGATGACACCACCCTTATGGCAGAAAGTGAGAGGAACAAAAAACCTGTTGATGAAAGTGGCAGAAGAGATTGTAAAAATTGTCTTAAAGCTCACCATTCAGAAAACTAAGACCACGGCATCTGGTCCCATCACTTCATGGGAAATAGATTGGGAAACGGTGGAAACAGTGTTAGAGTTTATATTTTGGGGCTCCAAACTCACTGCAGATGGTGATTGCAGTCATGAAATTAAAAGATGCTTACTCCTTGGAAAGAAAGTTATGACCAACCTAGATAGTATATTGAAAAGCAGAGATATTACTTTGCCAACAAAGGTCTGTCTAGTCAAGGCTATGGTTTTTCCAGTGGTCATGTATGGGTGTGAGAGTTGGACTGTGAAGACAGCTGAGTGCCGAAGAATTGATGCTTTTAAACTGTGGTATAGGAGAAGACTCTTAAGAGTCCCTTGGACTGCAAGGAGATCCAGCCAGTCCATCTTAAAGGAGATCAGCCCTGGGATTTCTTTGGAAGGACTTATGCTGAAGCTGAAACTCCAATACTTTGGTCACCTCATGTGAAGAGTTTACTCACTGGAAAAGACCCTGATGCTGGGAGGGATTGGGGGCAGGAGAAGAAGGGGACGACAGAGGATGAGATGGTTGGATGGCATCACTGATTCGATGGACTTGAGTTTGAGTGAACTCCGGGAGTTGGTGGTGGACAGGGAGGCCTGGCATGCTGCGATTCATGGGGTCGGAAGGAGTCGGACACGACTGAGCGACTGAACTGAACTGACTGAATGGCACTATGTACATGTGCAGTTCTAAGGACTCAAGACCCTTTAGCCAGGTTCATAAATATGGCTAAAAAAAATTAACTGCAATGATAAAGTCATCAATCAAAATTAATGCTAAAATAGAATGGTCAAATAATATTTGTGGACTCATGGAGAATAACATGAAAGTTGAAATTATTTTTGTAAAATGATAATTGTAATGGCAACTAGGATACTCAGAGTGGGAACTACTATTCATCTCTCTGTGATTCAGAGTATAACATATGCAAGGGATAATTTTTAAAAAAAGGCATGCAAGTATCAGTGAACTATTTGTTTCAAAAGAATCTGAGAAGAAAGAATGTATACATGAATATGTAATTTAAGAAAATAACAATGTGGTATGTTTATGTATAACTACAGTGATTTAACTTGTTCAGACATGGAAACTAAATTATTTTTCCAGTTTGGATAAGAAAATCACATATATCCCTGGGCTGACTGCCTTGTATTGAAGGACATTCAATTTTAGTACAATTTGCCTTAGGTTAGGATTATGGTCTGTGGATAGAGTAAAACTAACTGGCCTGAACGCACATGTCACTCATGCCCTCAACTTCATTAGCAGCATGTGCTAATCAACTGAGTTAAATAGATACAGTGATAACAACAACAAAAAAAGAACTTTAAAAATAATGGTTGTATGAACAAAGGAGAGTCCCTTTGACAGCAGGGAGATCAAACCAGGAAATCACCCTGAATATTCATTGGAAGGACTGATGCTGAAACTGAAGCTCCAATACTTTGGCCACCTGGTGTGAACAGCTGACTCATTTGAAAAGACCCTGATGCTGGGAAAGTTTGAGGGCAGGAGGAGAAGGGGACGACAGAGGATGAAATGGTTGGATGGCATCACTGACTCAATGGACATGAGTTTGAGAAAACTCTGGGAGATAGTGAAGGACAGGGAAGCCTGGCATGCTGTAGTCCATGGAGTTGCAAAGAATTGGACAGGATTTAGCAACTGAACAAAAAATAATGACCAAAGGATATGCACTGGGATATCAGTCCTAGTGTCTGCTCAGTCGTGTCCGACTCTTTGTGATCCCATGGACTGTAGTCTACCAGGCTTCTCTGTCCATGAGATTTTCCAGGCAAGAGTACTGGAGTGAGTTGCCATTTCCTTCTCCAGGGGATCTTCCTGACCCAGGGATTGAACCCAGGTATCCTGCATTGCAGGCTGACGCTTTACCCTCTGAGCCACCAGGGAAAGGCCTAGGATATGCACTACTGAATACCAAACATGTAATGATTAATTTTCCCTTTATTAGATTAAAAGTAAAAGCTAATTTGCTAAAATATATATAATATAATTGTACTTCAGTATCTTTAAGATAATAATCTCTCACAATAGCAAAAATTACTTAAATAATATCAGTAACTGAGACCACTTCAGTTTCTAATAAAATAAAAATTATAAATATGTTTATAGGAGGAGCTAATATATGTTGCCTGATGGTGACTGCAGCCATGAAATTAAAAGATGCTTACTCCTTGCAAGAAAGTTATGACCAACCTAGATAACATATTCAAAAGCAGAGACATTACTTTGCCAACAAAGGTTCATCTAGTCAAGGCTATGGTTTTTCCTGTGGTCATGTATGGATGTGAGAGTTGGACTGTGAAGAAGGCTGAGAGCCAAAGAATTGATGCTTTTGAACTGTGGTGTTGGAGAAGACTCTTGAGAATCCCTTGGACAGCAAGGAGAACCAACCAGTTATTCTGAAGGAGATCAGCCCTGGGATTTCTTTGGAAGGAACGATGCTAAAGCTGAAACTCCAGTAACTTGGCCACCTCATGAGAAGTGTTGACTCATTGGAAAAGACTCTGATGCTGGGAGGGATTGGGGGCAGGAGGAGAAGGGAACGACAGAGGATGAGATGGCTGGATGGCATCACTGACTTGATGGATGTGAGTCTCAGTGAACTCTGGGAGTTGGTGATGGACAGGGAGGCCTGGCATGCTGTGATTCATGGGGTCGCAAAAAGTCGGACACGACTGAGCAACTGATCTGATCTGATCTGATCTGATGTATATTTATTTAGACTTCTTATTAGTTAAAACATCATATTTTATGCCATTTTCATGTCCAGTGGAAACTTAATATGAAAACTTCCAGGAGTAATAATTAATTGCTCATAATGGTAAGTAGTTTGAGAGAGGTAAGAAGATTTTATTGACCCCATTTCTCTGTTCCCCAGCACTGGAATAAAATAATCTGCCCCCACAGCAAAGGGCAGCAGCTACAGTGCCAAATTTTCTAAAATAAACATAAAAATGGACTGTGCCATGGTTATACACTCCAAATATCACTAAAACTGAAAATATACAGTGGGGTTTCCTAGCAAGCTGCAGAATTAAAGAAGTGCAAGATTAAGAGAATATGGCTGAAGCTTTACATTTGTTGATAATAATTATTTATTTATTTCTGACCTTGCATGTGTGCTTCCAAGTTGCTTCAGTCATGTCCGACTCTTTGCAACCATATGGATTGTAACCCACCTGGCTCCTCTATCCATGGGGATTCTCCAGGCAGGAACACTGGAGTGGGTTGCCATGTCCTCCTCCAGAGGATGCAAGGATCCAACCTGAATCTTTCATGTCTCCTGCATTAGTAGGTGGGTTCTTTACCACTAGCACCACTTAGGAAGCCTAATTTCTGACTTTAGGTAGTTTATTATGTGTTATTTAATCATTCCAATAACATTTTGATAGATGATTATGCTCATTTTACAAATGAGAAAATCAGAGAGGCTAAAAAACTTTACAGTATGACACAGTTCATAATGAACTAATTAGTATTTAAATCATAGTCATATCTGGAAAACAAGTCTAAGGTTTAAAACTAAGATTAGAAAAAGATTAGGTTTACATGCTCCATTTGGCATTTTAATATGTGGATTCCATTTCTCATAAATGTTGAGGTATCACAGAAGATATGAAAGGCTAGATAGAAAAATACTGGGAAAGATGAAGAAATATGGGGATAAAATAGGCATTGGGAATGTTTTTACAGTGAAAGTCCACAAGTAAAACTGAAGATTCTTCTCCTGAGCATCCGTGCAGCCCAACCTTTGCTTCAGTACTTCCTAGCCAACCTTAGCCCTTGGGACCCAATTTGGATTTTGGCCAAGTATCAAAATAAGGATGTTCTCTCAATTCTCTCTTTCTCTCACTCACATACACAAAGATACTTCAGGAAAAACCAAGCCTCCAGTTTTTCTTTCACCCTTAAATAATCCTACAACTCAGTTTGGTTAACTGATGCGAAGGGGATTCTGTATCCTTGGGCCCTTACATCAGCCGTGCTGTCTAGATTCCTCTTCCAGGTCTTACAAGCTCTCAAAGCAAGCCCCCCATATTTAAACAAAATCAAAGATTTTACATTAATACCCCTTAAGGTCACATCCCTTTTAATAGCTATTTTCAGAAAATGTATGTTCTTTTGTTCTAGAGTCACAGTTCATGGGCCTCCCCAAGAGCCCTTTGGTGACTACATTGAGAAAGTAAGCAAGAAGACGAGCAAACACAACAAAAATGCCCATTCAGTATACCGATTCTTGGACTTCTCTTGGTCTGCAGTGCAATATTTAGTCTCTGGGTGAGGACAATTCTATTTCTCTTTTAAGTAAAAAGAATAAAGCCAGAGCTACTCTCTTACAGGAACAATCTTTGGCATGCCATTAGTCAGACGAAGGTTGGAACCTAAGAAAAATATTTTATCTTGGTGTCATACTTTACTATTACTATTTTTCTCTCTCTCTCTCTCTCTTTTTTTCTCCTAAGCAACTAGCAGAATGATGATGACCTTAATCTTTCTTTGACTTTGTGTGTGGTCAGTGGCTCAGTCTTGTCTGATTTTTTGCAATGCCATGGACTGTAACCCACCTGGTAGCTAAAAGATAAGAATAATTGAAGTTTAAAAAAACAAAACAAAACAAAAAAACAAAAACCTGACTTCATACTCCCGAGAGAACATTGATATTTTGAGTTTGTGATTGAAGTAAATTCTATTCCTTGTACTCCTGAAAGACAGGCTCAAGCCTAATCAAAATATGAGTTTTAGCACATCTGACATGATATAGTTAAAATTGCAATTCATGGGTTGCACTGCGTTTAAAAGAAAGATGATAAATTATTTTCATTTAATGTTTTTTAAACTCAAATATATCTCATTAAGGGCAATTAAATATAAAATCAATAATTATTATATTAAATTTATTTGCAATTGAAAGAATTAAATGATTTTCCTCCTAAAAGACATACAAAAATAAAACTGTTTGGTATTCTTTGCATTGCTTATTTTCCTGTAGAAAGGATATCAGTTAAAATGATGAATTTTAACCTTCTCCATTTTTCCCAGAGAACATTTAATTCATATTCTTCAGGCTTTTTGGAACAGGTTCCCCATACTTATGAAGAAATTATTGTTTTTATAATATTTACTAAGGCCCAGGTACTGAAACTTTCTCAAGGACACTTCATTTGCTTTTAACATATAAATCTCTTGAGAATCATTTTGGGAAAAAAGGCAGGCAAAAGTATTAATATATGCAGTTAATTGTATGGTTTAATGAATTCAAATAAAGTCACAATGTAGCATATTAAATATAATGCATGCGGTGAATAGGAAATAAAAGGGTCATGACATCTAAGAATAGTAGGACCAAGGAATACTAGTAGAGCAAACATTATATATATATAATGTATATATATACATTATAAACATTTATATACATTTATATACATTTATATACATTATAAACATTTATAAACATTTATATACATTATAAACATTATAATGTATAAAACATTATTTTACTCTGAGGTCCCAGATTTTTTTTCTTTTCAATCTGATTGTTGTTAAAACTACTCTAAAAAGTCAGTAACATTATTTTGTAGTGTTCTTTGACTTCAAGAACATACAAGATAATGTTATACATTAATATGTGCTGTTTTCAGAAATAATTAACTAAATCATAATGTTCTGAATATTAATTACCTGAAAGTGTGCACAATAAGCTATAATTTAAGAACAACTTCTTGAATATCATTATGATGACAGAAATTGAAACACATTGTTTGGAAGATGTTGACTCATGATATAGAAAAAACCACTACTTAAATGGTTGTCTCAGAATAGTTATTTAAAAAGGTGTATGTAAAACTGTGGTAGCTGTAGCTAGTCTACATGACTTTTTCTAGTTTCTTCCAACCTATAGAGGTTGCCACTGAGGAATAGAAGAGAAACATCATCTTCTAAATCTTTGCTCCATGATCCTTCTGTTGTATTATTGGATACTTTCTAATGTGTGTTTTTGCTGATACAGAACTTTGCTACATATATTAATTTTTACTTCAAAACTGATTTCCACAAATGTACTATGATAATAACAGACTAGTTGGTGTTTCTTGCTCTGTTCATAAATACAGTTTGGTGATGTATGTTTTAAACATTATAAATTACTATTCCCTATCCTTTCTAGTTTCCTTTGCCATTTTTTCCCCTTGGCTTAGTGATATGAGTATGGACTCTGGAGATACTGTTTCTGTCAAAATCAGTCCTTTACATTGATATTCTATAAGGTCATCATTTAATATCCTTTAAGTTCCTCTTAAAAACACACATCTTTGTGAATATTCTCTTGATTCCTTACAATAGACTATGATTCCTCCTTTTAAAGCTGTTATGATGATTTATATATAACTTTTATGATACATATTTTATTTTGTTCTGAATTATTCTCTGCTTAATTACTGTATCATTCTCTCCATCAGAAATAATAAAGACCTAGAGAAGAATGATAGGTTTCCATTTCCTGTGTACCCCACAGTGTCTCATACAGTGTTTTGCAAAAAGCATCCCTTGAACAAAAGTTGAAATGAATTAGTCTGCTTTTGTCTAATAGTGCCTGTAAATTTGTTATATTCCTTTTGACAGAAAATTAACTGAACACCTGGAAATTCAAGAATATGAGTTTTCACTTATCTTAGTACACAATAAATACAAGAACTGTAAATTTCTGCCTCTCCACGGACTTCTGCTAGTCCGGATCTGAACAACACTTAGTACAGTTAAGAATTGAGCCCATAAATTAAGAAAGAAAAAAGGATGAAAGCCTTATCATTTATGAATCATCATAAATAAATGACATCAAATAGATGTGGATATATTTAGTATCCAAGCATATATTTATTTATATAAATATTTGATGTATGTACATAATAAAATATCTAGGACACATAAACAAGTGAGACATACAGTTATCATTAAAGGTCATTTTCTAAAATCATAGCTCACATAATCCCTATTTTGCAAGTGGGATATCTTAGTACATTACTTTATAGTCCTAAAATTATTGCTTAATTTTAAAGGATTCCATTTAAACATCTTAAAATATGACATGGTAATCATTAGCATAATTTGTATGAATAACAAATAACAATGATGATACTGCAGTTCTTTTAATGAAATAATTTGTTATTTAAGCTGTCTAAGCATTATGCGTGACAGTTACCCTATCAGTAGAGGAGTTAATTCAATGCACATGGAAGAACAGCTTAAATATTAAGCAATCAATCAATCACTTTCTCATCTAAGTTAATGAATAAGACTATTACTTCAGTTTCTTCTCTACTGCAAGGATGAACACAATCAAACTGGAATTTTATAGGAAATGAGGAGACCTAACATTTATACAGAGAATGAGATGGTTGGATGGAATCACTGACTTAATGGACATGGGTTTGAGTGGACTCTGGGACTTGGTGATGGACAGGGAGGCCTGGCATGCTGCGGTTCATGGGGTCGCAAAGAGTTGGAGACGACTGAGCGACTGAACTGAACTGAACATTTATACTCCATATCTGTATACAGTGCTCATAGGTGAGAATTACTTATGAATAATATTAAGTAGATTAATGAAGATTCAAACTCAAATTATATTTTACTTCTAGTCAGTCTTTGGTAATAATCACTGAAACTGTTAATATGATAAAATATTTTAGTTTAAATCATTTGCAGATATTTTATTAATAGGATAAGTTTGTTTCAGGAATAACAGAGGTAATTTATCAAGTTTTAAATATACTGTAGGTATCAGAGAAATTTTACTGTGTATTGCACCATGAAAGAATAATATTTGGTATCAGTTGACTATGGGTTTATACCAGGAAAGACCCTGGATTATATATGAAAAAATTTCATCTATGTAAAAGTATTATAGCTTTAAAAAATATAGTAGCTAAACTAAGATCTTTACTGCACTCTTACAAATATGTAAGCAGAGAACACCTGTAGATAGGAACAAGATATATTTCAATCATAACTTATTTAGTTATTTAGTTATTCAAGAAATAACTAAAAAGAGTTTAACAAAAAGAGATAGTGCAGTTTTGTCCCACATCTCCTGAAAATACCTAACAACCAGCACAAAAATTAGAAAGTTTTATAATGTGTTTTGTGTAGAAAGGAACAATCATTCAAGCCTTCAGTTCAGTTCAGTCACTCAGGCATATCTGACTCTTTGCGACCCCATGGACAGCAGCATGTCAGGCCTCCCTGTCCATCACCAATGCCCGGAGTTTACTCACACTCACATCCATTGAATGGTGATGCCATTCAACCATCTCATTCTCTGTCATCCCCTTCTCCTCCTGCCTTCAATCTTTCCCAGCATCAGGGTCTTTTCCAATGAGTCGGTTCTTCACATCAAGTGGCCAAAATATTGAAGTTTCAGCTTCAGCATCAGTCCTTCCAATGAATATTCAGTACTGATTTCCTTTAGGACGGACTGGTTGGGTCTCCTTGGAGTCCAAGGGACTCTCAAAAGTCTTCTCCAACACCACAGTTGAAAAGTATCAATTCTTCAGCGCTCAGCTTTCTTTATAGTCCAACTCTCACATCCATACATGACTACTGGAAAAACCATAGTATTGACTAGACATTTGTTGGCAAAGTAATGGCTCTGCTTTTTAATATGCTGTCTAGGTTGATCATGACTTTTCTTCCAAGGAGTAAGCGTCTTTTAATTTCATGGCTGCAGTACCATCTGCAGTGGTTTTGAAGCCCAAGAAAATGAAATCTATCACTGTTTCTACTATGTCCCCATTCAAGCCTTACTCTATTAAAAAGAGCTCATGTTGAGGAAATACCCAGGATTCTTTTTCAAAAAACAGCATCTTAGTGTTTTTCCTTCTGCCAGTGAAGACAGTGAGCATAAAAAATGTGTATGTATATTTATCAGTAATAGACAGAAATTACATATTAATAGAGTGAACATTAATGTTTGATTACCTCATTAAATTTACAAACTACTATCTTAAGAATTTACCTCCGAATTCTTATATTGAATACTTATTATTTATTTAATTTGAAATAGTATAAAAAAGGATAATAAGCAAAGAATACTTATTAAGATTTAAATACAATTAGCAATTTAGCTAGTAAATATTTGAGATACTGATTTTTACAGAATCCAGAAAGCAGAGTTTGTTCTGTAGAAAAGAGTAAAAGTTCAAAAATTCAAAACAAAAAATAAAATGGACAACAAAAATTGCAAAAGCCTTTTTATTCATTCTGTTGAATTGATAGAGTATATATGGCAGTGTTCTCTTTCTCAGAGTATTCAGGTGGTGGAGACCCCATGAGGCTGCAGATGGAAACTAAAATTATCATTACAAAAGGACCACTTATAGTATGACCATGGATATTTCTTCCTATTTAGTAGCAGCTGTTCTTTATCTTTACACAATTTTGATGTGTTCTCTATCACATCAAAATTGCTCCAGCTATTTTCTCCTTCAAAATCCTTTATTTCAAACATCCCACAATATAATAAAAATGCATGTTTTTAACAATCAAAACTGAAATCTGAAGAAAGATGCAAGAATTCATGAAAGAAATGGGAGTGATGTCAGAGAACTGCAACTACTAGAATCAAGTGCAAAATAATACAAAACAGGTAATAAGAAAATGATAACCACCATTAAAAAATTACAAGGGATCTTGACAAGATTTATTTATTTATTTATTTTTAAGTTAATCTTCTAAGCCTTATGTGAAGGTTTTCCCTTCACATAAGATTTTAATCTTTGCTTTAGTTGGATTTACTTTGAGTGACTTTTTTTCCTGGAACTGATTATCCTCAGATAATGAGTTCTTATATTAAAATAATAAAATAGTGCAATCATTATATGCCAAAAAATTATATAACATTCGATCAGAAAATTCCTTGAATATAGAAAACTAGCTTGTGCTGGATTTAGGAAGATAAAAGAGGAAAGCAACCAGCACCTGCAAACAACAGACATAAAGTTTTCTTCCCAAGCAACCTCAAACAAGCCTTAAGTTCAGGATCAGTAAATTCAAAGAGTGGAAGATGAGAATAAAGTACTGTCTAGGTAATTTTTTGCCCTACTTTAATGAAAACATCTCAGTTGGCCTCAGCTTCCTTTCTTTCATCCTCTTACCCTACATACAAAGCACAGGGAGCACTCTCATGCCCAGATTTATAACTAAGACCCACTCCTTAAATTACTTGACAGATAGGTCATGGGTAGCTTCAAGTGTGGGTGCTGGAGCCCAAGACAAAGAAATCATAGCTTCTGAGAGGAAAAGTTTAGAAACATGTAAGACCACCTTGACTTCATTTGTGATCAAAGAGCTGCTGCTGGTGCTGCTGCCAAGTCGCTTCAGTCGTGTCCGACTCTGTGCGACCCCCATAGACGGGAGCCCATCAGGCTCCCCCGTCCCTGGGATTCTCCAGGCAAGAACACTGGAGTGGGTTGCCATTTCCTTCTCCAATGCATGAAAGTGGAAAGTGAAAGTGAAGTCACTCAGTCGTGTCTGACTCTTAGCGACACCATGGACTGTAGCCCACCAGGCTCCTCCATCCATGGGATTTTCCAGGCAACAGTACTGGAGTGGGGTGCCATTGCCTTCTCCCAATCAAAGAGCAGAGTTTCTGAACTCTGGCAGTCATGCTATGTTCAGGCACTCTGCAGGGTAGTGTCCTGCCCACAACCAACCTCTTAGGTGAAGAAGCTCATCAGTCTTAGTCTTCTCTACAAGGAAATCACTTCTTGAGGAAACAGACTTAAAGAGCCAAACCTGTGTCAATACCTGATATTAAATGACATGGTCTTTTTCATAAAATTGAAACATCCATACAAAAAATTTTACGTATATAAAACAACAAGGACGTGAAAAAAGACTAGGTAATTCAGGACAAAAACATTAAAAGTAACAACCATAACACAATCATACACTACTCTCTAATACATGTCTATGGAAAGAATATTGCTGTTAGTGGTGCAGTCATGTCTGACTTTTGGAACTCTATGGACTGTAGCCTTCCAGGCTCTTCTGTTTAAAGATTAGGTTGGTCTAAAATACACATTTAAAAACAGAACTGTCTGTAACAAAGTAAAGAACAAAGGGAGCAAGTAAAACTTTCTTGATTTTTGAAAAAGAAAATATTGAGTAAACTGAATAACACATTAGTTCAGTTCAGTCGCTCAGTCGTGTCCAACTCTTTGCGACCCCATGAATCGCAGCACGCCAGGCCTCCCTGTCCATCACCAACTCTTGGAGTTCACTCAGACTCACATCCATCGAGTCAGTGATGCCATCCAGCCATCTCATCCTCTGTCGCCCCCTTCTCCTCCTGCCCCCAATCCCTCCCAGCATCAGAGTCTTTTCCAATGAGTCAATACTTCTCATGAGGTGGCCAAAGTACTGGAGTTTCAGCTTCAGCATCATTCCCTCCAAAGAAATCCCGGGGCTGATCTTCAGAATGGACTAGTTGGATCTCCTTGCAGCTCGAGGGACTCTCAAGAGTCTTCTCCAACACCACAGTTCAAAAGCATCAGTTCTTTGGTGCTCAGCCTTCTTCATAGTCCAACTCTCACATCCATACATGACCACAGGAAAAACCATAGCCTTGAATAGACGAAACTTTTTTGGCAAAGTAATGTCTCTGCTTTTGTATAGGCTATCTAGGTTGGTCATAACTTTCCTTCCAAGGAGTAAGCATCTTTTAATTTCATGGCTGCAGTCACCATCTGCAGTGATTTTGGAGCCCCCCAAAATAAAGTCTGACACTGTTTCCACTGTTTTCCCATCTATTTCCCTTGAAGTGCTGGGACCGGATGCCATGATCTTCGTTTTCTGAATGTTGAGCTTTAAGCCAACTGTTTCACTCTCCACTTTCACTTTCACCAAGAGTATTTTTAGTATCTCTTCACTTTCTGCCATAAGGGTGGTGTCATCTGCATATCTGAGGTTATTGATATTTCTCCTGGCAATCTTAATTCCAGCTTGTGCTTCTTCCAGCTCAGCATGTCTCATGATGTACTCTGCATATAAGTTAAATAAGCAGAGTGATAATATACAACCTTGATGTACTCCTTTTCCTATTTGGAACCAGTCTATTGTTCCATGTCCAGTTTTAACTGTTGCTTCCTGACCTGCATACAAATTTCTCAAGAGGCAGGTCAAGTGGTCTGGTATTCCCATCTCTTTCAGAAGTTTCCACAGTTTATTGTGATCCACACAGTCAAAGGCTTTGGCATAGTCAAAAGCAGAAATAGATATTTTTCTGGAACTCTCTTGCTTTTTCCATGATCCAGCGGATGTTGGCAATTTGATCTCTGGTTCCTCTGCCTTTTCTAAAACCAGCTTGAACATCAAGAATTTACGGTTCACGTACTGCTGAAGCCTGGCTTGGAGAATTTTGAGCATTACTTTACTAGCATGTGAGATGAGTGCAATTGTGTGGTATTTTGAGCATTCTTTGGCATTGCCTTTCTTTGGGATTGGAATGAAAACTGACCTTTTCCAGTCCTGTGGCCACTGCTGAGTTTTCCAAATGTACTGGCATATTGAGTGTAGCACTTTCACAGCATCATCTTTCAGGATTTGAAATACCTCAACTGGAATTCCATCACTTCCATTAGCTTTGTTCGTAGTGATGCTTTCTAAGGCCCACTTGACTTCACATTCCAGGATGTCTGGCTCTAGTCAGTGATCACACCATCGTGATTATCTGGGTCGTGAAGATCTTTTTTTGTACAGTTCTTCTGTGTATTCTTGCCACCTCTTCTTAATATCTTCTGCTTCTGTTAGGTCCATACTATTTCTGTCTTTTATCGAGTCCATCTTTGCATGAAATGTTCCCTTGGTATCTCTAATTTTCTTGAAGAGATCTCTAGTCTTTCCCATTCTGTTGTTTTCCTCTATTTCTTTGCATTGATCGCTGAGGAAGTTTTTCTTATCTCTCCTTTCTATTCTTTGGACCTCTGCATTCAGATGCTTATATCTGTCCTTTTCTCCTTTGCTTTTTGCTTCTCTTCTTTTCACAGCTATTTGTAAGGCCTTCTCAGACAGCCATTTTGCTTTTTTTGCATTTCTTTTCCATAGGGATGGTCTTGATCCCTGTCTCCTGTACAATGTCATGAACTTCATTCCATAGTTCATCAGGCACTCTATCTATCAGATCTAGTCCCTTAAACCTATTTCTCACTTCCACTGTATAATCATAAGGGATTTGATTTAGGTCATATCTGAATGGTCTAGTGGTTTTTCCCTACTTTCTTCAATTTCAGTCTGAATTTGGCAATAAGGAGTTCATGATCTGAGCCACAGTCAGCTACTGGTCTTGTTTTTGTTGATTGTACAGAGCTTCTCCATCTTTGGCTGCAAAGAATAGAATCAATCTGATTTTGGTGTTGACCATCTGATGATGTCCATGTGTAGAGTCTTCTCTTGTGTTATTGGAAGAGTGTGTTTGCTATGACCAGTGCATTTTCTTGGCAAAACTCTATTAGTCTGCCCTGCTTCATTCCGTATTCCAAGGCCAGATTTGCCTGTTACCCCAGTGTTTCTTGACTTCCTACTTTTGCATTCCAGTCCCCTATAATGAAAAGACATCTTTTTTTGGGTGTTAGTTCTAAAAGATCTTGTAGGTCTTCATAGAACCATTCAACTTCAGCTTCTTCAGCATTACTGGTTGGGGCATAGACTTGGATTACTGTGATATTGAATGATTTGCCTTGGAAACGAAGAGAGATCATTCTGTCGTTTTGAGATTGCATCCAAGTACTGCATATTGGACTCTTTTGTTGCCCATGATGGCTACTCCATTTCTTCTGAGGGATTCCTGCCCACAGTAGTAGATAAAATGGTCATCTGATTTAAATTCACCCATTCCAGTCCATTTTAGTTCGCTGATTCCTAGAATGTCTACATTCACTCTTGCCATCTCTTGTTTGACCAGTTTCAATTTGCCTTGATTCATGGACCTGACATTCCAGGTTTCTATGCAATATTGCTCTTTACAGCATCATACCTTGCTTCTATCACCAGTCACATCCACAGCTGGGTATTGTTTTTTCTTTGGCTCCATTCCTTCATTCTTTCTGGAGTTATTTCTCCACTGATCTCCAGTACCATCTTGGGTCCCTACTGTCCTGGGGAGTTTCTCTTTCAGTATCCTATCCTTTTGCCTTTTCATACGGCTGCGACCGGCACACTAAGTGCGGTGGCGGCTGTGACCGGTACACTAAGCGCGGCCAAGAGGAGCTACCCCACATCCGAAGTCAGGGACAGAAGCCGGGAGGACCCCATGCCCAAAGGGCGGCGACCAAGAGAAGTTACCCTACGTCCGAGGTCAGGGGCAGGGGCTGAGAATGCCAGGCTGCGACGGCATAAGGAACGGCCGAGAAGAGCTACCCAAGTCCAAGGTTGGTGGGGTGGCCGGGAGGAGCTACCCCACGTCCGAGGTTGAGGCAGCGGCCGAGAGGAGTTACCCCGCATCTGAGGTCAGGGGCGTCAGCTAGGAGGAGCTACCCCAATGCCCGAGGCCAAGGGCGGCAGCCAGGAGGACCAACCCCACATCCAAGGAGCAGTGGCTGTGCGTGTGGAGGAGGGCATAGAGGAGCTATCCCACGTTGAAGGTTAGGAAGGGCTGTCGTGAGGAGATACCCTCATCCAAGGTAAGGAGCACTGGCTGCGGTTTGCTGGAGTAGCTGTGAAGAGATACCCCACGCCCAAGGTAATAGAAACCCAAGTAAGATGGTAGGTGTTGCAAGAGGGCATCAGAGGGCAGACACACTGAAACCATACTCACAGAAAACTAGTCAATCTAATCACACTAGGACCACAGCTTTGTCTAACTCAATGAAATTAAGCCATGCCTGTGGGGCAACCCAAGATGGGCGGGTCATGGTGGAGAGATCTGACAGAATGTGGTCCACTGGAGAAGGAATGGCAAACCACTTCAGTATTCTTGCCTTGAGAACCCCATGAACAGTATGAATAACACATGAGTACATCATGAGAAATGCTGGACTGGAAGAAACACAAGCTGGAATCAAGATTGCCTGGAGAAATATCAATAACCTCATATATGCAGATGACACCACCCTTATGGCAGAAAGTGAAGAGGAACTCAAAAGCCTCTTGGTGAAAGTGGAGAGTGAAAACGTTGGCTTAAAGCTCAACATTCAGAAAACAAAGATCATGGCATCTGGTCCCATCACTTCATGGGAAATAGATGGGGAAACAGTGGAAACAGTGTCAGACTTTATTTTTCTGGGCTCCAAAATCACTGCAGATGGTGACTGCAGCCATGAAATTAAAAGACGCTTACTCCTTGGAAGGAAAGTTATGACCAACCTAGATAGCATATTCAAAAGCAGAGACATTACTTTGCCAACAAAGGTTCGTCTAGTCAAGGCTATGATTTTTCCTGTGGTCATGTATGGATGTGAGAGTTGGACTGTGAAGAAGGCTGAGTGCCAAAGAATTGATGCTTTTGAACTGTGGTGTTGGAGAAGACTCTTGAGAGTCCCTTGGACTGCAAGGACATCCAACCAGTCCATTCTGAAGGAGATCAGCCCTGGGATTTCTTTGGAAGGACTGATGCTAAAGCTGAAACTCCAGTACTTTGGCCACCTCATGCGAAAAGTTGACTCATTCGAAAAGACTCTGATGCTGGGAGGGATTGGGGGCAAGAGGAGAAGGGGACGACAGAGGATGAGATGGCTGGATGGCATCACTGACTCGATGGACGTGAGTTTGAGTGAAGTCTGGGAGTTGATGATGGACAGGGAGGCCTGGCATGCTGTGATTCATGGGGTCACAAAGAGTCGGACACAACTGAGATATTGATCTGATCTGATCTGAAGGCTAAAAATCAACTTCTTGTTAAAATATGTAGCCAAGTTTATTTAGTGGTTATAATAGACTAGGTACTCTTCTCTAAACTTGATATAGTTTTAACTCATCTCATTCTCACAACAAATCTATATCATACTCTCAGTATCTCCAGTTTACAAATTAGGAAATTGAGGCAGAAAGAAGCTGACTAGCTTAAGACCATTCATCTAGTAAGAACATCTTGCTAGTACACACATTTTGAATAGGTTCTGTGACAAAACCATATGCCTTCCAACTGGGCTTGAGTAATCTTACAGACAAAGTTAAGAGACTAATTGAATGCTTAAAGCCAAGTTGTAAAGTTTTAAAAATACAAAAGAAAGAAAAATGTTGAATTAAAAATACAATATATATATATATATATATATATATATATATATATATAGAGAGAGAGAGAGAGAGAGAGAGAGAGAGAGAGAGAGAAGAAACCAACTAGGTTCATTATTGATTTAATGAGGAAAACAATACTAAAAATTTTCTGTGTGGAAAAATATATATGGGTCGTTATACTGAAAGTCTCCACTGAATAACATAAGACAAATTTTCAAGACTCATCCTTAAATGAGTCGAATTTCAGAACACTGAGGAGATTGAAAAATTCTAAAAATATTCAGAAACAAAAGCAAGGTTATGTACAATACAAAAAAAATATTAAGAATGACATCAGATTTTTGCATCAGCAGTAGTTGCATCTGAGGGTAAAATGTGAATTTTTTAGAACATAAAAATTTATAAAATTATTGATTATCAACAAATACTTAGAATATTTTCTGTTTGTGCAATAAAAGGACCTGTCCATCTATTCATCACATGCTCTCAGGTCCAACTGTTTTTGACCCTATGGTCTGTAGTTCACCAGGCTCCTCTGTCCATGGGATTTTCCAGGCAAGAATACCAGAGTGGGTTGCCATTTCCTCCTCCAGAGGGTCAGAAAGGGATCAAACTTGCATCTCCCCGATCTCCTACTTTGAAAGCTGATTCTTTACTGTTTGGACCATCAGGGAAGCCCAAAAAGATCTATAAGAAATACCAAAATTATAGTAAGGCTTGGTAATCTTTAGAAAAATTAGTCTAAAAGCAGCTGAATTCCAACCTGTCCTGCAAAGTGGGCAAAGACAAATGTCTTAAAGTGATCCTTCAATAAAGAGAGGAAGAGTTTAGTAACATCCTAAAATCAACAACAGCAGCAACATTGAATAGCATCTAATGATTAACTACAATATTAAAATTTTATTAAGAAATACAAATGCGAACAAATGGAAGTAAGGAGCATTGGATTTAGAATGGAAGAGGGATAGAAGACATTTTCTGAGTATGAGCACAGTTTAGTAATGAGCCTAATCCCGTCTGGGACCAAGCATACCACCTGGATCTGCAATAACTAATATAAACACAATGCTGCAAATTCTATACATGTACATTGTAATTATAACTGAAAATTGACCTATGAGCATTAGTAACGTGACACACTGATGCAGTGTTTATAGAAAATACAAACATAAAACTACTTCATATTCAGTTATACAAATACAATTTTCTACTATTACTTCAATTAAGACGGTGTTAATTAGGAATGGTAGGTCTTCTAAATGTTCATATTAGACTTCCTGAATTTTACTTGTGTTTTTTCTATAGTCAAACACAATATCACCTAATAAATATTTATTCTCTGTGTTAAATATTCTATACATGACTATACCATTTCTATATTTCTCAGGATATTGATTTTAAAGACTCTGATGAGCAGGAACTGGAAAGAGCTAAATTGGTAGGTGGTTTAACTCTGGTGCATTTTCATTCCATTATACTTGCTTTCTCTATAAATGAGAAACATCTTTTCTTTCTGCTTTCCATTTTACTCCCATTCCTTTTCCTTAGCCCTATCTTCAAATTCTAAATTAGGTTAAAATTAGATAATGAGAGCCTAGTATTTGAAAAAGTGGGTAGAAAATGAACCAACTATTCGTCTATTATATATTCATTTATCATATTTCTAGCATCTTAATTATCTTAATCACTTTTAACTCTCCAAATTCAATGCAGATACTCAAGATCAAATTATCATTCTATTTCAGTTGTCAGCTGATAATCAGTGACTTTTTTTTGCATTTTTTAATCTTTTTAAAAAATTAATTTATTTTTTAATGAAGGATAATTGCTTTACAGAATTTTGTTATTTCCTGTCAAACCTCAACATGAATCATCCATAAGTATACATATAACCCTTCCCTTTTGAACCTCCCTCCCATCTTCCTCCCCATTCCACACCTTTAGGTTGATACAGAGCCCCTGTTTGAGTTTCTGAGCCATACAGCAAATTCCTGTTGGCTATCTATTTCACATATGGTAATGTAAGTTTCCATGTTACTCTTTCCATACATCTCACCATCTCCTCCCCTTTCTCCATGTCCATAAGTCTATTCTCTATGTCTGTTTCTCTATTGTTGCCCTGTACATAATTTCTTCAGTACCATTTTTCTAAATTATGTATATATGCATTGTTAGAATACAATATTTATCTTTCTCTTCCTGACTTACTTCATTCAGTATAACAGTTTATAGGTTCATCCTGACTCAATGGACATGAGTTTGAGTAGACCCCGGGAGTTGGTGGTGGGCAGGGAGGCCTGGTATGCTGCAGTTCATGGGGGTCACAAAGAGTCAGACACGACTGAGTGACTGAACTGAACTGAGGTTCATCCACCTCATCATAACTGACTCAAATGTGTTCCTTTCTATGGGTAAGTAATATTCTGTTGAGTATAGTACCACAACTTCTTTATCCATTCCTCTGTCGATGGGCATCTAGGTTGCTTCCATGTTCTAGCTATTGTAAATAGTGCTGCAATGAACAATTGGATACATGTGTCTTTTTCGATTTTGGTTTCCTCAGGGTATATGCCTAGGTGTGGGATTGCTGGCACATATGGTGGTTTCATTCCTAGTTTTTTTTTTTTTTTAAATAATCTCCACACCATCTTCCATACTGGCTGTATCAATTTATATTCCCACCAACAGTGCACAAGTGTTCCTTTTTCTCCACAGCATTTTCAGCATTTATAGTTTGTAGACTTTTTGATGATGGCCATTCTGACTGGTGTGAGGTGATATATAATTGTAGTTTTGATTTGCATTTCTCTAATAATGAGCAATGTTGGAGCATCTTTTCATGTGCTTGTTAGCCATCTGTATGTCTTTGAATAAATGACTGTTTAGGTCTTTTCCCCACTTTTTGATCAGGTTGTTTTTTTTTTTTTCTAATATTGAGATTTATGAGCTGCTTGTATATTTTGGAAATTTATCCTTTGTCAGTTGTTTCATTTGCTCTTATCGTCTCCCATTCTGAGGGTTGTCTTTTCACCTTGCTTATAGTTTCCTGCACTGTGCAAAAGCTTTTAAGTTTAATCAAGTCCCACTTGTTTACTTTTGTTTTTATTTCCACTACACTAGGAGATGGGTCATAGAGGATCTTGCTTTGATTTATGTCAACAGGTGTTCTGGTTATGTTTTCCTCTAAGAGTTTCATACTTTTTGGTCTTTGTTTAGGTCTCTTTGTGTATGGTGTTAGAAAGTGTTCTAATTTCATTCTTTTACATGTAGCTGTCCAATTTTCCCAGCATCATTTTATTGAAGAGGCTATTTTTGCCCCATTGTATATTCTTGTCTCCTTTGTCAAAAATAAGATACCCATAGGTGCATAGGGTTATTTCTGGGACTTCTATCTTTTTCCATTGGTCTATATTTCTGTTTTTATGCAAGTACCACACTGTCTTGATGACTGTAGCTTTTTAGTATAATCTGAAGTCAGGAAGATTGATTCGTCCAGCTCCATTCTTGTTTCTTAAGACTGCTTTGGCTATTGGGGGTCTTTTGTGTTTCCTGAAGAATTCTGCAATTTTTGTTCTAGTTCTGTGAAAAATGTCATTAGTAATTTGATAGGGATAGCATTGAATCTGTAGATTGCTTTTGCTAGTATAGTCATTTTCACAATATTGATTCTTCCAACTCAGGAACATGGAATATCTCTCCATCTGTTTATGTCGTCTTTGATTTCTTTCATCAGTGCCTTAAAATTTTCTATGTACTTTTCAGTACAATTTTCAGTTCTTTTGTCTCCTTAAGTAAGTTTATTCCTAGATATTTAATTATTTTGGTTGCAATGGTGAATGGTATTGATTCCATAATTTCTTTCTGATTTTTCATTCTTAGTATATAGAAATGCAAGTGATTCCTGTGTATTAATTTTGTATCCTGTGATTTGCTAAATTCACTGATTGGCTCTAGTAATATTCTGATACTATCTTTAGGGTTTTCTACTTACAGTATCATGTCATCTTCAAACAGTGAGAGCTTTACTTCTTTTCTGATCCGGATTTCTTTTATTTCTTTTTCTTCTCTGATTGCAGAAGCTGGAATTTCCAGAATATTGAATATTGAATAATGGTGTCAAAAGTGCACATCTATGTCTTGTTTCTGATCTTAGGGGGAATGCTTTCAGTTTTTCACCTTTGAGAATAATGTTTGCTCTAGGCTTCTCATATATGGCCTTTACTATGTTGAGGTAGGTGCCTTCTATGCCAATTTTTTGAAGAGTTTTAATCATAACTGCAAGGAGATCCAACCAGTCCATTCTGAAGGAGATCAGCCCTGGGATTTCTTTGGAGGGAATGATGCTGAAGCTGAAACTCCAGTACTTTGGCCACCTCATGTGAAGAGCTGACTCATTGGAAAAGACTCTGATGCTGGGACGGATTGAGGGCAGGAGGAGAAGGGGACAACGGAGGATGAGATGGCTGGATAGCATCACTGATTCGATGGACATGAGTCTGAGTGAACTTCGGGAGTTGGTGATGGACAGGGAGGCCTGGCATGCTGTGATTCATGGGGTTGCAGAGTCGGACACGACTGCGTGACTGAACTGAACTGAACTGAATCATAAATGAGTGCTGAATTTTGTCAAAGGTTTTTTCTGCATCTATTGAGATGATGATATGGTTTTTATCTTTCAATATGTTAATATGCTGTATCACATTGATTGATTTGTATTTATTGAAGAATCCTTGCATCTCTGGGATAAACCCAAATTGATCATGGTGTATGAGCTTTTTGGTGTCTCACTGAATTTTGTTTGCTAAAGTTTTGTTGAGGAATTTTGCATCTATGTTCATCAGTGATATTGGCCTGTAGTTTTCATTTTTTGTGTTGTCTTCATCTGATTTTGGTATCAGGGTGATGTGGCCTCATGAATGAGTTTTGAAGTGTCCCTTCTTCTGCAATTTTTTGAAAGAGTTTTAGTAAAATAGGCATTAGCTCTTTTCTAAATGTTTGATAGAATTCTCCTGTGAAGCCATCTGGTTATGGGCTTTCGTTTTTTGGAGATTTTGATCACAGTTTCAATTTCAGTGCTTATATCTGGGATGTTCATAATTTCTATTTCTTCCTGGTTAAGTATTGGAAGATTGAACTTTTCTAAGAATCTGTCCATTTCTTCCAGGTTATCTATTTTATTGCCATATAGTTATTCATAATAGTCTCTTATAATCCTTTGTATTTCTGCATTGTCTGTTATAACCTCTCCTTTTTCATTTCTAATTTTGTTGATTTGATTCTTCTCTTTTTTATTCTTGATGAGTCTAGCTAAAGGTTTGTCAACTTTGTTTATTTACTCAGAAAACCTGTTTTTAGTTTTATTAATCTTTATTTTTGGATCTTTCATTTCTTTTCATTTCTTTTTGCATGGCTATTTATTATTTATTTCCTTATATTAATTTTGGGGGTGTGTTCTTTATAGGGTGTCTATTCAATGCATTTCTTGTTTCTTGAGGTAGGATTTTCTTGCTATAAACTTCCATCTTAGAACTGCTTTTGCTGCATCCCATAGATTTTGAGTTGTCATGTTTTCAGTGCCATTTTTTTCTAGAAAAGTTTTTATTTACCTTTTGATTTCTTCAGTAACCTGTTGGTTGTTTAGAAATGTGTTGTTTAATCTCCATGTGATTGTTTTTCTTACAGTTGTTTTCTTGTAATGAATATCTAGTCTCATAGCATTGTTGTCAGAGAAGATGCTTGATACTATTTCAGTTTTCTTAAATTTACTGAAGTTTGATTTGTGACCCAAGATGTGGTGTCTCCTGGAGAATGTTCCATGTGCGCTTGAGAAGGCATATTCTTATGCATTTGGATGTGATATCCTGAGGATATCAATGAGATCCATCTCATCTAATGTGTCATTTAAGACTTGTGTTTCCTTATTAGTTTTCTGTTTTGATGATCTGTCCATTGGTGTGAGTGAGGTGTTAAAATCTCCTACTATTATTGTGTTACTGTCAGTTTCCCCTTTTATGTCTGCTAGTGTTTGTCTTATGTATTGAGGTGCTCCTATGTTGGGTGCCTAGATGTTTACAATTGTTTCATTTTCCTCTTGGATTTATCCCTTGATCATTATGCAGTGTACTTCCTTATCTCTTGCAATATTCTTTATTTTAAGGTATATTTTGTGTGACATGAGGATTACTACTCCAGCTTTTTTTCACTTCCCACTTGAATGGAATCTATATTTCCATCCTCTTATTTTCATTCTATATGTGTCTTTAGGTCTGAACTGGGTTTCTTGTAGACAGCATATAATGGGTCTTCTTGTTGTATCCATTCAGCCAGTCTGTGTCTTTTGGATGCATCATTTAATCCATTTACATTTAAAGTAATTATTGATATATATGTTCATATTGGCATTTTCTTAATTGTTTGGGGTTGATTTTGTAGATCTTTTGTCTTCTCTTGTATTTCTTGACTATATAAGTCCTTTTAACATTTGCTGTAAAGCTGGTTTGTTGGTACTGAATTCTCTTAACTTTTGCTTGTCTGAAAAGCTTTTGATTTCTTCATCAATTTTGAATGAAATCCTTGCCAGGAACAGTAATCTTTGTTGTAGATTTTTCCTTTTCAGTACTTTAAATATGTCCTGTCATTCCCTTCTGGCCTGTAGAGTTTCTGCTGAAAGATCAGCTGTTACACATATGGGATTTCCCTTGTATGTTACTTGTTGCTTTTCCCTTGCTGCTTTTAATATTCTTTATGTTGTTTATTCTTTGTTAGTTTGATTAGTATGTGTCTTCACATGTTTCACCTGGTGTTTATCCTGTATGGGACTCTGTGCTTCTTGGGATTGATTGACTATTTCCTTTTCCACGTTGGGCTAATTTTCAACTCTAACCTCTTCAAAAATTTTCTCATACTCTTTCTTTTTCTCTTCTTCTTCTTCAGATCAGATCAGATCAGTTGCTTAGTTGTGTCCGACTCTTTGCGACCCCATGAATTGCAGCACGCCAGGCCTCCCTGTCCATCACCAACTCCAGGACTTCACTCAGACTCAGGTCCAACCCATCCAGCCATCTCATTCTCTATTGTCCCCTTCTCCTCTTGCCCCCAATCCCTCCCAGCATCAGAGTCTTTTCCAATGAGTCAACTCTTGGCATGAGGTGGCCAAAGTACTGGAGTTTCAGCTTTAGCATCAGTCCTTCCAAAGAAATCCCAGGGCTGATCTCCTTCAGAATGGACTGGTTGGATCTCCTTGCAGTCCAAGGGACTCTCAAGAGTCTTCTCCAACACCACAGTTCAAAAGCATCAATTCTTTGGCGCTCAGCCTTCTTCACAGTCCAGCTCGCACATCCATACATGACCACAGGAAAAACCATAGCCTTGACTAGATGGACCTTTGTTGGCAAAGTAACATCTCTGCTTTTGAATATGCTATCTAGGTTGGTCATAACTTTCCTTCCAAGGAGTAAGCGTCTTTTAATTTCATGGCTGCAGTCACCATCTGCAGTGATTTTGGAGCCCAGAAAAATAAAGTCTGACACTGTTTCCACTGTTTTCCCATCTATTTCCCATGAAGAGATGGGACCAGATGCCATGATCTTCATTTTCTGAATGTTGAGCTTTAAGCCAACTTTTTCACTCTCCACTTTCACCTTCATCAAGAGGCTTTTGAGTTCCTCTTCACTTTCTGCCATAAGGGTGGTGTCATCTGCATATCTGTGGTTATTGATATTTCTCCCGGCAATCTTGATTCCAGCTTGTGTTTCTTCCAGTCCAGCATTTCTCATGATGTACTCTGCATATAAGTTAAATAAACAGGGTGACATGCAGAGGTCTTTGAGACTATCCTCATTTCTTTTCATTCATTTTACTTTATTCTGCTCTTCAGAAGTTATTTCCATCATTTTATCTTCCAGCTCACTGATTCGTTTTTCTCCTTCAGATATTCTGCTGTTGATTCCTTCTAGAATATTTTTATTTATTTTTTAATTTAAATTTATTTATTAATTCTTCTACCTCTTTATAATTGATTCTTGTATTTTCTCCATTTTGTTTTCAAGGTTTTTGATCATCTTTACTATCATTTTCCTGAATTCTTTTTCAGGTAGCTTGCCTATTTTCTCTTCATTTATTTGAACTTCTGTGTTTGTAGTTTGTTCCTTCATTTGTGTAGTACTTCTGTGTTTTTTCATTATTATTATTTCTTTTTTAACTTATTCTATTTGAGGTCTCTTTTTCCTGGGCTTCAAGGAAAGTTGAATTCTTGCCCTGAAGAAGATTGAATTTTTTCTTCCTTTTGACTTCTTCCCTTCTAAGGTTGCTCCTTTGGTTTGTGTAAGCTTTGTATGGGGTGAAATTTGTGCTGATTTTGTTTGTTTGTTTTTCCTCTGATGGACAAGGCTAAGTGGGGTGGTAACCCTGTCTGACAATTATTGGGTTTGTATTTTTGTTTTGTTTGTTGTTTAGGTGAGTCATCCTGTGTAGGTTTCTACTGGTGGTTTTGTGATCCTGGGTCTTGTATTCAAGTGGTTTCCTTTGTGTGAGTTCTCAGTATTTGATACTCTCTAGGGTTAATTCTCAGAGAAGGTAATGACACCCCATTAGGGCACTCTTGCCTGGAAAATCCCATGGACGGAGGAGCCTGGTGGGCTACAGCCCATGGGGTCGCTAAGAGTCAGACAAGACTCAGAGACTTCACTTTCACTTTTCACTTTCATGCATTGGAGAAGGAAATGGTAACCCACTCCAGTGTTCTTGCCTGGAGAATCCCAGGGACAGGGGAGCCTCGTGGGCTGCTGTCCATGGGATCGCACAGAGTCGGACACGACTGAAGCGACTTAGCAGCAGAAGTAGCAGCAGGGTTAATTCTCTGATAGTCTAGAGTCTTTAGTCAGTACTCCCACTCCAAAAGCTCAGGGCTTGATCTCTGATTAGAAATGAAGATTCCACAAGTGGTTTGTTATTGCATTAAGTGAGATTTAAACAAATATCCAAAAATGAGAGATCAATCATGAACTCCAGGCAAATGGGAATTACAAAATCTGGCAAATAATAATTAAAATAATGGAATACACACACACACACATACACACACACATGAGCAAAGTCAAAATCCAACAAAAATAAAGTACAGTAGATTGACCTGGCGAACACAGGAAATCAAACAATAGCTTACTCCTTGGAAGAAAAGTTATGACCAACCTAGATAGCACATTGAAAAGCAGAGATGTTACTTTGCCAACAAAGGTCCGTCTAGTCAAGGCTATGGTTTTTCCAGTGGTCATGTATGGATGTGAGAGCTGGACTGTGAAGAAAGCTGAGCGCCGAAGAATTGATGCTTTTGAACTGTGGTGTTGGAGAAGACTCTTGAGAGTCCCTTGGACTGCAAGGAGATCCAACCAGTCCATTCTGAATGATATCAGCCCTGGGATTTCTTTGGAAGGAATGATGCTAAAGCTGAAACTCCAGTACTTTGGCCACCTCATGTGAAGAGTTGACTCATTGGAAAAGACCCTGATGCTGGGAGGGATTGGGGGCAAGAGGAGAAGGGGACAACAGAGGATGAGATGGCTGGATGGCATCACTGACTCGATGGACGTGAGTCTGAGTGAACTCTGGGTATTGGTGATGGACAGGGAGGCCTGGCGTGCTGCAATTCATGGGGTCACAAAGAGACAGACATGACTAAGCAACTGAACTGAACTGAACTGATATCAGTTAAGAACAAAACAACTAAAGCACAATAGAAAACAAAACTGAAGCTAGGTGCCAGGTCGGGAACAAAGCAATGAAAACAAAACTAACAAATATGTTGAGAGGAAAGGAAAGGAAGAATAGATATGCAAAGTTGAATAGAGGTAGGTGAAAAAGATTTGTACACATTAAAGATTAACTTTAAGGGGAAAAGACCAGTACAAAAGCCAAACAAAGGAAATAAGTGATTTTTGAAAAATATAGATGCCTAGTTAAATGATAGTTTGGAGTAATGAAGACAGGTAATATTATTAAAATGGAAAAACTGTTTCAAGAAATCCAACTAGTGTTTGATAATAGAAGGAAAAACATAATCCAATTATTTCATGGTCACTTAACATTAGACAAAGTTCAAAACCAGTTTACTACAAAATAATTTCAGAACTTGTGACATCTTTTGGTTGTCCTTTGTTTTCAGTTCTATTTGTAAATATGCATTCTGCCCAACTGCCAAAAAGCAGACACTCTTTGCATTTCATTACTTTAAAACCCTAGGACATAAGTAGGATTCTGTCAGGTAAGATAAATGTAAGAATAAACAACAGAATCCACACCTTTTTAGCAGCTATATGCTGAAACATTAAGCATTCCAGAGCATCCTATCTGCACTCATTGAAAATTGCAGTTGAGTTTAATATACCAAAACCCTTCCTTTGCCAGAGGCTTTGGAATTGCTCTGCTGAAAATACTTTCAGAATCCTCAGGGGGTCTGATATGGGGTAAGCTCCCCAGTGGTTGATTAATACTTTGTCTCCTAAAATACTGCAAGGCTTCCATGGTGTTTATACTAGGCATTCCACATATATAACAGTGCAAAATCAACAGAGAAGCATTGCTTTGAATTGCCACATCCACTTTACAACAGTGTTTTTGACACAGCGTCTTAAAATTTCTGCAACAAGCAATCTACTCTGGGGCACTGGTCTATCCACAAGTACGTGAAATTGCTTTGTTTTCCAGTCCACAGCCAGTTTTTGTTGTAGTTTCTGCTGCTATTTCCTTTAGGGGAGGTAGGAAATATATTGGGAGAAACTTTTGTAAGAACCACTAACTAGAGGATAACATCTGTACTACCAGCCATATAACCATCTATATTGAGAATTAGAATTCCCTTGTTGTGGTTTGAACACAAACTGCAACTGCAATATTACTTTTACAGAGCTCTCAACTATATTTTGTTCCAAAAATGAAATTTAATAAATATCACTCTAAAGTGGGGTATGCGTGTGTGTATGTGTCTGTGTGTTTGGTACTTTATGTTTTAATATAATATAAAGAGAATCTCATGTAGATATCTCATTGTTCTTGCATTTGAGAAAATCATATTAAAAACAGTATATTTTGTCAAAAAGAAAAAATAAGTTTGTTTTAGACAAAGAGCTTCAGTTCAGTTCAGTTCAGTTCAGTTGCTTAGTCATGTCTGACTCTGCGACCCCATGAATCGCAGCACGCCAGGCCTCCCTGTCCATCACCAACTCCCGGAGTTCACTCAGACTCATGTCCATCGAGTCAGTGATGCCATCCAGCCATCTCATCCTCTGTTGTCCCCTTCTCCTCCTGCCCCCAATCCCTCCCAGCATCAGGGTCTTTTCCAATGAGTCAACTCTTCACATGAGGTGGCCAAAGTATTGGAGTTTCAGCTTTAGCATCAGTCCTTCCAAAAACACCCAGGGCTGATATCCTTTAGAATGGACTGGTTGGATCTCCAAGGGACTCTCAAGAGTCTTCTCCAACACCACAGTTCAAAAGCATCAATTTTTCGGCGCTCAGCTTTCTTCACAGTCCAGCTCTCACATCCATATGTGACCACTAGAAAAACCATAGCCTTGACTAGACGGACCTTTGTTGGCAAAGTAATGTCTCTGCTTTTCAATATGCTATCTAGGTTGGTCATAACTTTCCTTCCAAGGAGTAAGCGTCTTTTAATTTCATAATATAATAAATTATCGTATTACTATTGTCATATCATATCCTCTTTAGGTATAACAACTCTACATAAAAAGTAAGTTTGTATGGTTTATTTTTTCATTTAATTTTAATGCATTTGTTCTGAGTAAAGAAAAGCTTGTGTGTAGTTTGGAAACACTTTGAAACATTTGCTGCTACTGCTAAGTCACTTCAGTCGTGTCCGACTCTGTGCAACCCCACAGACGGCAGCCCACTAGGCTCCGCTGTCCCTGGGATTCTCCAGGCAAGAACACTGGAGTGGGTTGCCATTTCCTTCTCCAATGCATGAAAGTGAAAAGTGAAAGAAGTCACTCAGTCGTGTCTGACTCTTCGTGATCCCATGACCTGCAGCCTACCGGCTCCTCCATCCATGGGAGTTTCCAGACAAGAGTATTGGAGTGGGGTGCCAGGGCCTTCTCCGTGAAACATTTGCTAAAGATATGCAATTTCCTAATGTTATTACTCTTTCTATAACACCACTCTCTTTGGTAAATCCTGTGATTTTCTTAATTTCTTAGAAGCAAAATAGGGCTCATTGTTTTCACAAGAGTAAATTCATAAATTTTTTACATTAGCTGATCAGTTAAATAGATAATAAACATTATATGTGGATTCTTTCATAAATCAGTATAGGGCTATAAGGGGGTAATTATTATTTTTTATTTTATGACAAAACTTCACCATAAACTTAAATCTTGGGAAATACAGATTCATGTGCATACAGAGGTCTTAACCTTTAGTAGAAAATTGTGTACAAGAAAAAAATAATAACAATAAAATAAGTGCCAGTTTTCACCTGCAGCTAGTTTCAAAACATAGCTTAGCAATTCCTTCATACTGTAGTTCATTCAAACAGAAATAAAAGCAAAACCAAACCCATTGTCTTAGTTAAAATCTGATGTGGACAGAGCCATGCTAATAATTGATTTCAACTACTGAAGTGGCTGCAAGTTAAAAAAAAAAAAGTACAATGGGAGCTGAACCATAATTTAAACCCTGATCTTCTCATGCTAAATCCAACATTAAAAGCTGTATTGTGCTGATATTTCATAATACAAATTAAAATAAAGAATAATAATGTAGCTACATTGTATATCATTCAATTTTGGTTTCAAGTATTCCTAAATTAAAGTCTTCCTGTTCCTTATCAAGAGTAATATTTCAAGAGATCTAAATCTACATATGGCAAATATGTAAATATATATAAATAAATAAATAATATATATACATATATGTATCTTCCAGTTTTATAAGACATGCTTGATTAAAAATATTTGTTTGAATTCTAAGATGCTTTGAACTAATTTAAATTTAGCTAAATAATAAAGCTGGTTTTATACTAATTTTACTGAAGCTTGTCAAATCCTTGATACAACTTTTGTTCTTTATGATAAAGCCTTTCACAAAGCATGATTTTTCATAAGTGCTTGCTAATAAACATTTCCGTGAACTATTCCTTTTATAAACAAATGAGATCAATTCAAGAACAGTTCTATAGATTTTTTTTCTTACTTTTGGATTCTTAAAATGAAATTTTTCTTTTTTAGGCTTGTGAAGTGGCCGTATCAATAAACAAAGATGTCATATACATCAGCTATTCTGGCTCTCCAAATTTGAATTTCTGGGACTGGAGGGTGCCCTGGAAGAACAAGGCTTCCATTCGGCAGCTACCAGACTGGAGGCGCTCCCTGTGATCAAGGCTATGGTTTTTCCAGTGGTCATGTATGGATGGCGGGGTTGGACCACAAAGAAGACAGCACCGAAGAACTGACACTCTTAAACTCTGGTGCAAATAGGTGGGGAAACAATGGAAACAGTGACAGACTTTATTTTCTTGGGCTCAAAAATCACTGCAGATGGTGACTGCAGCCATGACACTAAAAGATGCTTGTTCCTTGGAAGAAAAGCTATGACCAACCTAGACAGATTATTATTATTATTATCAACCTATTATTATGACCAATAATAGGCAGATATTAAAAAGCAGAGACATCACTTTGCCTACAAAGGTCCATCTAGTCAAAGCTATGGCTTTTCCAGTGGTCATGTATGGATGTGAGAGTTGGACTATAAAGAAAGCTGAGCACAGAAGATTTGATGTTTTGAACTGTTATGTTGGAGAAGACTCTTGAGAGTCCCTTGGACAGCAAGGAGATCAAATCAGTCAATCCTAAAGGAAATCAGTCCTGAATATCCATTGGAAGGACTGATGCTGAAGCTGAAACTCCAGTACTTTGGCCACCTGATGTGAAGAACTGACTCATTGAAAAAGACCCTGATGCTGGGAAAGTTTGAAGGCAGGAGGAGAGGGGCAACAGAGGATGAGTTGGTTAGATAGCATCATGGACTCGATGAACATGAGTTTGAGCAACCTCCAGGAGTTGGTGAAGGAGAGGGAAGCCTGGTGTGTTGCAGTCCATGGGGTCACAAAGACCTGGACACAACTCAGTGACTGAACTGAACTGAACTGTGGTATTGATAGACCTCTTGAGGGTCACAAAGAGTCGGACATGGTTGAGTGACTGAACAACAACAACTCCTTATGGTGAGTGAGGAACTAAGGATGTGAAAATTCAAATTTCAGGATGGTGGCCCAAGATAGCTGAGATGTATATGAAAATAATAATTTAAGTAAGCCCAGACTCTTGCATTTCCCCATACATAGAAAAGCACTGAATTCCTTACTTTGAGATAACTGGTTTTCCTTAATTAACAGTCTTTTTGATATTCAGACTTGTCGTTTCCCCCATGTTGCAAAGTTTTATATAACCTGACTCCTTGACACACCCTCCCCTTGCCACCGGCTCCAAGGAATAGTTCTCTCAGGGTCACCTGAGATGCTATCTCTCAGGTTTGAATTTCTAAAAATTCCCACCAAATAAAGTATAACTCTAAGGTTCTCAGTTGTGACTATTTTTTACATTTCACAGGCTACTAGGGTGATAATAAATTAGTAATGCAGAATGAATGATTATAACAGCATGGTTTCTAGATATCACTACAATACCAGTGCCAACTTGCCACATGTATACTTGCCCATGGTCAAACTTTTTCATATTTCCTACAGCAACTATTCCAACGTTTTAGTCTCTATATTCTCCTTACTCAACCTGTTCTGGAGCAAACAGACAGAACAAATTTGTGGCTAAAGTGTTAGCTTCCCTCAGTGCCATGATAATATACTTCTCTGTATCTGAATCCTTCTTTCATTCCTTTTGTCTCAGTCACCCTCCTTATTGTATTGTTTCTCTTGATTTCTCTTCATTTCTAGACTCAGTGAAAATAATCCAAAATAAGAATGAAGTTTTCCATTTTCTCAAATCAATTCATATCTCAGCCACAGCTTTCGATCTACATTCCAAATTTCTATTGCTACTGAAATCATCGAAAGAAAAGCAACTCTCAAATTTTCATTTACTGTGATCTACTGTTATGTTTTGACATTTCTGTCCACTCAGCTGTATTTTTGAACCTTACCCCCACCCCTTGCATCTCATGAGCTTACCCCCCTGGGTCTCCTCCTATGCTCAGTGTAGCTGTGGCTCTGAATAGACCCCTGTCCTTGTACACACAATAGGTCTCGGCGCTCTCTTTTAGACGTTGGCCTGCCTTTTGCCCCAGATGCTGTTTAAGAGTGAAGTTATCTTCAGAATCATCTGTTTTTCTGACTTTCAGTCTATGGATCATTGCCACATCTATACATTTCCTCTGTTCTGAGATCCACTATCTTCTGTGTATCTAATAGGCAAATTCAAGTTGACATAATTCAGTCTATAGTCATTAGCCTCTACTTCCAAGTCTTACTCCTCCTATGCCATTGCTTGTTGATATCATCATTTACTGAATTTTACAAATAAGAAAAATTAAAGTCAACCTCAACTGCTTTCTTTTCCTCAATATCCACTATCAATGTCTTTTACTATTTTGTCAGTTAAATAATTTTAGGATATAGCTTTGTGGGGGGAAGAAAAATATGTTATCTTTCTTCTGGTTGGTCTCATAATTAAATTGACATGACACAGGTTAACAGGAGAAAATAAAATATAATTTTGTACTTCTTGGGGTTCCATAAGATAAGGAAGCCCAAGGACAAGTTAAGCAATTGAAGCTCACGTGTCATTGAAAAAGAAGGTGAAGGCAGGAGGTCGGGACTTCAAAGGGTAGGAATACAATTTTCTGAAAGATGAAAAATAGCAAATATTTGGTAAAAAAGTGTTTGCTGGTCCATGCAGGGACAAATGTACACAGGCAGGACTTTAGTCAACCAGACCTTGCTAAATTTCCCTAAGTCCACGTCACCTAGTTCATTATATGTTAGTTATTTATGATGATAGCTTTGGTGGAACAAGCCCTGCACCTAAAGTATTTTAGGCAGTTAAGGAGAGGAGGTAAATTCTTTACCTGAGCCCTTTGCTTCTTAAAAACAATCAGCCCCAAATAATCGTCAAGAGAAAGAGACACATTTTGGGGTGGCAAGTTTTGTTTCCATAAAGTATAAATTTGTTATCTAGACATTGTCAAGACACTGACTTCAACTTACACTTTGGAACATATAATCAAGGAAAAAAATGAAAAGAGAAAAACAAACTTGGAAAAAGTTCTGTGATACTTTTGTATCTGTCTTTTAAAGAATGAGCATGAGGTTAGATAAAAATATTTCACTAATCACACAGTAACTTATTTTTATGATATTACATTAAATCATAAAGCCATACAATTTAAAAAAGAATAAAATGTTAGAATCCAATTTCAATCCATCTGTTTTTCATCTGTTTTACTGTATTTTTTTTTGTAAATCTCATCATAATGTACCAAATCTTCTCATTGTTCTTCCTGCCTTGGAAACTTTTCCCTTTTTGTCTCTCCCCTGCCTCAGTTTTTGTTTTTACTTCCTGCAGGGTTAGCTTTCTAAAATCAGAATTGTATAATAAATACACTATAGAGAAACTGTTCAAGTGTGAAAGAAAATTGACTTTTTACACTTGTTCTTTATTCAGTTTTATAAATAAGCTCTTACACCTAATACATAATTTTAAAAAACTAGTTTTATTCAGAAAACATCTATGTTTTTATTCAGAAAAACATCTATTTCTGCTTTATTGACTATGCCAAAGCCTTTGACTGTGTGGATCACAATAAACTGTGGAAAATTCTGAAAGAGATGGAAATACCAGACCACCTGATCTGCCTTTTGAGAAATTTGTATGCAGGTCAGGAAGCAACAGTTAGAACTGGACATGGAACAACAGACTGGTTCCAAATAGGAAAAGGAGTACGTCAAGGCTGTATATTGTCACCCTGCTTATTTAACTTCTATGCAGAGCATAGAAACGCTGGACTGGAAGAAACACAAGCTGGAAGCAAGATTGCCTGGAGAAATATCAATAACCTCAGATATGCAGATGACACCACCCTTATGGCAAAAAGTGAAGAGGAACTCAAAAGCCTCTTGATGAAAGTGAAAGTGGAGAGTGAAAAAGTTGGCTTAAAGCTCAACATTCAGAAAATGAAGATCATGGCATCCAGTCCCACCACTTCATGGGAAATAGATGGGGAAACAGTGGAAACAGTGTCAGACTTTATTTTTCTGGGCTCCAAAATCACTGCAGATGGTGACTGCAGCCATGAAATTAAAAGACGCTTACTCCTTGGAAGGAAAGTTATGACCAACCTAGATAGCATATTCAAAAGCAGAGACATTACTTTTCCAACAAAGTTCGTCTAGTCAAGGCTATGGTTTTTCCTGTGGTCATGTATGGATGTGAGAGTTGGACTGAGAAGAAGGCTGAGCACCGAAGAATTGATGCTTTTGAACTGTGGTGTTGGAGAAGACTCTTGAGAGTCCCTTGGACTGCAAGGAGATCCAACCAGTCCATTCTGAAGGAGATCAGCCCTGGGATTTCTTTGGAAGGACTGATGCTAAAGCTGAAATGCCAGTACCTTGGCCACCTCATGCCAAGAGTTAACTCATTGGAAAAGACTGATGTTGGGAGGGACTGGGGGCAAGAGGAGAAGGGGACGACAGAGGATGAGATGGCTGGATGGCATCACTGACTCGATGGACGTGAGTCTGAGTGAAGTCCGGGAGTTGGTGATGGACAGGGAGGCCTGGCGTGCTGCGATTCATGAGCTCACAAAGAGTCGGACACGACTGAGTGACTGATCTGATCTGATCTGAGTTTTATTCAGTTTTGAAAATTATTTTTATAATAATTTAAGTAACCTATTTTACATGTTCATTCTTTTTAGGGGAAACTTATTTACCTGTTACTTTTAGTTACTCAAACCCTCCTACCTTCCCAAAGAATTGTCTCAGAATGTGGAGGGATAATCTAGTGAGCTCTAGGGGTAACCATGCTGATCTGGTGGTCTCTGCTATACTGGTTCTAGTAACACTTGTTCAGTCCCTTGTCCAGGTACTGGTGGTAGTTCCTGATTAACTCAGCTCCTCCTTTCCTGACTCACATAATCCTTCTCAGGGTGTCTCCCATCTTTTCCTTCTGAATCCTGGACTCATCTGTGTACCATGCAGTCTCAACTTCCGGGTAAAGTTTCCCTTTGAAATAGTAGACATCATGTAGACTGCCAGCCTTGACATCAACTTCTTTCTCAGTCTCCTCTATGCAGCACCAGAAGGTTCTGCAGACTAATGGCTGTTTGTCAGTACTAGGCATTTGGTAAAGTCAAAACTGGATTTCAAGTAACCATGATGCCTATAGTTGTGGATAAAATATGTCTCCTGCCATTTCAGTAAACAAAGGATGTTGGGCTATAACCATCAGTCACTGCAGTAACCCCCAAGAGTGTACACTGAGGAGAACTCAGGATGGAGAAAAGCAGGATATTGGTCTTAGATAGTTAAGATGCATATCAAAGGAATAATTCCAGTAAGTCCAGATTCTAGCATATTTTTGAATCAGATGCCCACTTACCCCAACACCCAGACACCCAGGGAAAGCAATTTGAGTTCATTCATTGAGGAAAGAAACTCCAAACTATCAGTAGAAGCTCAATCCAGAGAGGAGGCTGGGCTTTCCCAAATAAAAGATAAGAGACCACGTGTTTCTCATTCTTGAAGTCAAGGAAACTTCCCTGACTAGAAAGATCCTTGGAGGTAAAAGGGGAGTGATGTCAAAACTATCCATAGATGTCTTCATTGGAATCCATCTTGGGTGAGAGATGCATGTACACAAGTCAGAAGATCCTGAAATATACCAAATAATCAATATGACTGACCAAAGAAGCCTGGAAGAAATGCCACATATGACTGATTTAAACTAACACAAGAGTGCAACTCTCTCTCTGAATCCACCTGTGTGTTTATTCATACTGTATTCTTTTTCCACCTAACAAACACTTCACTTGTTTCAGTACTTTCTGTCCTTGTAGGAATACTTTTTCTCAAAGCTGAAGGGACAGGGCCTTGCCATTGACCAGTGGCTAAGATTCAACTTTCTCACTGCTCCAGCCAACCTCTGTCTCTGGCCTGGAACTCAAACCCTGCTTCAAGCCACTGCAGGCTGAGGCCAACTGAGATCATTACCACACATATTTGCTCAATCACTAAGTCATGTCCAATTCCTTGCAACACTGTGGACTGTTGCCAGCCAGGCTTCTCCACCCATGGGATTCTCCAGCAAGAATACTAAAATGGGTTGCCATTTCCTCCTACAGAGGATCTTCCCAAACCAGGGATGGATCCCAGGTCTCCTGCCTTGGCAGGTGGATTCTTTATCACTGTGCCACCTGGAAACTCTTTCGTTAACATGCATGGAAAAGTAACATGCATGGAAAGTCATTAACTTGAGATGTCTGCTTTTTGTAATTAGCTTTAATTTTTTGATGTTCAACTATATATATATATATATATTTTTTTTTTTTTTTCTCCCAGAAAAAAACTCTTATATATATCCTGGATTCTCCTTTACTCTTTGAAACAGTCCCTCAGAGCTAACTGAGAGGCTATGTCTCTAGCTATAGTTTTCAGTAACCCTGTCAAGTAAACCACAATTCTCAACTTTTAAGTTGTGCTTTTTATTTTATTTTATTTTTCCAGTCAACACAGAACTGTATTGTGATGAGGCTACCCTCTGAGATGATGTGAGGGTATAGTTTAGAAGGTGATCACTCATCCCATACATGAGTGGTAGACAGTAACCTTTGTCTTCAGCACAACATCCCTATGGAATTCTAGAGTCTAAAGAAATGTACAGGTTTCTTTTATTTTTTTCTGAAGGTGTGATGGATACATTCTGAGGAATGTACACTTCTATTTCTCTCTTCTCTCTCACCCTCTTTTTTTCTTTTCGTCATGAAATATAGAAACATACTCTCTCTCCTCTATTTTTAACACAATCCTTAAGAATTGGAAGTTATCTGCTTTTCTGTTTTCTACTTCCAGACTGATTAGGTCTTCCCTTATCTAAAAGTTTATTATCAAATTTGCCACTTGAAATCATTAACTGATTAAAAAAAGAGAGAGAGAATGATAATGAAATTTAGCTTACTCACTTTTTTGTTACACAATAAAACATCCCCCTCTTTCTTGAGAAAATCACTTTCTTGGCTTGATGGAGGTGGAAGGCTGCAAAAGAATATTGTAAAGGATTATAGTGTAAGCTTTGACAGTTGGTTTTTCTTCTTTGTAATGCAAGTGCCTGACTTAAGCTTTGATTGCCTAAGAATTCACTTCAAAGAGTCATCCACTTCAAAGGCAGCTATCTCTAATAAACACATTTTCACATGTCTGACTAGGTAAAGAGTCAGCCCCCCAGCCTCCATTGTTTTAGAGATCTTGGATGATTTCAATAAATGACCAGTTAGTAGCCCTGATTTTATTTTTTTAGTTCCAGAGATTTAATTCTCACTCTTTTGTTGTTTCAAATTCACCAGTAGAGTCAATTCTAGAAAACCTAGGCTTCCACAATAGGTCAGTAAAAACAGAATTCTAGATCCCCCAATTTTCTCTATCTCTCTCTACCTGTGATTTTAAGGAGCTTCCCAGGGGGTGCTAGTGGTGAAGTACCTGCATGCCAATGCAGGAAACTTAAGAGATGTGAATCTAATCTCTGGGGGGCGGGGGGCAGGGAGAGAGATTCCCTGGAGGAGGGCATGGCAATCCATTCCAGTATTCTTGTGTGAAATGAAATATTTTCTGCTGTACATTCTATCAGTAAACAAGCCTTTTCCAAATGCAAATTTCTGAAACCAGGGGAAACAAACCCAGCTATTTGGAAGCCATTGGCTACTTTCTCTCTGGTAAGCATGAGAAACTGAGAGGATATGAGGGGCAGTCATCCCCAATTCACCATCTCTTATGGTAAACAAGGAATTAGTATGTGAACAATAAAGAAAGCAGGATTGGCCCCAGAGACCTAAATGCATATGAAAGAAATAATTTCAGCAGGCCCAGACACTTGAATCTTTCCATACACCAGTTCAGTTCAGTTCAGTTCAGTTGCTCAGTCATGTCCGACTCTTTGTGACTCCATGGACTGCAGCATTCCAGGCTTCCCTGTCCATCACCAATTCCCAGAGCTTCCTCAAACTCATGTCCATCAAGTCAGAGATGTCATCTGATAATCTCATCCTCTGTTATCCTCTTCTCCTCTTGCCTTCAATATTTCCCAGCATCAGGGTCTTATCTGATGAATCAATTCTTCCTATCAGGTGGCCAAATTATTGGAGTTTCATCTTCAGCATCAGTCCTTCCAATGAATTTCCTTTATGATGGACTGGTTTGATCTCATTGTGGTCCAAGGAACTCTCAAGAGCCTTCTCCAACACCACAGTTCAAAACCATCAATTCTTCAGGGCTCAGCTTTGTTTATAGTCCAACTCTCACATCCATATGACTACTGGAAAAAACACAGCTTTGACTAGATGGACCTTTGTTGGCAAATAATGTCTCTGCTTTTAAGTATGCTATCTAGGTTGGTCATAGCTTTGCACCCAAGGAGCAAGCATATTTTAATTTCATGGCTGCAGTACCATCTGCAGCAATTTTGGAGCCCCCCAAAATAAAGTCTCTCTTTGTTTCCACTGTTTCCTCATCTATTTGCCATGACATGATGGGACCAGATGCCATGATCTTAGTTTTCTGAATGTTGAGTTTTAAGCCAGTTTTTTCACTCTCTTCTTTCACACTCATCAAGAGGCTCTTTAGTTCTTCTTCGCTTTCTGCCTTAAGGGTGATGTCATCTGCATATCTGAGTTTATTGAGGTTTTTCCCTGCAATCTTGATTCCAGTTTATGCTTCATCCAGTCTGACATTTTGCATGATGTACTCTGCATATAAGTTAAATAAGCAGGGTGACAATATACAGCCTTGATGTACTCCTTTCCCAATTTGGAACCAGTCTGTTGTTCCATATCAAGTTCTAACTGTTGCTTCTTGACCTTCATATGGATTTCTCAGGAGGCAGGTAATGTGATCTGGCATTTCCATCTCTTTAACAACTTTCTATACAGAGAAGATCACTAAATCTCTTCATGTGAGAGATTTAGCTTTCTTTTAATTAACAAAAATATTTTCATATTCAGATTACTTGTCCCTTACTGCAAACATCACCAAAGAATGTTCAAACTACCACACAATTGCACTCATCACGCATGATAGCAAAGTAATGCTCAAAATTCTCCAAGCCATGCTTCAACAATACATGAACTGTGAACTTCCAGATGTTCAAGCTGGATTTACAAAAGGCAGAGGAACAAGAGATCAAATTCCAACATCCATTGAATCATCGAAAAAGCAAGAGAGTTCCAGAAAAGCATCTGTTTCTGCTTTATTGACTATGCCAAAGACTTTGACTGTGTGATTCATAGCACATAACAAACTGTGGAAAATTCTTCAAGAGATGGGACTACCAGAACACCTGACCCCTACTGAGAAATCTGCATGCAGGTCAGGAAACAACAGTTAGAACTGGACATGGATCAACAGACTGGTTCCAAATCTGGAAAGGAGTACGTCAAGGCTGTATATTGTCCCCATGCTTATTTAACTTATATGCAGAGAACATTATGTGAAATTCTGGGCTGGATGAAGCACAAGCTGGAAACAAGATTGCTGGGAGAAATATCAATAACCTCAGATATGCCAATGATACCACCCTTCTGGCAGAAAGCAAAGAACGAAAGAGCCTCTTGATGAAAGTGAAAGAAGAGAGTGAAAAAACTGGCTTAAAACTCAACATGCAGAAAGTTAAGCATGGCATGGGTTACTAAACCATTGTTTACATGGTTTCCATGGCATTGAAATCCAAAACATGGCATCTGGTCCCATCACTTCATGGCAAATAGATGGGGAAACAGTGGAAACAGTGAGAGACCTTATTTTGGGGGGCTTCAACATCATTACAGATGGTGACTGCAGCCATGAATTTGCTCCTTGGAAGCAAATTTATGACCAACACAAACAGCATACTAAAAAGCAGAGACATTACTTTGCCAAAAAAGTCCATCTCATCTAAGCTATGTTTTTTTCCAGTAGTCATGTATGGATGTGAGAGTTGGACTATAAAGAGAGCTGAGTGCCAAAGAATTGATGCTTCTGAATTGTGGTGTTGGAGAAGACTCTTGAGGGTCCCTTGGACTGCAAGGAGATCCCACCAGTCCATCCTAAAGGAGATCAGTCCTGAATACTCATTGGAAGGACTGATGCTGAAGCTGAAGCTCCTGTACTTTGGCCACTTGATGTGAAGAACTGACTCATTGGGAAAGACCCTGATGTTGGGAAAGATTGAAAGTGGGAGGAGAAGGGGACAGCAAAGGATGAAATGGTTGGATGGCGTCATGGACTTGATGGGCATGAGTTTGAGTAACCTGGGAATTGGTGATGGACAGGGAAACCTAGAGTGCTGCAGTCAGTGGGGTCACAAGGAGTGAGACACCACTGAGCGACTGAACTGAACTGAACTTCTACAAACTTGTATCGAGCCTGGCTCCTCCCCTGTCTCCTTGGAGTCTGCTCCCTTGGGGTCACCTGAGATGCTGTTTCCCATGACCAAGTCCTAACATTCCCACAAAACAAAACCTACCTCTCAACTTTTAGGTTGAGCACATTTTTTTTAGTCAACATTTGCTTGGAGAATTCCATGGACAAAGGAGACTGGCAAAGATGCGACACAACTAAAGAGACTTAACACAAACTACCTGTCACCTTACTGTGTGACTCCACATGTGCCCTGTACCCTCCAGGAGCTTTAATAAAATCTTGTTCTTTTTCTTCCCTAAAATTCACTGATTTTACTGCGAAGGTATCATCCAATCATAGTAAGACCCACAAGGGCTGGTCCAGCCACTACATTGGTTATGGATAGGTTAAGATAAGTACAAAAGGAGGATGAAGTAAAGATTTAAGTTAATGTTTTCAAATTGTTTTCCACATAATACTTCCTTGGTAACATTTGGTGATACTTAAAAACTTTTTTAACCCAAATATTAAAACAGGGCTTGAGAAGCTATAACCCAATTCCTGTTTTTGTAAATAATGGAACAGAAGCACATCCATTCATCCACATGTATATGTGCCCAGTATGAGAGATATAAATATAAAGTGATAGCCCAGAGAGAATGCACAAAATAGGGCAGTAAACATTGATAGAGTAATAGATATCCAGATAGCCATAGTCTCCTTACAAATATGTGGACTTGCTAATGAGCTTTTGTAACCAGTCAGTGTTGACTCTTCTACTCTAGAGGTGTGTTTTTGGCATCTTTTGCTATTATAATTGCACATAATGGCCTGCCTCAGAGAATCCTACCCCTCTGCCTGGCTGTTAAGCTAAAGTGCCTTTGTTCAGCACCCTGTCACCTGTGGATGGCAAGAAAGACAAAATTAGCACATCCCCCTGCCTGAGGCTTGCGATTTTAGGAGATATTTGCAAGATTAAGTGGCCTTTTTACTTTGTTTCCCCCACCTTTCCCCTTTCCTGAACCATTAAAGAACCTAGCATCCAGACACCTACAAAATGGTTATTTTGAGACGTTAGTCTGCCATCTTCTCTGTCAGCCTGCTTTCAGAATAAAGTCTTAATGCTTGCCTTAAACCTCATCTCTTGGATTCATTGTCCTCTTGCACAGCAAGTTAGAGCAAGCTCAGACTCAGTAACACTCACATGAGCTATTGAGTTTTTGCACTAAAAACACAGAGTTTCAAATCTTCCTTATGGCTGGATCATATAAATCTACCACTGATCTTTTCCTAAACCCCACTTAAAGTTAATTACTAGAATTCAGTTTCTAATAGCTAAAATATTTAACTTCATTTTGACCAAAACTCTCTGCAAAGTAATTCTGCTAATATTAATTCTGCCCTTCAGAATGCTGCTTACTATCTAATTGACATACCCAAATAGTAATGTCTGGGGAGTGTGTAATTTCCTTGGTTCTGTCTCACCACAGAAAAATTTGAAGTGATGGATGGACCAGTGTTATAACTCAGTGTGAGGGCAGGCCAGTCCAAAAGACTTCAAGAGAAGAGAAGCCCATGGCTCAATTTTGGCTCCTCTTTTTATGTCTTTTTCTCTTCCCCCTGAGCCTGCCCTATGTAAATTGGGATGGGCAGGAGGGCTGTTTGTTTTACCTGAGGTTCTCACTCTGGTCCTTGGACCTTCCTTTATTCCATTTTCATGGGTTTTTTTCTTTCTTTGTCTTTTCAGTTCAGTTCAGTTCAGTGGCTCAGTCGTGTCCAACTCTTTGCGACCCCATGAACCACATCTTTATCACTGATTCTAAGATAGGAGTTAGATGGGCTTCAGGTTGGACATTTACAATCAGCCAACCTCCTCTTTGCATTTCCTGAGACAAGAAATAGGTGGGCTCCAGTTTTGGAATTTACAATCAGCCTCCTGTTTGCCCTCCAAAATGGAAGTAACAACAGAAACAGAAAGACTGGGTAAATGCCCAGTCTTTGTCTCTTGTAAACATCTTAAGGAAATAATCATGGCAAGGATGGAGAGACAAAACTCTCTTTGAGTAAAGGATTAAGGGATCTCCACTCCCCCATCTTTAGGATAAGGAGACACTACACATGCACAGAAAGACTCCTTGGAGTCAAAATTAGAGGATAATTTGAGAACATAATGAATCTTGCTCCTCCCAAAAGCCTTCACTTCAAGATTCATCTTGGCTGAGGGGTGTATGCACACCCCAGGGGAGAGTCATAATACACATTAACCAGGAAAAGGGGGAGGGGTGAAAAGCAAAATGATTGGCTTGAGAAAAGACAAAGACCCAGAAAACTGCCCCTTTATAAAGGATTTTAACTTCCCAAAGGCACAACTCTCTGTCTCAGCTCACCTATGCGCCTCTCTGCATGTACTTTTCTTTTCAATAAATTTCTTACTTTACTTATTTTACCTTCTGCTTCCTCACCTGAATTCATTCTTGACTAAAGAGGTAAGGATTGGGGACTCTATCCCTAACTGCTGGCTCCTGTGGTCCAGTGCTTAGGACCCCTGGTCCAGAAAACTTTGCTTCCAGCTATTGCTTGCTGGGGCTTGCTGCAAGCTGTCACTTACTGCTGAGGGACTGAAATAAATTCTTTCCACAAATAGCCCTATGTTCAGGATAATAAAGGGCCTATAGCCTGTAGCGTATGTTTCATGAAGATTTCTAGATCATTTAAAAATTTTCAGTGACAAACCATGCACCAAATGGCAAAAACATGAGTGAGATGTGATCCCTATCCACAAAATACTGGAGAGATAAAACATGCAAGTAAATTTCATATAAATAATACAGTGGTGGCCCTACAGGTATACTGGTAAAGTCTACCTGAGTGATGATAGCAAGAATGTTGGGAAAATAATGAGAAATAAAATAAAAAAATTGTGAATTTAGACTGAAAATATTTTGGAAATGATAGTTATAGCAAAGCATGTTAGTATTAGTCACTCAACCATGTCTGACTCTTTGCGAGCCATGGACTGTAGCCTGCCAGGCTCCTCTGTCCATGGAATTCTCCAGACAAGAATACTGGAGTGGATTGTCATTCTCTCGTCCAGCTGATCTTTCTGACCCAGGGATTGAATACAGGTCTCGCACCTTGCAGGCAGATTCTTTACCATCTGAGCTACCAGCAAAGACCTACAGAAAAGTGTATATGTGTATATATACATATATGTGTGTGTGTGTGCGCTTATGTATATATATGTTAAGTCTAGACATAAACAAATTGGATTATGAGCAATTTGCTTCAAAGATAAAAATGCTGAAACAGTAAAATGTATACTGAATCAGGTTTTTCATATTAGCAGTAATTTTACTGAAAATTAGTGACTAGACGAGTAGAAAGATGGGACTACAAAACATGGAGCTATTAAATATCAGACTATATAGGTACTGGAGATTAGCCAAAAATTTGAAACTTGGAAGGCTGCATTAAAAAAGATACTAACAGTTTCCAAAAAGAACCTTGTTAACTGTGGAAGTGTTTGCTCATTTGGGGGTAAAAGAGTTCTATTACACAAGTAGTGTATTGATAGAAAAAAATCTAACAATTGCATTACTTTTTCATGTTTTATATTATATTTTAATACATTTAAAATTATATTCTTTATGTTTTAGTTTTCTGGTGTACAATAATATATTTTTGTGAAAATTTGTGTAATTATCTTTTAGGTGGTGAGTATATAAGAGAGTTATTCCAAGCATTTGGACTTAAGACATTTGGGGGAAAAAAAATCTTAGGAAAAGTCATAAATTTACACACAACAGTACATGCTAAATAGAGCTGTATAAATTCAAATCAGGAACTTTGATATATGTGTGTGTGTTTGTGTGTGGAGAATGTGAGGTAAGAATTTTTATTACTACTTCGTCTTTAGGGATCACTGCATCAGTTTTTCAGTAAAGCAAACAGATTACTTATATATGTGCCAAGAATTCAGTGGAATTCCACTGACTGATTTAAAGGGTCCATAGAAGAGGGTTTTGTCATGAAACACCTTTAATTTATTTAATGACAACAATAAATAATATATATTTATATTTATATATAAATTTATAATTATATATATTTCAGTATATATATATTTCAGTATATATATATATATATATATATATCTCCCAGCCATAGGAGCTTAAAACAGGAAAGGAGAATGTTGACCCCAACCAAGGGACAGAATAACCCTACATTTTGGGGACTGAATGTTTGTGTATCCCTTGAATTCATATATTGATGCCCTAACCCCAATGTGAAGAAGGCTGAGCACCGAAGAATTGATGTTTTTGAACTGCGGTGTTGGAGAAGACTCTTGAGAGTCCCTTAGACTGCAAAGAGATCCAACTAGCCCATTCTAAAGGAGATCAGCCCTGGGATTTCTTTGGAAGGAATGATGCTAAAGCTGAAACTCCAGTACTTTGGCCACCTCATGTGAAGAGTTGACTCATTGGAAAAGACTCTGATGCTGGGACGGATTGGGGACAGGAGAAGGGGATGACAGAGGATGAGATGGCTGGATGGCATCACTGACTCAATGGATGTGAGTTTGAGTGAACTCCAGGAGTTGGTGATGGACAGAGAGGCCTGGAGTGCTGTGATTCATGGGGTCACAAAGAGCTGGACATGACTGAGCGACTGATCTGATCTGAATCCCAATTTGAAGGAATTTGTAGATAGGGCCTCTGGGAGGTAATTAAGTTTAAACTGAGTCATGAAAGTGAACCCCTGTGATAGTATTTGTGTCCTTATAATAAGAAGACGAGATCATGGCTCTCTGCCATGTGAGGACATAGCAAGAAGGTGGCCATCTACAAGTCAGGAAGAAAGTTCTCATCAGAATATGACCCTGCTGGCACCCTCATTTTGGACTTCTACCCCCTAGATTTATGAAAATATAGATTTCTGTGTTTTAGCCATTTTGTTATGGAAAACTAAACTGACTAAGACACATTTTGGCAACTGGAAGTGAGGTGTTGCTGTAACAAATTTCTAAAAATGTGAAAACAGCTTTGGAATTAGATAATGAGTAGAGGTTGAAAGAGTTTTGAGGTAAAAAAGCCTTACTTTTCTATGAAGCGACTATTAACTGTTTCTGGTGAAGGCTCAAGAAGGAAAGAAGAGAATTATAGAAAGAGCTTCCATAAATAATTATGAATAGAATGTTGGTAGATATATACATGTTAATGATGATTGTGATGAGATCTCAGACAGAAATGAGAATGATGTTATTGGGAACTGGAGGAAAGGTAATTCTTATTAAAATGTTGTGAACTCTTGGCTGGACAGTGTTCTAGTGTTTTTGCGAAAGGTAGAACTTGAAAGCAAAAATTTTATATGTTTAGCTGAGATTTCTAAGCAAAATTTTGAAGGATAGTTTTAGCTCCTCCTGACACCTTATAATCAAATGTGACAGAGAGAATGAAACTAAAGATGGAATTGTTAAGCAAAAAGGAAACATAACTTGGAGGTTTACAAACTTTCAGCCTATTCTTGTTTCAAAAAATGAGGAAGCCTGTTCAGAAGAGAGTGCTAAGTGTTGACTACACAGTCATAAGAGAAGGAAACAAGTGTGGGTGTGAATACTGGACTAAATCAGTCTTTCAAGGAAAAGACAAAACAACAAAACTGCAGTATGAACTGAAGGGAAGAGAGAGGAGAAAAATGGAGGGGTTTCCCTGGTGGCTCAGGGGTAAATATCTGCCTGCCAATGAATGGGATGTGTGTTCCATCCCTGGGTCAGGAAGATCCCCTGAAGAAGGTAATGGCAACACACTCCAGTATACTTGCCTGGGAAATCCTATGGACAGAAGAGTCTGGTGGGCTATAGTCCATTGGGTTTCAACAGAATTAGGCCTGACTTAGTGAACTAAACAATAAAAACAAAATGAAGGAAGACTGTCAGATTTCTTAGACTATACCAGACCATATCATCAACAATTTCAGCCACAAATGTGCCTTATTCTTTAATACAAGGAGGAATGACCCTGAACATTATTCAGAGATCTTCAGGGCTGCCTCTGTGGTTTTAAAGGTGGAGATGGGGGTCCATTTCCCCAGTTTCAGCAGACCAGATGATGGCTATCTGGAATCATAGAACAGGACCAACTGAGCTGTGGGAAAAGTGTGTCCTAGAGTCTTGGGGCTACCAATCCTGCCTAGAAGAGGTGCAAGCATAGTATGATAGACCCACTGGGTCTGAAAAATGGAGCTGCCATCCCTGTAGGTCAAGAAGACAGAGCCTCAAATCAAAAAGGATTATTCTTAATAGTATTTTTCTTGCTAGGTTTTGAACTCTCTTAGGACCTATCATATCTTTTTGCCACTTCTTACTGTTCATGAGGTTCTCAAGGCAAGGATACTGAAGTGGTTTGCCATTTCCTTCTCCAGTGGACCACATACTTTGGCCACAAATCAGATGCAAAGAACTGATTGATTGGAAAATACCCTGATGCTGGGAAAGATTGAAGGCAGGAGAAGAGGATGAGATGGTTTAATGGCATCACCAACTCGATGAACATGAGTTTGAGCAATCTTTGGGAATTGGCGATGGACAGGGAAGTCTGGCATGCTGCAGTTCATGGGGTTGCAAGAGTTGGACATGACTGAGCGACTGAAATGTACTGAGTTGGAGGACCATCCTTCCCTGTCATTGTGATGTCTCCTTTTAGAACAGGAATGCCTATCTTATGTCTTATATCTTATGCTATTCTAGCATATTTTGGAAACATAAAATTGTCTGGTTTCACACGTTCACATTTAGAGAGGAATTTTACCTCAGGACAAATCATATCTCAAATTCTAACTATCTGATTTAGATGATGTTTTAGAAAAGACATTGAACATTATTTAAAAATATTTTTCTCTACTTATTGCTATATTATTGACATATAGCATACATATGTAACTGCAAGTTGTACAATATGATTACTTGATACACATATATATTGCAAAACAATAACACCTTCATTCATATACATATTTATAAATACACTTATATTTATACTTATACTTTATAAATATATATATGCTGCTGCTGCTGGTAAGTCGCTTCAGTCGTGTCTGACTTTGTGCGACCCGATATACGGAAGCCCAGCAGGCTCCCGCTGTCCCTGGGATTCTACAGGCAAGAACACTGGAATGGGTTGCCATTTCCTTCTCCAATGCATGAAAGTGAAAAGTGAAAGTGAAGTCGCTCAGTTGTGTCCGACTTTTCGTAACCCCATGGACTGCAGCCCATCAGGTTCCTCTGTCCATGGGATTTTCCAGGCAAGAGTAGTGGAGTGGGGTGCCATTGCCCTCTCCAATAAATATATATACATAAAGATATATAACATGTATGTTGTTTGTTGTTTTAGTTGTTAAGTTGTGCCTAACTCTTTTGCGACCCTATGGACTGTAGGCTGCCAGGTTGCTTTGTCCAAGGGATTTTCCAGGTAAGAATACTTCAGTCAGTTGCCATTTCTTTCTCCAGGGGATCTTCCCAACCCAGGCATTGAACCCATGACTCCTGCTTTGGCAGGTGGATTCTTTACCCCTGAGCCCCCAGGGAAACTCCTGCATATATACATATGTATATATAAATATATACACATTTTTGGGTCGTGACATTTAATTAACATTTATATTAGCATCATTATGTTATAGTCTCTATGCTGTACATTAAAGCCCCCCAACTTACTCATCTGAAATCTGGGAGTCTGTACCCACTGGCCAATATCTTCCTATTTCCTCCACTTCCCTATCCCTTGACAACTGTCATTCTACTCTCTATTTCTGTGAGTTCAGGATTTTAGATTCTGCATATAAGTGAGAATATACTGTATTTTTTACTTCATTTTGCATAATGCCTTCAAGGTCCATCGGTGTCGTTGCAAAAAGCAGAATTTACCTTTTTTATGGTTGAATAATGTGTCATTGCGTGTGTGTGTGTGTGTGTGTGTGTGTGTGTGTGTGTGTGTGTACCACATTTCTTTAGCCATTCATCTATTGATGGACACATACTTTGTTTCTATGTCTTGACTGTTGCTAAGAATACTGTAATAAGCATGGGGGTACAGATATGTCTTGCAAACAGTGTTGTCACTCTCCAGAAGTAGAATTGCTGAATCTTATATATTTCTATTTAAAACATTTTGAAGAACCTTCAGGCTGTCTACAAGGGCCAGTGTGAGAGGGAACATGGATTGGTGGGAGCCCATTGGGGAGCCATCTAAGGCCTTGGGTTTCTGCCTGGTGCCCAGGTTTGCTAGCTCTGGAGTCTGCCATGAAGCCAGGTTCACTTTACTCTCCTGTGGGGAAGGTGTCTCTCTTCAGCTAGATTTCACAGGCTTGAGAGAGGGATAATAGAAGTGGTGTGGATCTATCTTTCCTACCTTCCTCAATATGTCCTTTATTGTTTCTGCCTCTCACCCTGGCTCTCATGAAAGTACAGATAGTTGTTTAAATTGATGCTACTTGGGGTGTACCAAGAGAGGTAGAAATGCCAATGCCACCATTTTGCTGGCATCACCCTTATATCATGACTTTGGATGATAGACTTTAGGGTTGATGCTGGAATGAGTTAACCTCCTTTTGGGGTGTTGGGAATGTAATGAATATATTTTGCCTGTGAGAAAAAACAGACATTTTGGGGGTCTAGGTAGAATGTTTTGGATTGCATTTTTATACATCCTCCAAATATATATAGTGAATTATTAACTCCAAATGTGATGGTATTTGTAGATGGGGCGTTTTTTGAGGTAATTAGGCTTGAATGAAGTCATAGAGATGGGATCCCCATGATGAGATTAGTGTACTTATAAGAAGAAGAAGAGGAAGAGACAGGAGTTTGCTCTCTCTGCCTTGTGAGGACATGGGAGAGCACGTGTTGCCATGTAACCATCTGCAAGCCATGATGAAGACCTTCACTAGAATCCAACAATGCTGGTATCCTGATCTAGAACTTCAGCCTCTAGAATTTTGAGATGCATACATATATATACTATATGCGAGGCTTCCCAGGTGGTGCAATGGTAAAGAATCCTACCTGCCAATGCAGGAGATGCAAGACATGGGGGTTTGCTGTCTGTATCAGAACGATCTCCTGGATGAGGAAATATAATCCACTCCAGTATTCTTGCCTGGAAAATTCCCCAGGCAGAAGAGTCTGGAGAGCTGTAGTCTATGGGGTTGCAAATAATTGGACATTACTTGGCACACACACACACACACACACACACACACACACACACACACACACACACACATAATGAATAGTGAAAGCTATTTATATGTAGTATTTTGTCTATGGCATTTTGTTATGGAAGCCAAGAAGACTAAAACTCTAAAACATTGCCCTGCTGCTTGTCTTCAAAATTGTTCTCTAAACTTGAATACTCCTCAGACACACAACTATTCTCTCCAATAATAATACAAAACTAAGTAACACATAAAACATCTGAGGATCAGGAGATGCTCTGGGGTAAGGGGGAGGAATTTACAAGAGAAATATATGTTAGAAATATGCTTTTTGTTACCAGTAAGATTTAAGTACATGTATTCTGTTGGGATCCCATCACTTCATGGGAAATAGATGGGGAAACAGTGGAAACAGTGTCAGACTTTACTTTTTTGGGGTCCAAAATCACTGCAGATGGTGATTGCAGCCATGAAACTAAAAGACGCTTACTCCTTGGAAGGAAAGTTATGACCAACCTAGATAGCATATTCAAAAACAGAGACATTACTTTGCCAACAAAGGTCCGTTTAGTCAAGGCTATGGTTTTTCCTGTGGTCATGTATGGATGTGAGAGTTGGACTGTGAAGAAAGCTGAGCACTGAAGAATTGATGCTTTTGAACTGTGGTGTTGGAGAAGACTCTTGAGAGTCCCTTGGACTACAAGGAGATCCAACCAGTCCATTCTAAAGGAGATCAGTCCTGGGTGTTCTTTGGAAGGACTGATGCTAAAGCTGAAACTCCAATACTTTGGCCACCTCATGCGAAGAGTTGACTCATTGGAAAAGACCCTGATGCTGGGAGGGATTGGGGGCAAGAGGAGAAGGGGACGACAGAGGATGAGATGTCTGGATGGCATCACTGACTCGATGGACATGAGTTTGAGTAAACTCCAGTAGTTGGTGATGGACAGGGAGGCCTGGTGTGCTGCAATTCATAGGGTCGAAAAGAGTCGGACGTGACTGAGCAACTGAACTGAATTGAACTGAACTGATTCTGTTGGGGCAGGGGGAGGAAGAAAAAGATGTAACAGAAAGAACTAGTAAAACAATAAATTAAATTACTAATCGTCTCCTTGGGGCTGTGACGACCAGCACATTAAGCACTGCCAAGAGGAGCTACCCCACGTCTGAGTTTAGGGGCAGAAGCCAGGAGGACCCCACGCCCAAAGGGCGGTGGCCAAGAGGAGTTACCCCACATCCGAGGTCAGGGGCAGCAGCCGAGAGTGCCAGGCTATGGCAGTGCAGGAACGGCCAAGAGGAACTACCCGTGTCCAAGGTCAGGGGCGGTGACAAGAGGAATTACCCTGCGTCTGAGGTCAGGGGCAGCAGCCGGGAGGAGCTACCTCACGCTCCCACACCCAAGGCCAGGGGCAGCGGCTGGGAGGACCAACTCCACTTACAAGGAGCCGTGGCTATGCGGCCGCAGGAGGGCCTAGAGGAGCTATCCCATGTTGAAGGTCAGGAAGGGGGGCAGTGAGGAGATACCCCTCGTCCAACGTAAGGATCAGTGGCTGCGCTTTGCTGGAGTAGCCGAGAAGAGATACGCCATGCCCAAGGTAAGAGAAACCCAAGTAAGATGGTAGTGTTGCAAGAGGGCATCAGAGGGCAGACACACTGAAACCATACTCACAGAAACTAGTCAATCTAATCACACTAGGACCACAGCCTTGTCTAACTCAATGAAACTAAGCCATGCCTGCGGGGCAACCCAAGATGGGCAGGTCATGGTGGAGAGATCTGACAGAATGTGGTCCACTGGAGAAGGGAATGGCAAACCACTTCAGTATTCTTGCCTTGAGAACCCCATGAACAGTGTGAAAAGGCAAAATGATAGGATACTGAAAGAGAAACTCCCCAGGTCAGTAGGTGCCCAATATGCTACTGGAGATCAGTGGAGAAATAACTCCAGAAAGAATGAAGGGATGGAGCCAAAGCAAAAACAATACCCAGCTGTGGATGTGACTGGTGATAGAAGCAAGGTCCAATGCTGTAAAGAGCAATATTGCATAGGAACCTGGAATGTCAGGTCCATAAATCAAGGCAAATTGGAAGTGGTCAAACAAGAGGTGGCAAGAGTGAATGTCGACATTTTAGGAATCAGCGAACTGAAATGGACTGGAATGGGTGAATTTAACTCAGATGACCATTATATCTACTACTGTGGGCAGGAATCCCTTAGAAGAAATGGAGTAGCTATCATGGTCAACAAAGGTCCGAAATGCAGTACTTGAATGCAATCTCAAAAAGGACAGAATGATCTCTGTTCATTTCCAAGGCAAACCATTCAATATCACAGTAATCCAAGTCTATGCCCCAACCAGTAATGCTGAAGAAGCTGAAGTTGAATGGTTCTATGAAGACCTACAAGACCTTTTAGAACTAACACTCAAAAAAGATGTTCTTTTCATTATAGGGGACTGGAATGCAAAAGTAGGAAGTCAAGAAATGCCTGGAGTAACAGGCAAGTTTGGCCTTGGGGTATGAAATGAAGCAGGGCAAAGAGTAATAGAGTTTTGCCAAGAAAATGCACTGGTCATAGCAAACATCTTCTTCCAACAACACAAGAGAAGACTCTACACATGGACATCACCAGATGGTCAACACCAAAATCAGATTGATTATATTCTTTGCAGAAAAAGATGGAGAAGCTCTATACAGTCAGCAAAAACAAGACCAGAAGCTGACTGTGGCTCAGATCAAACTCCTTATTGCCAAATTCAGACTGAAATTGAAGAAAGTAGGGAAAACCACTAGACCATACAGGTATGACCTAAATCAAATCCCTTATGATTGTACAGTGGAAGTGAGAAATAGATTTAAGGGCCTAGATTTGATAGATAGAGTGCCTGATGAACTATGGAATGAGGTTTGTGACATTATACAGGAGACAGGGATCAAGACCATCCCCGTGGAAAAGAAATGCAAAGAAGCAAAATGGCTGTCTGAGGAGGCCTTACAAATAGCTGTGAAAAGAAGAGAAGTGAAAAGCAAAGGAGCAAAGGAAAGATATAAGCATCTGAATGCAGAGCTCCAAAGAATACCAAGAAGAGATAAGAAAGCCTTCTTCAGTGATCAATGCAAAGAAATAGAGGAAAACAGGATGGGGAAGACTAGACATCTCTTCAAGAAAATTAGAGATACCAAGGGAACATTTCATGCAAAGATGGGCTCGATAAAGGACAGAAATGGTAGGGATCTAACAGAAGCAGAAGGTATTAAGAAGAGATGGCAAGAATATACAGAAGAACTGTACAAAAAATATCTTCATGACCCAGATAATCACGATGGTATGATCATTCATCTAGAGCCAGAAATCCTGGAATGTGAAGTCAAGTGGGCCTTAGAAAGCATCACTAGGAACAAAGCTAGTGGAGGTGATGGAATTCCAGTTGAGCTACTTCAAATTCTGAAAGATGATGCTGTGAAAGTGCTGCACTCAATATACCAACAAATTTGTAAAACTCAGCAGTGGCCACAGGACTGGAAAAGGTGTTTTCATTCCAATCCCAAAGAAAGGCAGTGCCAAAAAACTCTCAAACTACCACACAATGGCACTCATCTCACACGCTTAAAGTAATGCTCAAAATTCTCCAAGCCAGGCTTCAGCAATATGTGAACCCTGAACTTCCTGGTGTTCAAGCTGGTTTTAGAAAAGGCAGAGGAACCAGAGACCAAATTGCCAACATCCTCTGGATAATGGAAAAAGCAAGAGAGTTCCAGAAAAACATCTATTTCTGCTTTATTGACTATGCCAAAGCCTTTGACTGTGTGGATCACAATACACTGTGGAAGATTCTGAAAGAGATGGGAATACCAGACCACCTGATCTGCCTCTTGAGAAATTTGTATGCAGGTCAGGAAGTAACAGTTAGAATTGGACATGGAACAACAGACTGGTTCCAAATAGGAAAAGGAGTACGTCAAGGCTGTATATTGTCACCCTGTTTATTTAACTTCTATGCAGAGCACATCATGAGAAATGCTGGACTGGAAGAAACACAAGCTGGAATCAAGATTGCTGGGAGAAATATCAATAACGTCAGATATGCAGATGACACCACCCTTATGGCAGAAAGTGAAGAGGAGCTAAAAAGACTCTTGATGAAAGTGGAAAAGGAGAGTGAAAAAGTTGGCTTAAAGCTCAACATTCAGAAAACGAAGATCATGGCATCTGGTCCCATCACTTCATGGGAAATAGATGGGAAAACAGTGGAAACAGTGTCAGACTTTATTTTGGGGGGCTCCAAAATCACTGCAGATGGTGATTGCAGCCATGAAATTAAAAGACGCTTACTCCTTGGAAGGAAAGTTATGACCAACCTAGATAGCATATTCAAAAGCAGAGACATTACTTTGCCAACAAAGGTTCGTCTATTCAAGGCTATGGTTTTTCCTGTGGTCATGTGTGGATGTGAGTGTTGGACTGTGAAGAAGGCTGAGAGCTGAACAATTGATGCCTTTGAACTGTGGTATTGGAGAAGACTCTTGAGAGTCCCTTGGACTGCAAGGAGATCCAACGAGTCCATTCTGAAGGAGATCAGCCCTGGGATCTTTGGAAGGAATGATGCTAAAGCTGAAACTCCGGTACTTTGGCCATCTCATGCGAAGAGTTGACTCATTGGAAAAGACTCTGATGCTGGGAGGGATTGGGGGCAGGAGGAGAAGGGGACGGTAGAGGATGAGATGGCTGGATGGCATCACTGACTCAATGGAAGTGAATCTCGGTGAACTCCGGTAGTTGGTGATGGACAGGGAGGCCTGGCGTGCCATGATTCATGGGGTTGCAAAGAGTCGGACACGACTGAAGGACTGAACTGGGCTAATTGTCTCCTTGAGAAAAAAACAAAAACAACAAGTGAATAATGATGGAAACAAAATGCCACATCAGAGTTAAAAATCATTGTGAAAATGCAGAAAAATGAATGAGTGCTGTAAAAATAAGAAAATATAAGAAATTATTATTCTGGAGAAAAGAAGGGAATAGAAAGGGAAACCTGGGCACAAACACTCAAAGATACAATGGGAAAGAAAATAATTTTCTACATTAAGATTTTTCATAAATCAATATTTATTGTGTGAAGAAAATTATTTGAAAATAAATTATTAATTCCTATGCAGAGTACATCATGAGAAACGCTGGGCTGGATGAAGCACTAGCTGGAATCAAGATTGTTGGGAGAAACATCAATAACCTCACCTACTCAGATTATGCCACCCTTATGGCAGAAAGTGAAGAAGATCTAAAGAGGCTCTTAATGAAAGTGAAAGAGGAGAGTTTAAAGTTGGCTTAAAACTCAACATTCAGAAAACTAAGATCATGGCATCCAGTCCCATCACTTCACTTCACGGCAAATAGATGGGGAAACAATGGAAACAGCGACAGACTTTATTTTCTTAGGCTCTAAAATCACTGAAGATGGTGACTGCAGCCATGAAATAAAAAGATGCTTGCTCCTTGGAAGAAAAGTTATGACCAACACAGACAGCATATTAAAAAGCAGAGACATTACTTTGCCAATAAAGGTCCGTCTAATCAAAGCTATGGTTTTTCCAGTAGTCATTTATAGATGTGAAAGTTGGACTATAAAGAAAGCTGAGCACTGAAGAATTGATGCTTTTGAACTGTGGTGTTGGAGAAGACTCTTGAGAGTTCGTTGGACTGCAACGAGATCCAACCAGTCCATCCTAAAGGAAATTAGTCCTGAATATCCATTGGAAGGACTGATGGTGAAGCTGAAACTCAAATACTTTGGCCACCTGATATGAAGAACTGTCTCATTGGAAAATACCCTGATGCTGGGAAAGATTGAAGGTGGGAGGAGAAAGGGACGACAGAGGATGAGATAGTTGGATGACATCACCGACTGAATGGATATGAGTTTGAGTAAACTCTGGAAGTTGGTGATGGACAGGGAGGCCTGACGTGCTGCTGTCCATGGGATCACAAATAGTCAGACACATCTGAGTGACTGAACTGAACTGATTGAACTAAAAATTCCCCACACATTAATGGATAAGTAGGCTAAACTAAAGAACTTAAGATGGAAATGTATAACTGAACAAATAAATAGTAGGCAATTTGCTCTTCTCATTGGCACTGTGGTAGTAGGACAGTGGTAAAGAGATTTTAAAATATGAATGATTCAAAAAGTCTGCTGCCACATACTTAACCATGTAACGAAGTACTGAAAGACTCAAATAATGAAAACAGCACCAAAAATTAAGCATCCGCAGAGGATGAATGCAGTATAAGACAGAAAACATAAAATAAAAATAAGAAATAAGAAGGATAAAGATAAAATAAAACATTAGGAAATTAAACAGCACAGTTAAAAGTTTTTAAAAAATCATTAAAAGACAAATTCCTAGTTAATTTGAGGATAACAGTTAAAGCTACACAATTAAGTCAAAGTTTTATATATTTATAACTGAACTATTTAGTAAATATAGTTTCAGAAAACACTGAAAAAATCAGAATAGAATAGAAGATTTTTAGAATATATAAAGATCAGTAGGTCTTAAAGAAGAAGCAGAGAATAAAGTTAGACTGACAGCAAGGATGTAATGAAATAACATGCCCAATACCTATCTTAAATAGAAAACACCAAGATCATATATATATTTTTAAGATAAATTTAAAATTTGCTGTGAATTTTTAAAAACATATATCTTCAAGGCGTTCAAATGTAAAAAATAGGATACCAGATTTCTGAATTATTTTATGAGGCTAGGAAACCTCTGTTACCAAAACAAGACAAAAACAGTACAAGAAAGAGTATTAAAGATACATTCCATGTTCGAAAAAAGAAGTGAACATTTTAGTTTAATATGTGTGTAATCTAACAAAACAAAACTAGCAAAACATAATCAAGCAGGATTATTTTCTGGGAGTTCTTAGAAAGGATAATACAATCAGTCTACTAATGTTCCAATGTATTAATATAATTCATTTAATCACAGGTCAAAGGGAAAAATATAACTATGTGGTAGATACAAATTGGATAAAATCAAATAGATAACATTGATAACATTTGTTAATGGAATAGGAACAGAAGGATATTATTTTGTATATCATAAGTGTAGTTATTAATCAGATCGGATCAGATCAGTCGCTCAGTTGTGTCCGACTCTTTGTGACCCCATGAATCGCAGCACGCCAGGCCTCCCTGTCCATCACCAACACCCGGAGTTCACTCAGACTCACGTCCATCGAGTCAGTGATGCCATCCAGCCATCTCATGCTCTGTCGTCCCCTTCTCCTCCTGCCCCCAATCCGTCCCAGCATCAGAGTCTTTTCCAATGAGTCAACTCTTTGCATGAGGTGGCCAAAGTACTGGAGTTTCAGCTTTAGCATCATTCCTTCCAAAGAAATCCCAGGGCTGATCTCCTTCAGAATGGACTGGTTGGATCTCCTTGCAGTCCAAGGGACTCTCAAGAGTCTTCTCCAACACCACAGTTCAAAAGCATCAATTCTTCAGTGCTCAGCCTTCTTCATAGTTCAACTCTCACATCCATACATGACCACAGGAAAAACCATAGCCTTGAATAGACGAACTTTTGTTGGCAAAGTAATGTCTCTGCTTTTGAATATGCTATCTAGGTTGGTCATAACTTTCCTTCCAAGGAGTAAGCGTCTTTTAATTTCATGGCTGCAGTCACCATCTGCAGTGATTTTGGAGCCCAGAAAAATAAAGTCTGACACTATTTCCACTGTTTTCCCATCTATTTCCCATGAAGTGATAGGACCAGATGCCATGATCTTAGTTTTCTGAATGTTGAGCTTTAAGCCAACTTTTTCACTCTCCACTTTCGCTTTCATCAAGAGTCTTTTTAGTTCCTCTTCACTTTCTGCCATAAGGGTGGTGTCATCTGCATATCTGAGGTTATTGATATTTCTCCCAGAAATCTTGATTCCAGCTTGTGTTTCTTCCAGTCCAGGGTTTCTCATGATGTACTCTGCATAGAAGTCAAGTAAACAGGGTGACAATATACAGCCTTGACATACTCCTTTTCCTATTTGGAACCAGTCTGTTGTTCCGTGGCATTAATCTTGAATTTTCATCCCATGTAGTAAAATATAAAATAATACATCTATTGTTTAGAAAAGTGCCTAACACTTTTTATTTTAAAAATAAATGTTCCCTCTAAAAAAGGAAAAAATATTGATTCAAATGGTCTCAGAAATAATAATAGATTAATTAATAAGACTGCTTTAAAATGAGAATTTTAAAAAAACAATGATTCTTCCCATTTTCGACAATAATTTGTTAAGTAGAATAATAGAATAGGAGCCCCTTTTAATAATTAACCAAAAATATAAGTTTAAAAAGTGTTTAGCCAGAAATCTAAATCCCAGTAGGATTCAGGCACTGAAAGCTTTTCTAAATGGTGTTTTTCAAAGATGGTTCATTTTTGAAGTCCTAAGATTTTAATAATGGAACAATAATGAAGTTCTCAGTGAATCATATGGATGTGATCTGCTCTGTACAGATGAGCAGGTGGTAAGTTTTTTCAGCACAATTCACATAACGATAGGGGCTGTGTGGGTTGTAATTAAGGAATTGTAAATGGCTCTGTCAGAAGCTACCTCAAATTGGCCAAAAATGCCATACATTTCCAGGGACATAGACTTTGAATTTTTGACTAGAGAAACTCCAGATATATAGACTGAAGCAGAAATGCTAAAAACAAAGCTGTAGTTAAGTTGATAAGAATATAAATGCATATTTTCAAAAGTGCTCTTTATCACACTCTGTGGTTTTATGCAGATGCTGTGAAAATAAATTCAGTTGAAAAACTATTTTGTTACAGACTTAATGCAGTATTTCCTGGTAAGTAAGTTGCATTATTGATTTGATTGATTTTTTAAAAATTTTAATGAAAACCAGTGAATTTTGCAAAGTCTGAAATTTTGTGAAAGAACTGGTAGAGCAAATGCATTATTTCTGCTCAAATCTATAAATTTTAGATTTTCATGTAACCTGCTATTTCTTCAATGTTCAGATAAAGCAAATTATTTTAAATGGATCCAAAAATGACAGCATATTGGTAATCCATTTTCATTGAATGATAATGCTGCATAATGGTGGAAGGGGCTCACTGGCATATACTGCTGCTTCCATTTTGGGTGTGGATAATTTACATGCAGAGAAGGAAGAGAAAACCTACTGTCCTCTAAATTGTCAACTTTTCACTGTATGGAGAGACATGGTGCTGTTTGCTACATGTCATCACCAAGGTTTCAGCAGAGTGGAGCCAGCTTCAACTCAAAAGTTAGGCATGGGACCAAAGCATACCATGGGAAAGAGCAGGAAAATCTCCCAACATCACGTTACATATTTGTAAGTTAGCAGACCAATATGAGCTAAGGAATGCCTAGTTTCTCTTTTGCTTGAGAACTCTGGTCCAGGAGAAGTCCTGGGATGCATACCTATGCCCTGGGGACAGTTCTACCAGCCAGAAATTGTTCAGCTGGACAGTTACCAGCGTTTGTTGTTGTTGTTACATCCTATATCTTAGGGAAACTTCCCTATTTTCATTATTTTGATCTGGAACTATAACAGAACCAAGAGTTTGGAAAACTAGGAGGGGGTAATTGTATTTGGTGTGTTAGAAGAATGTAAATGATTTGTGGGAAGAGGGCCAACTCTGATGAATTAAAAATAGACATAGGTGCTTTGCCCCTTTTCTTTCATGCAGTGGAATCTAGTAATCTTCCCCTTGAATCTTGACTGCCTGTGATGGATTTGACCAGTAGAGAATAGCAAAAATGACTTTCCTAAACCAAGCCATTAAGAAGCTGGAAGCTTAAGCCTTAATTTCTTGAACCCTGAGATGACATGCATGAAATTCAAAAACTGCTAAAGAAACCATGTGGAGAAGCCCTGAGATTAAATGGAAGGGGACCTTTCCAGCTCTCCATGTTGGAATTATGGGCAAGGGAATTATTGAATTCACATACAATTCAATGTATGTGAATTGTTAGGTATTAGATATGTGAATGAGACTGTCTTGGAAACTTCAGACCAGCTCAGTCAGACTGGAATATCACCAAGTGACCCTAATTGAAACTGTGTGGCACAGAATTGACTAGCCAAGCCTGGCACAAATTTTTGATCCCCCATGTCCATCATAGGATATGATAAGATGTATGTCACTTTAGGCCACTAAGGTTGGAGGTAGTTAGTTATACACTAATTGATAACTAGAACAAAATTCTTTTTGGATGAATATCACCTTTTCATGCAATTTCAATAAAACCCAAGTTCTATTGTTTAACTGATAGAAATATCTCACATGGGAAAAAAAAGTGAAATCCAAATGAAAAAAAAAATATTGTAAAAGAAAGTTAATGGAGAACTGTAAGGCCAGATAATTAAATGTATTCTAAACTTTAAATAGTTTAGGAGAGTATGATACTAGCACTATAAAACACAACCATGGTAATAAAACTAAAGTGAAAATACAGAAAAAGATCTCAGCTTGCATAAGTGTTGTTGTTGTTCAGTAACTCAGTCATGTCTGACTCTGCAACCTCAAGGACTGCAGCATGCCAGGCTTCCCTGTTCATCAACTCCCAGAGTTTACTCAGACTCATATCCATTGCGTCGGTGATGCCATTCAGCTATCTCATCCTCTGTCGTTGCCTTCTCCTACTGCCCTCAATCTTTCCCAGCATCAGAGCCTTTTCCAATGAGTTTGTTCTTTGCATCAGGTGGTCCAAATATTGAAGCTTCAGCTTCAGAATCAGCCCTTCCAATGAATATTCAGGATTGGTTTCCTTTAGGATTGACTGATTTGATCTCCTTGCAGTCCAAGAGACTGATTTTATGATAAATTTGTCATTGGTGAATAATTCTTTTATAATGTATCTTGTATATTACTTAGCATGTTATAAGCATTTCTAAATTAGACAAAACTGAAATCCCCAAAGAACTGGAATGGAAATGTGGCTGATTATTAGATTGGGATTTTTATAATTATTTAAAAAGCATATTTATTCATGCATTTTTCACTTGTTTAACTGAATATTTTTTTATGGGCAGAAATCATATATTTGTCTTTAATCTCTCACAGTGATTATCACAGTTTAATATTTTTATGAGACATTTAGTACTTTCTTCTATATATAATGCTTCTTCCAAAATGTATAAATGTGATGATTTAGTAACAACCCTGGATTATATTATTAAAATGTAGACAACTTTCCCTAACTAGTGTGAGAAAAATTTGCATGCAGTCAATTTTTGTTCTGCTAAAGAATCTTGCTTCCAAGACATCAGAGTACAGAAAGATATTCTTGCAGTTAATACACTGCTATGTGGGAAAATGTATAGTTTCCCATGTGCAAGGGCTCATGATATCATCGAGTGACATTTAGCAGCACTTACCTCTTGGCTGCTAATTCATCACTTTGCATGATACATTTCTTACATAAAAACTAAGACATAGGGAAGTTTACAGTTGGTATGTCCTTGTGGGATGATAGCATGGTTAACATAAGAGTAATAAACGCAGACTTCGAATGTACAGAGACAGCCATATTTTCGCCCTCTAACATTTGCCCACACTTCATACTTCCATGCTGAAATGCTGAACAATTACAGAAGGAAAAAAAACAGTGCACCATGGAAAAAAGTAGTATAAAAATAGATAACACTAAGTACAGTTGCTATATGGTATACCATTCACTATATGACAGTTCTATTTTTTCTGGGTAGTTACTTTAAATACCACTTAGTGAACAAGGCAATACATTCATTTTGGAAGAGATTTGCACTTCTAGGCAGTATTATAAAACACGTTTTAAATCAAAGAGATTGACTATACAGCATTTCAAATTGAAAATTTTCTTATTTTTCCTGACACATTACAAATAAAATCATATTTTTCTCCAGATTGCCACTGAATATTTTGAAGTGCCATAATGTGAATGCTGGTTGCTTAAGTGAGTTTAAATTTTATTAAATTCATGATCACATCACTGCTACTTTTTGTCTCCTCACACATGTAACAGGGGCAGAGGATACAGCTGAATACTTCACACCTGACAGACCTTGAAAGGTCGTTGAAAAAACAAATGTGTGTGTACTCAGTCAGTTCAGTCGTGACTGACTCATTGCAACCTTATAGACTCTGTCCATGGGATTCTCCAGGCAAGAATACTGGAGTGGGTTGCCATGCCCTCCTCCAGGGGAATTCCCAACCCAGGGATCAAACTTGAGTCTCCTGTGTCTCCTGCATTGCAGGTGGATTCTTTACCCATTGAGACACCACAATAGAAAATTGAGCTAATTTGGTAAGCAGGCTATTCAGTAAAGTATAAACATATATAACAATACTAGTGAACAGATATTCAGTCAGTTCAGTTCAGTTCAGTTGCTCATTCGTGTCCGACTCTTTGTGACCCCATGAGTTGCAGCACGCCAGGCCTCCCTGTTCATCACCAACTCCCAGAGTTCACTCAAACTCATGTCCATCGAATCAGTGATGTCATCCAGCCATCTCATCCTCTACCGTCCCCTTCTCCTCCTGCCCCCAATCCCTCCCAGCATCAGGGTCTTTTCCAATAAGTCAACTCTTCGCATGAGGTGGCCAAAGTATTGGAGTTTCAGCTTTAGCATCATTCCTTCCAAAGAACACCCAGGACTGATCTCCTTTAGAATGGACTGGTTGGATCTCCTTGTAGTCCAAGGGACTCTCAAGAGTCTTCTCCAACACCACAGTTCAAAAGCATCAATTCTTCGGCGCTCAGCCTTTTTCACAGTCCAAGTCTCACATCCATACATGACTACTGGAAAAACCATAGCCTTCAATAGACGGACCATTGTTGGCAAAGTAATGTCTCTCCTTTTCAATATGCTATCTAAGTTGGTCATAACTTTCCTTCCAAGGAGTAAGCGTCTTTTAATTTCATGGCTGCAATCACCATCTGCAGTGATTTTGGAGCCCCCCAAAAATAAAGTCTGACACTATATCCACTGTTTCCCCATCTATTTCCCATGAAGTGATAGGACCAGATGCCATGATCTTAGTTTTCTGAATGTTGAGCTTTAAGCCAACTTTCACACTCTCCTCTTTCACTTTCATCAACAGACTTTTTAGTTCCTCTTCACTTTCTGCCATATAGGTGGCATCAATAACTTGCATATCTGAGGTTATTGATATATCTCCCAGCAACCTTGATTCTAGCTTGTGCTTCTTCCAGCCCAGAGTTTCTCATGATGTACTCTGCATAGAAGTTAAATAAGCAGGGTGACAATATACAGCCTTGACATACTCCTTTTCCTATTTGGAACCAGTCTATTATTCCATGTCCAATTCTAACTGTTGCTTCCTGACCTGCATATAGGTTTCTCAAGAGGCAAGTCAGGTGGTCTGGTATACCCATCTCTTGAAGAATTTTTCACAGTTTATTGTGATCCACACAGTAAAAGGCTTTGGCATAGTCAATAAAGCAGAAATAGATGTTTTTCTGGAACTCTCTTGCTTTTTGGATGATCCAGAGGATGTTGGCAATTTGATCTCTGGTTCCTCTGTCTTCGGTCAACACTGAAATCAGATTGATTATATTCTCTGCAGCCAAAGATGGAGAAGCTCTATACAGTCAGCAAAAACAAGACTGGGAGCTGACTATGGCTCAGATCATGAACCCCTTATTTCCAAATTCAGACTTAAATTGAAGGAAGTAGGGAAAACCACTAGACCATTCAGGTATGACCTAAATCAAATCCCTTATGATTATACAGTGGAAGTGAGAAATAGATTTAAGGGACTAGATCTGATAGATAGAGTGCCTCATGAACTATGGATGGAGGTTCATGACGTTGTACAGGAGACAGGGATCAAGATCATTTCCATGGGAAAAAAATTACAAAAAAGCAAAATGGCTGTCTGGGGAAGCCTTACAAATAGCTGTGAAAAGAAGAGAAGCGAAAAGCAAAGGAGAAAATGTAAGATATAAGCAGCTGAATGCATAGTTCCAAAGAATAGCAAGGAGAGATAAGAAAGCCTTCCTCAGTAAACAGTGCAAATAACTAGAGGAAAACAACAGAATGGGAAAGACTAGAGATCTCTTCAAGAAAATTAGAGATACCAAGGGAACATTTCATGTAAAGATGGGCTCGATAAAGGACAGAAATGGTATGGACCTAACAGAAGCAGAAGATATTAAGAAGAGGTGGCAAGAATAGTATTCTCCAGGCAAGAGCACAGAAGAGGGTTGCCATTTCCTTCTCCAATGCATGAAAGTGAGAAGTGAGAGTGAAGTCGCTCAGTCATGTCCGACTCTTCAGGACCCCATGGACTGCAGCCCACCAGACTCCTCTGTCCATGGGATTCTCCAGGCAAGAGTACTGGAGTGGGGTGCCATTGCCTTCTCCAAGAATACACAGAAGAACTGTTCAAAAAAGATCATGACCCAGATAATCACGATGGTATGATCACTCATCTAGAGCCAGACATCCTGGAATATGAAGTCAAATGGGCCTTAGAAAGCATCACTATGTACAAAGCTAGTGGAGGTGATGGAATTCCAGTTGAGGTATCTGAAATCCTCAAAGATGATGTGAAAGTGCTGCATTCAATATTTCAGCAAATTTGGAAAACTCAGCAGTGGCCATAGGACTGGAAAAGTTTTCATTCCAATCCCAAAGAAAGGCAATGCCAAAGAATGCTCAAACTACCTCACAACTGCACTCATCTCACATGCTAGTAAAGTAATGCTCAAAATTCTCCAAGCCAGGCTTCAGCAATACATGAACTGTGAACTTCCAGATGTTCAAACTGGTTTTAGAAAAGAGTGAACAAGGAGCTGCTTAATAGTAAGTTTATCATTTTGGAATAAGAATAAGTCTAGTTTTTGTCATTGTTTTTGCCATTTTGTGACCTTTATTACTACTGCATAGATGTGATTTCTAGCAGTATGTTTCTCATTACCATATTAAATGAGTTCAACAAAGGCACATTCACCCACTGCCACCTCCTAACATTATTCAATGCTGCCTGAAGCATCCCAGTCACTTTCCAGACACTGAGCAGTGAGGGACTAAATATTTCAATGCTGTTGCATTGTGATCTCCTTTTTCTGCACTTTGGCTGTATATTTATTTGTTAGAAAGGCATTCTCCCATAGTACATATAATATGCACCACAGAAGAACTAGGTGGCCCTGTAGGATTTGTAGTGTGAGCTATCCATCCATGTACTTACAGCTTTTCCTTAATGTTATTCCCATTATTCAGAAGATTGCTTTTGTTGGACTGAATGATTTCCACTGGTGCAAAGAAATTTTATATTAGCTTTCTTAGTATTTCAACACTTCAATGCATGCCTGATCTGTAGGTTTAGCTTGTTAGATTTTTCTGCAATGTATTTGCCATCCTGCAGTTTCTCACTGTTTTGATCATTTTGAAGTATAATTCTTTCCTACTTACTAAGACATTTCTTATGATATTTCATCATCAACACTGTTTCTTGTACTCTCAGAGACTGTAGAATCTTTTTGTCTTAAATAAACACTCCTATGCAAGCAGACATATGCACACACAACATGCATATATATGTGTATATATATATATATATATATATGCATGCATACAATATATATATATATTTAAGAGAAGGTTAACCACAGGAGTTAACTGTCCAGTGTTTTGCCTGGGCTAGCCAAAGAGGACTATATGTAAGGGTCAGTACTTGGGACTTTGTGTCTTCTTAGCTTTGGTATCACACAAAATTAAGTCCTTGATTTTCCGTATGATGATTTGTGATGAGGAAGATGATGCAATATAACTCTTCATAGGCTAAGTGAAGCAGAAATTGGTGGTATAAGAGTGAGTGATTGTCAACTTTTATTAATTGAAAAACTCCATTCTGATGATTCTATTGTTACTAAAATATAAGGAATTAAAAAGACTCTGCAAGAAACTCATAGAAAAGAATATTTTTTTCCTTGAAAAAAAAAATGGTCCTATTTTGTCTATCTTACTCATGCACTGATAAAATGCCCTCTTTAGAGTAGTTCTGATTATTTATGGATGACCATTGTTTTAATATTTGCTGTTGGTAAACATCTGCAAAACACTTATCACCTGCTGCACTCAAGAGATTTATGGGGAATCCAAACAGTTATATGTGTTTGATTTGACATTTTAATTAAATAGTAATTTTAAAGGTTGGGTTTGGTTGACTAAACTTTAAATCTCAGGTAAAAGTAGCATAATGAAAGGAATGCCATTTAACTAAGCAAAAGTACTTTTATTTTTATAATCTATGTTGAAAGAAAATGCTCTTCAAATACTCAAATTATCTTAAATGCTCATTATGAACATGAGAAATTATTTGGTAATTTGTATTTTGCTTTGGGCTTTCCTGATGGCTCAGAGGGTAAAGCATCTGCCTGCAGTGTGGGAGACCAGGGTTCGATCCCCGGGTCGGGAAGATCCCCTGGAGAAAGAAATAACAGCCCACTCCAGTACTCTTTTCTGTAAAATTCCATGGATGTAGGAGATTGATAGGCTACAGGCCCGTTTAGCCAATTAATTTACAATTACTATGTTTTATGAAAATCAGATGAAACATGAGTAAAACTACAGATACAAATATGTATATTATTACTGTCTGTGAGGAATAAGTGCTTGAAAAAAGAGGGCTGTATACTTTTATATATGTCTGAAATACTTCACCATCATCATCATAAAGAAATGAAGGATAAAAGGAGGGATAGAATAGCTCAAATGAATATCATAGCTATTTATAAGGACACTATTATAATGGTATTATGTTTATGGGAAAATAGAATAGAAATAAACAAACCACTAGTAATCAGCATGGGTTTTCTGAAAATGAATTGCATTTATAATACACAGTAATGTAGGATGCTTTTGTCTCATCATCAGTATTTTATACAGTATGATACAAGCAATAAATCCTTCCCACTTTTGTGATTTGGTAAAATTTTCATTGTGTTAATGGTTGATGATTTCAAAAATATAGTAGACACATTTTGTTGTGATTTTAGATGTGTTTTTGATAATAACTCATGTTGAATAGCTGTTCAGGTTTATCAGATATTTTTAGCTCCTCTTTGGCAAAGTTTTATCTCTCATTCGCCTGTTTATTAATTTGTTCTACTGATTCATGTAAAATATATATGACATTTTTATATTATAAAGTAATTAACTTCCTTTCCTGTTTTTTTTTTTTTTTTTCTTTTTACCGTGAATATTTTCTGAATTTTGTTGGCCTTTTTATAACTTGTTTTAAATTGTGAAGTTGCTCAGTCGTATCCGACTCTTTGCGACCCCATGGACTGTAGCCTATCAGGCTCCTCCGTCCATGGGGTTTTCCAGGCAAGAGTGCTGGAGTGGATTGCCATTTTCTTCTCCAGGGGATCTTCCTGACCCAGGAATCGAACTCAGGTCTCCCACATTGCAGGCAGATGCTTTTACCATCTGAGCCACTAATAATAAAATTTGGCAATATTTTTCTTTCTGATATTTTCTATCAGTATAAATTTTCATGTTTCCGTTCATAATATATAGAAATTTAATTTTCTCTTTAGTTTTTTTGGCTTAATTCTTACTTAGTGTTGCTGATTATGACTCTTGAGTTTGTTGAGAACATTTACTTCTCTCCATCCTCTGCCCTGAGAGCATTTTGTCAACCTTGATTCTGTAGATTATTGCATGAGTTACCTCATTCTCTCCATTCCAGTTTTGCCTTTTATCAATCCACTTTCTATGATTCAAACTGAGTGATCTGTTCATTTCACTTTGATACTTGGAATCTGTTCTGGTTTTCTAATGCATAAGCAAACATTACCTCACGCCCTGTGTGATTGCCTGCTGAGCCTTGTTCCCAGCACTTTAATGCTTCTACATTTCACCTCAGTCAAATGCAGTGTTTTTTAGTTTCATGAGTGCAATAAACACTATCTTTCTTTTGTGGCTTTTCATGCCTTCTTCCTGATAATTTCCTTTTTCATGTTTGCCTTCAAGTCTTGCCCAAGTTCATGCTTACTTAATACATTGAGCCAATATTCATTAAGGGCTATTTTGATCAAGATAGAATTAGTATATAATCTTCAGAATTTGCAGTTTAGTTGTGAAGACATAAAGTAGAAGATAAAAGAAAATATGAAATTGATATGAAATTATAATTTATGACAAATATTATTTAAAAAATAGGTCCAATGAAATAAAATAGCAAGAGGTAAATAATTTATGCTATAAGAAAATAAGAGGTAAATAATTTATGCTATAAGGAAATACAAAATAGCATCTGAAAAAGTGGCACTTGAATTTAGAATTGAAGAAATAATGGAAATAAACCAGGATACAAGTAGAATAAGAATGCCTGTGATTCAGGTAATTCTTTAGACATCACTATTTCTAGGAAGCTCTGTAACTGCTTAATTAGCTTAAGCTCTGTGTTCAGAGAAAACCTTCATCTCTTCTTATTATAACTTGTTCTTATTATAGTCATTAAATAATAATAGCAATGTACTCTATGAGCTATGATTTATATATGTTTTTCTATTTCTGGGTAAAGGTGCCACACTGTGTGGTCTGATAGTATTTATACTCATATCAATTCACACCTATCACTTTCCCATCACAGTCATTTCAGAATCATATCTTTGTATATAAGAATAGGGTACTATGCCTTCAGCTCTGATAGACTCCAACTTGCAAAGGTCACTGATGTCTTTCCCCAGAAAGCACTTAAGTATAAGTGCTTCCAAAATTGCATTTTTATGAAGTTTAAAAGTCTGGTTGCCATCCACAATATTTAATACATAAATATTATCTAGATGACCTTCCCGAATTCTTAATGGTATATGTAAGCTTTCCTATTTGCCACCAATCACTGCTACAGATCGGAGACATCTCATTCACCACTGAAACTCCTGGCTATCCCTTGCTGATTGAGAGCTGAATGGTTATATTTAAACCACATTAATAAGGTTTGTTTTTACAGGAATAATCATTTATAAAGTCACCTGATCTCCTTGTTGTAAGAATCTTCCTATGTTGCATTTGCTGTTCTCTGAGTCCAGTTTGCTCTTCCTCCCCAAATCTCAATGGTTCAATCCATCACCACTTTCAAGTGTCTGTTTTAAATGTAATCTCCTTAATAAAACTTTACCTGACCATGGTATTTTCTATAGCACCTATATTCCAAACCACATATTATCCACCATCCATTCCCTTCATTTTTCTTCATATCAGTCAACCCAATGTTATGAGGTTGATAGGATGAGATCAGTTGGTAAAAATTTACAACATTTTGGACCTGCTATTCATTGCTTGATGAAGGTGATATGTTCTATATCCTTAACTGAGAAAACATGGGCCCTAGTCCAATGAGAGTTTCAATCCTACCTCTAAGATTCACAGTTACTGTAAGCAGTTTTATTATGTTTCTCCAAAGTCCTCTCAAACATAGCATCATCCACATTCAGTGCTTTCAAATACCTCATTCCTCTACTGTCAGATGAGGAGATGATGCCCTCCCTCAGATGACCCAAAACACTTTCTCAAACATTCTGACCCTACTGGACAAATACTGAAGGTCCATGTCCCCTTATCCTTCTCCATGATAGAGACTAGTCTGTCTGTGCTCAGTCATTTCTACTACTACTAAGTCGCTTCAGTCGTGTCCGACTCTGTGCGACCCCACAGACGGCAGCCCACCAGGCTCTGCCTTCCCTGGGATTCTCCAGGCAAGAACACTGGAGTGGGTTGCCATTGCCTTCTCCGTCATTTAGTTGTATCCTATTCTTTGTGACCCCATGGACTGTAACCCGCCAGACTCCTCTGTCCATGGGATTTTTCAGAATACTGAGGTGAGTTGCCATTTTGTACTCCAGGGGATCTTCCTGACCCAGGGATCAAACCTTTGTCTCCTGTGTCTCCTGCATTGCAGGCAGATTCTTTACCAGCTGAGCCATTGGGGAAGACCAATAAATCTTACTAGTATCTATGTCTTTCTTAATTTCTTTCTTTTTAATAGCTCTGTCTCTCTACTAGGCAATTCAAAATTGCTATTCTTTTTTATTTGAAAACATATTGTTCTTTGTTTAGCATTCTTTAACTGACACAAATTTAATATTCCAGACTTTTTAAGCACTGCCACAATTAGAGATGTGTATAGACTCTGAGAAAGGGACACAGGACTATGAATTAATGGTTCCTTAATATTATTTCTTAAATCATTGATCACAGACCTATAGGTCTTCTGGATTGTTTAATAGAATGTCCTCTAAATATCTCATGCTGCTCACCTCACTTCCCATTAGAACGGAGAACACTTTGCTCCTAGTAGGGAGCTTTTCCTTCATCTTCCTTTTTTGTTCCTCTGGTGTTAGTGAATATACAGAGTCAGACTCTCTATACTTAGAGCTCTGGTGCCTCCCTTTCAGAGACTTTTGTCCCTGACTTCAGTAATCCTTTCCAAGAGTTTTTTTTTTTTTTTTAATGATTATCTGATAGTCTGAGTAAGCAACTTTTGCATATGGAGGAGTAGGTAGAAGATTTTTTCAGGTGCATTCAGACATGTGGTTTATTTTTAACCCTCAAATTCCTTTTGAGACTTTGGGCTTATCACAGGATTATAGAGATATGCATAACCATTTGCACTCTGACCGAAAGGGCAATGTAAAGAAACATATGAAATCTGTTACTAATAAATTAAAGACTGAAATTTATTGTTACTTGAAATTCACTGTCAAAGATGGCTTTTCTTTTCTCCTCCTCATGCATATGTCCAATGGTTGTCTCTCTAAGCTTGAAGGAGTAGGCCACAAAATGGGCAGTGCTATTGGAAGTGCCTCAATTTTATTGATTATATTTAAATGAATTATTTATCAGGGTTTGGCTGACTTTTGCTAAAGTCTGAAGTCATGTTTCCTAAAAAACATGCAAAATGATGGAGGCATAACAGAGATGGAAGGAAGAACATTAACAGAAAGAAGAGAAAAGAGAGAGGAACTGTTTCGCATGTATGGAGAAAATTACAGAGTAGGGGAAGGAACCCAAAGGAACTGAAAGGTAGGTCAGGGTCCTACCATGGACTAGAGGGCATTGAAATTGCCTTGTTTTCAGCTCATTAAGTGGACTTCTCTGGTGGCTCAGTTGGCTAAGAATCCAGCTGCAATGTGGGAGCCCCAGATTTGATGTCTGGGTAGAGAAGATCCCCTGGAGAAGGAAATGATAACCCACTTCAGAATTCTTGCCAGGGAAATCCCATGGACACAGTTGGACACGACTAAGTGACTAAACCACAACCATCAGCTCAATAAAGAATGGAAACTGTGTATGCAGAAAAGAACTAGTTCTAAGTTATTGCAAAGTTTCCCTGTTCACTCTGCACTACAGAAACAAATTCTCTGTCTACTCCATGCTAAAATGATTTTTTAATTGTAAAATTGGTTGTGTGTTTATTCATAGAATAGTTCCTTTATGATCTATGGGTAATCTCTGGGCAGATATTATGTCTAGAAGACAATCTGGGTGATTGAATGATACAGAGATCATTTTGAATGCTTAATAAATGGTAACTGACAATGCTAGTCCAAACTTTGATAATCTTTTGGCAGTTTTTATATGATTTGGAAGTGTATTTCTACACAGACAGTTCATACTTCTCATTGTTTATCAAAGGAAGACTGTAAATAAGAGAAAACTGAAACAGTAAAAAGGAAAGGAATTAAGCAGCAAAGGTTATATACAAAATCATGTATGTGTATAACAGACACGGGCTCAATCCCTGAGTCAGGAAGAGCCCCTCTTCCAAGGGAACCCTCTCCCGTATTCTTTTCTTTTTTTTAATTGAAGGACAATTGCTTTACAGAATTTTGCTGTTTTCTGTTAAACCTCAACATGAATCAGCCATAAGTATACATATATGCCCTCCCTTCTGAAACCCCCTCACATCTCCCTCCCTTTCCCACCCCTCTAGGTTGATACAGAGCCCCTCTTTGAGTTACGAAAACCATAGAGCAAATTCCCGTTGGCTGTCTATTCCACATATGGTGATATAAGTTTCCATGTTACTCTTTCCATACCTCTCACCCTCTTCTCCACTTTCCCTGTGTCCATAAGTCTGTTTTCTAGTCTATTTCCCCATTGTTGCCCTGTAAATAAATTCCTCAGTACTGTTTTTCTAGATATGTGTGTTAGAATATGATATTTATATTTTTCTTTCTGACTCATTTCACTTTATAAAATAGGTTCTAGATTAATCCACCTCATCAGAACTGACTCAAATGCATTCCTTTTGATGGCTGAGTAATATTCTGTTTTGTATATGTACCACAACTTCTTTATCCATTCATCTGTCGATGGACATCTGGGTTGTTTCCATGTTCTAGGTATTTTAAATAGTGCTGCAATGAACAATGGTATACATGTGTCTTTTTCAATTTTGGTTTCCTAGGGTATATGCCTAGGATTGGGTTGCTGGTGGTTTCATTCCTACTATTTTAAGGAATCTCCATACCATCTTCCATAGTGGTTGTATCAATTTGCAATCCCACCAACAGTGCAAGAGCATTCCCTTTTCTCCACACCATCTCCAACATTTATTGTTTGCAGATTTTTTGATGATGGCCATTCTGACCTGAGTGAGGTGATATCTCATTGTGGTTTTGATTTGCATTTCTATAATAATGAGTGATGTTGAGCATCTTTCCATGTGTTTGCTAGCCATCTGTATGTCTTCTTTGGAGAAATGTCTGTTTAGGTCTTTTTCCCACTCTTTGATTGGGTTGTTTGTTTTCTGGCATTAAGTTGTATGTATGCTTGTATATTTTGGAAATTAATCCTTTGTCAGTTGTCTCATTTGCTATTATTTTTTCCCATTCCGAGGGTTGTCTTTTCACTTTGCTTATAGTTTCCTTTGCTGTACAAAAGTTTTTAAGTTTCAACAGTTCCCACTTGTTTACTTTTGTTTTTATTTCCATTTCTCTAGGAGGTGGGTCATAGAGGATACTACTTTGATTTTTGTCATGGAGTGTTCTGCTTATATTTTCCTCTAAGATTTTTATAGTTTCTGGTCTTACATTTAGGTCTTTAATCCATTTTGAGTTTATCTTTGTATACAGTGTCAGGAAGTTTTCTAATTTCATTCTTTTCCATGTAGTTGTCCAGTTTTCCCAGCACTATTTATTGAAGAGGTTGTCTTTGCCCCATTGTATATTCTTGCCTCCCTTGTCAAAAATAAGATACCTTTAGGTGTATGGGTTTATTTCTGGGCTTTCTATCTTGTTCCGTTGGTCTATACTTCTGTTTTTGTGCCGGTACCATACTGTCTTGATGACTGTAGTTTTGTCATATAGTCTAAAGTCAAGAAGCTTGATTCCTCCAGCTCCATTCTTCTTTCTTAAGACTGCATTGGCTATTTGGGGTCTTTTGTGTTTCCCTATGAATTCTGAAATTTTGGTTCTAGTTCTGTGAAAAATGCCATAGGTAATTTGATAGGGATCACACTGAATATATAGACTGCATTTCGTAGTATAGTCATTTTCACAATATTGATTCTTCCTACAAAGGAACATGGAATATCTCTCCATATGTTTATGTCATCTTAGATTTCTTTCATCAGTGTCTTATAAGTTTCTGTGTACAGTTCTTTTATCTCCTTAGGTAAGTTTATTCTTATTTAATTCTTTTTATTGCACTGGTGAATGGGATTGATTCCTTAATTTCTCTGAATTTTCATTGTTAGTATATAGAAATGTATGTGATTTCTGTGTATTGATTTTGTATCCTGCAACTTTGCTAAATTTACTGATTAGCTCTAGTAATTTTCTGATCCTATCTTTAGGATTTTCTATGTACAGTATCATGTCATCTCCAAACAGTGAGAGTTTTACTCCTTCTTGTCTGAGCTGAATTCCTTTTATTACTTTTTATTCTCTGATTGCTGAAGCTAGGACTTCCAGAGCTATGTTTAATAATAGTGGTGGAAGTGGACACCCTGGTCTTGTTCCTGATCTTAGGGGAATGCTTTCAGTTTTTCACCATTGAGAATGTTTGCTGTAGGTTTATCACATATGGCCTTTAATATGTTGAGGTAGGTTCCTTCTATGCCAATTTTTTGAAGAGTTTTAATTATAAATAGGTGCTGAGCTTTGTCAATGGCTTTTTCTGCATCTATTGAGATTATCATAAGGTTTTTACCTTTCATTTTATTAAAATGTGTATCACATTTATTTGCATATATTGAAGAATCCTTGCATTTCTGGAATAAACCCATCAGGATTATGGTGTATGAGCTTTTTGAAGTTTTGCTGAATTTTGTTCCCTAACATTTCATTGAGGATTTTTGCATCTATCTTCATCAGTGATATTGACTTGCAGTTTTCATTTTTTGTCTGGTTTTGGTATCAGGGTGATGGTGACCTTGTAGAATGAATTTGGAAGTGTTCCTTCCTCTGCAATTTTTTGAAAGAGTTTTAGAATGATAGGCATTAGCTTTTCTCTAAGTGTTTGATAGAATTCTTTTGTGAAACCATCTTGTCCTTAGCTTTTGTTTTATGGGATTTTTTTTTTTTTTTTTATCACAGCTTCAATTTCAATGCTTGTAACTGGGTTGTTCATAATTTCTATATCTTCCTGTTTCAGTCTTGAAAGATTGAACTTGTTTAAGCATCTGTCCATTTCTTCCAGGTTATCTTTTTTATTGCCATATAGTTGTTCATAATAATCTATTATAATCCTTTGTATTTCTGCATTGTCTGTTGTGACCTCTCTTATTTAATTTCTAATTTTGTTGATTTGATTCTTCTCTCTTTTTTCTTGATAAGTCTGGCTAAAAGCTTGTCAATTTTGTTTATCTTCTCACAGAACCTGTTTTTAGTTTTATTAATCTTTACTACTATTGTTTCTTTCACTTCTTTTTACATTTGTTTCTCCTGGGATCTTTATTATTTCACTCCTTCTGCTATTTTTTTTTCTTCTTTTTCCAGCTGTTTTAGGTGTAAAGTTAAGTTGTCTATTCAATGTTTTTTCTTGTTTTTTTGAGGTAGGATTGTATTGCTATAAACTTCCCTCTTAGAAATGCTTTGGCTGCATCCCATAGGTTTTCAGTTGTGTTTTCATCATAGAAATTCTTTGATTTCCTTTTTGATTTCATCAGTAAACATGTTGGTTATTTAGAAACATCTTTTTTAATCTCCATGCATTTGTATTTCTTACAGTTTTTTTTTTTTTCTTTCCTTCTTGTAATTGGTATCTAGTCTCATAGCATTGTTGTCAGAGAAGATGCTTGATATGATTTCAATTTTTTTAAATTTCCTGAGATTTGGCTTGTGACCCAAGATGTGGTCTATCCCGGGGAATGTTCCATGTGTATTTGGAAAAGAAGGTGCGTTCTTCTGCATTTGGATGGAATGTCCTGAAGATATCAATGAGATCCATCTTATCTAATGTATCATTTAAGACTTGTGTTTCCTTATTAATTTTCTGTTTTGATGATCCATCTGTTGGTGTGAGTGGGGTGTCAAAGTCTCCTACTATTATTGTGTTACTGTTAGTTTCTCCTTTTATGTCTGTTAGTGCTTGTCTTGTGTATTGAGTTGCTCCTATATTGAGTGCATGCTGCTGCTGCTGCTAAGTAGCTTCAGTCGTGTCCAATTCTGTGTGACCCCATAGACAGTGGCCCACCAGGCTCCCCCGTCCCTGGGATTCTCCAGGCAAGAACACTGGAGTGGGTTGCCATTTCCTTCTCAAATGCATGAAAGTGAAAAGTGAAAGTGAAGTCGCTTAGTCGTGTCCGACTCTTCGTGACCGCATGGTCTGCAGCCTACCAGGCTCCTCCGTCCATGGGATTTTCCAGGCAAGATTACTGGAGTTGGGTGCCATTGCCTTCTCCATACTGAGTGCATAGATATTTACAATTGTTATGTCTTCTTCTAGGATTGATCCCTTACTCATTATGTAGTGTGCTTTCTTATCTTTTATAAGGAATAAATATCTTGTATTTATTTTAAGGTCTATTTTGTGTGACATGAGGATTGCTACCCCAGCTTTCTTTTCATTTCTATTTGCATCAAATTTATTTTTCTATCCTCTCACTTTTAGTCTATATGTGTCTTGAGGTCTCGGGTGGGTTTCTTGTAGGCAGCATATATACAGGTCTTGTTTTTGTATCCATTTAGCCAGTCTGTGTCTTTTGGTTGGAGGATTTAATCCATTTACATTTAAAATAGTTATTGATATATATGTTCCTGTTGTAATTTTCTTAATTGTTTGGGGTTGATTTTGTAGATCTTTTGTCTTCTCTTGTATTTCTTGACTATATAAGTCATTTTAACATTTGTTGTAAAGCTGCTTTGGTGGTACTGGATTCTCTTAACTTTTGTTTGTCTAAAAACCTTTTGATTTCTCCATCAATTTTGAATGAGATCCTTGCCAGGTACAGTAATCTTGATTGTAGATTTTTCCCTTTCAGTACTTTAAATATGTCCTGCCATTCCCTCCTGGCCTGCAGAGTCCTGCTGAAAGATCAGCTGTTAAGCATTTGAGGTTTCCCTTGCATGTTACTTGTTGCTTCTCCTTTGCTGCTTTTCATATTCTTTCTTTGTGTTTAGGCTTTGTTAGTTTGATTAGTATATGTCTTAGCATTTTTCTCCTTGTATTTATCCTGTATGGGACTCTTTTTGCCTCTTGGGCTTGACTGACTATTTCCTTTTGCATGTTGGGGAAATTTTGAACTACAATCGCTTCAGAAATTTTCTCATACCCTTTCTTTTTCTCTTCTTCTGCGACCCCTATAATTCAAATGTTGATGTGCTTGATATTGTCCCAGAGGACTCTGAGACTATCCTCAGTTCTTTTCATCCTTTTTAATTTATTCTGCTCTTTAGAAATTATTTCTACCATTTTATCTTCCAGCTCACTGATTCCTTCTTCTGCTTCAGATATTCTGCCATTGATTCCTTCTAGAATATTTTTTTTTTTTTTAATTTCCGTAATGGTGTTGTTTGTCTCTGTATGTTTATTCTTTAATTCTTCTAGGTCTTTTAATTGATTCTTGCATTTTCTCCAATTTGTTTTCAGTGTTTTGATCCTCTTTACTATCATTCTGAATTCTTATTCAGGTAGTTTGCCTATTTCCCCTTCATTTATTTGGACTTCTGTGATTCTAGTTTGTTCCTTCATTAGTGTATTATTTCTCTGTCTTTTCATTATTATTATTATTTTAACTTATTGTGTTTGAGGTCTCCTTTTCCCAGTCTTCAAGGTTGAATTCTTTCTTTCTTGGTTTCTGCCCTCCTGAGGTTGGTCCAGTGTTATGTATAAGCTTCATATAGGGTGAGATTTGTGCTGAGTTTTTGTTTGTTTGTTTTTCTTCTGATGTGCAAGGCTGAGTGAGGTGTTAATCCTGTATGCTGATGACTGGGTTTGTGTTTTTGTTTTGCTTGTTATTTAGATGACATCCTGCACAGGGTGCTACTGGTGGTTGGGTGATGTGGGTTTTATATTCAAGTGGTTTCCTTTGTGTAAGTTCTCACTATTTGATACTCCCTAGGATTAGTTCTCTGGTAATCCAAGGCTTTGGAATTAGTGCTCTCACTCAAAAGCCTCAGGGTTTGACCTCTTTCAACCAAGATGGAATAGCCAATACCTGTACCTTTCTGCTGAAACTAATTCTGATATTAATTGGGCAGGATCCAGTCTCCTTCCATTTGTGGCTTTGCCTCTGAGAAGTCATGGAGTATTCTTCCTTCAGATCCCTCAGGGATCCAGGGTCTAAATGTTCAGAGAGGAACATGCAAGGTTTCAGCTCACCTTTCCAAGTGCTGCCTAGGGCTCTCAAAGCAAAAGTACCCTGACCTCACATCTTTGGCTGAGTCCAGCAACTCCTTGGGCTGTCCCAGCAGTAAGCTGCCTCCACCTCCATCCTACAGGTGCCTAGAGCCCTCTCAAGTATTCTTGCCTGGAGAATCCCATGGAAAAAAGTGCCTGGTGGGTTAGAGTCCATAGGGTCATCAAGTCTTAGGACATGCCTGAAGTGACTTAGCATGCATGCACACATGCATGTAAGCAAAGACCTGCACTCTAAGATTTTAGAATATGTTTACTTTTCTTTCTTTAACTTTTAGTTCCATTATACAAAAATATGCTAAAATAAAAGACTTTTGTTTTGTAAAAGTAGTTAGAGTTTGGGCCAGAGTATGTCTATATACATGGATATCAGTGTATTTATCACGGTTTATTAATAGAGTCTAAGAGAGTTCCTTTTACATACTTTATTTGCACTGGTTGCTGTTTAGTCGCAAGTAGTGTCTGACTCTTTTGTGATCCCGTGGACTGTAGCCCACCATGTTCATCTCCACGGATTTCCCAGGCAAGTATACTGCAGTGAGTTGCCATTTCCTTCTCTAGGGGATCTTTGCAGACCAGGGATTGAATCCACATCTCCTGTACTGGCAGGCAGATTGCTTACCACTGAGCCACTGGGGAAACCCTCATTTTATTTGCACTGCTTGTCATCAAATCAGAAATGATACAGCAAGATATAAGGAGAATGTGCTAAATTATTTTATTTGATTTCATTTGAATAGAAGATAGAGTTTATTTAATTCTTTTTAAAATCAAAGAGAGAATAAACTCAAATTATGTAATTCCAATTTTGTAACACTTCCTCTCTTGCACAGTCTACTGAAAGTACTGGCTAATTATATTTTATATGAAACAAGAACATAATTTCCAATGTTTTGACAATCAACAAATTGCACATTAGTTAGTTGTAAATAAAATTATTAGAAACAGTTGTCCTTGTTTGTAGATTCTGCTTTGAAAGAGTAAATTAATTTAAGGGTCATCATTCACAAGAAATGTATTATAATATCAAAGCAATAGTTATGAAAAATCAGAAACAGAGACCAAAGCCTACCTACTAAATAGCAGAAGAAATCTAATATTGCAACAAGATAAAAGAAGAAAGCATGTGAGGTCTATGATATCAGCATGGTGCCTTCTGGTAATCAGATTTTCAGTCATGATTCATTTGGCTCAATTATTTTACTAATAATGTTATCTGTGCTATAATATAAACATTATACTGGTTTCCACTGAGAAATGTAAATTACAGGTTGTCAAGCATCTTTTCTTGAGGATTCTTTCATTGTCAATTAATTGGTAGAAATGTCAGCTTCTTTACACTTTGAGAACAATAGTTCTTGAAGTATATTAGCAAGAATGGCTATATAGAAATCATAATCTTTCTATAATAAGATTTGGATAGCCTAACTAAAACAGGGACTTTATTTGAATATGGCCTGTAATTATTTAGCTTTTGTAAAAATGTCATAATTTAGTCATAAATATCATTTTCCATATGTAGGAGGATGGTTTGAAATATGTCTGATTTTCTTACCAATTAGTATTCATTAGGTAGGCATCCTAGGTGGCAATAGTGAAGAAGAATCTACCTGCCAATGCAAGAGATGTAAGAGATGTGGGTTTGATCCCCAGGTCAGGAATATACCCTGGAGGAGGAAATAGCAACCCATTCCAGCATTCTTGCCTGGAGAATACCATGGACATAGGAGCCTGGCAGGCTACAGTACATAGGGTTGCAAGAGTTGGACGTGACAGAAGCAACTTAGCACACAGCATGTCAGGATTGAGGAATGTGAGGCTTCAGAAAGTGAATAATCCAGTCAGCTTTACAAAAGAATATCTGTATTTAAGTTTAAAGGATATGTCACAGTTTAGGTACTTCAGGCAGTTGATCCTGATCCAGAGATAAGCAAGCTAAAAGTGTACTCCAAAGTGTTTGTGAGTTCACCACCTGTGGAAGAGAATGGAATAAGGCAGGGCTGTCCACAAGGAGAATTTGGGCTAAATTGCATGCTCAGGAAGGCATTACTTCACTCTCCAGCGATTGAAGCTGAAATAGCCTTTTGGAACTCTCTCAAACTTGGGAGATGTGGACAGTTCATTATATACTGATGTAACTTAGTCATTGAATATGGCCTGCCCTAGAAAGGTGGTTTAACTTAGGCAAAAAGGCATCCTCAGCAGAGGTAACTCCCAAAGAGAGCTGAATGCTGAGGGCTTTCTGCAGGCAGTACTCCCAGTAGTGGAGGAATAAACTGCCAATTCCAAATGAGGATTTGAGAAATCTCACTACATGTATATGTAAGTTCAGTTCAGTTCAGTTCAGTCGCTCAGTGGTGTCTGACTCTTTGCAACCCCATGAATCACAGCACGCCAGGCTTCCCTGTCTATCACCAACTCCCGGAGTCCACTCAAACTCATGTCCATTGAATCGGTGATGCCATCCAGCCATCTCATCCTCTATCATCTCCTTCTCCTCCTGCCCCCAACCCCTCACAGCATCAGGGTCTTTTCCAATGAGTCAACTCTTCACATCAGATTGCCAAAGTATTGGAGTTTCAGCTTTAGCATCAGTCCTTCCAAAAACACCCAGGGCTGATCTCCTTTAGAATGGGCTGGTTGGATCTCCTTGCAGTCCAAGGGACTCTCAAGAGTCTTCTCCACCACCACAGTTCAAAAGCATCAATTCTTCAGCGCTCAGTTTTCTTCACAGTCCAACTCTCAAGGTACATATATATGCATGGGTCAAATGTACCCATATGTATATGTATATATGTGCATATGAATATGTATATATACACATATGTATATATAATGTCTGCTAAAAGTACTGGTGAAGTTATGATTCTTATTAGACTTTAATATGTAACAAAATAAAATTAAACTTATTAAAATGTAATGATGTCATGATAGGAAGATAATTTCTCAGTTACACACTATTTTAAGTTAAGACATTAAGATAAAAACAATGACATTTATGTAGTAAAGCAATAGCTTTCTATAGGTAGTAAGACTTGGAATTCTGTCTTTAAAATTATAAATTACATTAAGGTGTACTAGCTACAGATTCACTATATTTCTTGCTGCTGCCCATAAAATAATAACAACAATTAAAAAATGCCTTTAAATGACAATTCTTTTGAATATCAATTTAAAAGAAGAGAAGTGAAAGGCAAAGGGGAAAAAGAAAGATATACCCATCTGAATGCAGAGTTCCAAAGAATAGCAAGGAGAGATAACAAAGCCTTCCTGCATGATCAATGCAAAGATCTAGAAATCTCTTCAAGAAAATTAGAGATACCAAGGGAACATTTCATGCAAAAGTGGACACAATAAAGGACAGAAACATTATGGATCTAACAGAAGCAGAGAATATGAAGAAGAGGTGGCAAGAATATACAGAAGAACCATACAAAAAGGATCTCATGACCCAGATAACCACGAAGGTATGATTACTCATCTAGAGCCAAACGTCTTAAAATGTGAAGTCAAGTAGGCCTTAGGAAGCATCACTACAAACAAAGCTAGTTGAGTTTATGGAATTTTAATGGAGCTATTTCAAGTCCTAAAAGATGATGCTGTGAAAGTGCTCCATTCAATATGCCAGCAAATTTGGAAAACTCAGCAGTGGCCACAGGACTGAAAAAGGTCAGTTTTCATTCCAATCCCAAAGAAGGACAATGCCAAAGAATGTTCAAACTACCACACAATTGCACTCATCTCACATGCTAGCAAACTAATGCTCAAAATTCTCCAAGCTAGGCTTCAACAGTACATGAACTGAGAACTTCCATAAATTCAAGCTGGATTTAGAAAAGGCAGAGGAACCAGAGATTAAATTGCCAACATCTGTTGGATCATAAGAAAAGACAAGAGAATTCCAGAAAAACATCTACTTCTGCTTCATTGACTATACTAAATCCTTTCACTGTGTGGATCACAACAAGCTGTTGAAAATTCTTCAGGAGATGGAAATACCAGACCACCTTACCTGCCTCTTGAGAAATCTATATGCAGGTTAAGAAGCAAGAGTTAAAACTGGACATGGAACCATGGACTGGTTCCAAATTTGAAAGGAGTACATCAAGGCTGTATATTGTTACTTTCTTGTTTAACTTATATGCATATGGCCTCATGCTAAATGCCAGATTGGATGAAGCACAAACTGGAATCAAGATTTCAGGGAGAAATATCATTAACCTCAGATATGCAGAAACCACCCTTATGGCAGAGAGTGAAGAAGAACTAAAGAGCCTCTTGCTGAAAGTGGAAGAGGAGAGTGAAAAAAAGCTGACTTAAAATTCAATATTTACAAAATGAAGATGATGGCATTTAGTCCCATCACTTCATGGAAAATAGATAGAGAAAGAATAGAATCAGTTATAGACTTTATTTTCTTGGACTTCAAAATCACTGCAGATGGTGACTGCAACCATGAAATTAAAAGATGCTTGATCCTTAGAAGAAAAGCTATGACAAACTTAGCATATTATGAAGCAGAGACATTAGTTTACCAACAAAGGTCCAACTAGTCAAAGCTGTTTTTTAAAGTAGTCATGTATGGATATGAGAGCTGGACCATAAAGAAGGCTGAGAGCTGAAGAACTGATGCTTCTGAGCTGTGGTGTTCGTAAATACTCTTGAGAGTCCCTTGGACAGCAAGGAGATCAAACAAATCAGTCCTGAAGGAAATCAGTCCGGAAGATTCATTGGAAAGACTGATGCTGAAGGTGAAGCTCCAATACTTTGGCCATCTTCTGTGAAGAACTGACTCATTGGAAAATACTCTGATGCTGGGAAAGATTGAATCCAGGAGGAGAAGGGGATGACAGAGGATGAGATGGTTGGATGGCATCATTGACTCAATGGACATGAGTTTGAGCAATCTCTGGGAGAAGGTGAAGGACAGGGAATTCTGGCGTGCTGCAGTCCATGGGGTCACAAAAAGTCAGACATGGCTGAGTGATTGAACTGAACTGAAAAATGCCTTTGAATCACACACCTACACATTTTTATATTTTTGTGTTTTATCTAAATTCAAAACATTGATAAAGAATTAAATAAAACGTTAATTGTACAGGATATTAGAAGAAAGATAAGTTGTATTTTAAATATAGAAATAAACTTTTAGGATAATCAAACTACTGCTCAACATGAAAGAAGAAAAAATATATAGATTGCCAGAGAATAAGATGGTAGAGAAATAGGTGGATGCGGAGTACATCTCTCTCCATGATACATCAGGAATACACTGTCAGACACAGAAGTGCATGAATAACACCAGCTGAGAGCAGACAGGAGTACCTGACCAGTGGAAAAGAATATATAGACCCACGCAAAACTTGGTAGGATGAAGGAACTAGGGGAAAAAACAGGAGTGTTAGTAGGATTGGACCTGCTCGCATCGGGATGGGGAGCTGAAGTAGGGGTCCGATCCCCACATTGTGGCAATTGTCTAAGTCAGAGGAGAAACATTTAAGAGTGAAACAGCTGATCTGTGGTAGCCTAAATGGAATGAGAATCAGACAGTCTTTGGTGCAGCCATATATACCCAGGACAGGGACGCTGGTCCCCTGGAAGGCCCATTGGCTGGGAGCTGGAATTCAGGGATTGTGGAGCGATCCAGGGCGAGGGCTGCTGTTGACTGCAGAAAGACAGATCGAGGGGATGCGAGGGAGGATACTGTGGAGGGCATTTCCTGTGGAAGAAAGCCAGGCAGCCATGAAAGCAAGGTTTTAACTGCTAAGTCATGCATAGTGGGTGGAGTCATCACCATAGCCTCTCTCTCCACACGCCAGCATCGGCAGCTGAATGATAGAGAGGCTGGCCCATCAAACGCCTGATGCACTGCACTACTGAGTAGGACACCACCCAGGGTGCTCATTTAGGTGACTGATGCACTGAACTACAGAGTAGGACCGCTCCCAAGGTGCCCCTTTAAGTGCCTGATGTGCTGATCTACAGAGTAGGATCCCAGCCAGGGGGTCTCCTTTAGGTGCCTGACCTGCCAAACAACAGAGAAGGACCCGAGGCAAGGGAGCCATCTAAGTGCCTGAATGGAGGAGCTATGGAGAAAGACTGGCCAAAGAGGCCTTCCGATTGCCAGCTACAAGAGGCTTGAAAGAGGCTTGAAAAATGACTCCAATAGGGCCATATCTCCTGGGGCAGAGGCAGTCTATGTCCCTGCACACTTGGCGACACCAGAGTCCCTGCAAGCCAAGCAGCTGTGCCACCTTCATGCTCAACTCTCACTGGGACAGAGCTGACAGAGGCAAAAAATAGTCTCGTATCTTTGCACACAGGGTCACTTTGGTCGTGTCCAACTCTTTGCAACCTGTAGACTGTGGCCTTCCAGGCTTCTCTGTCATGGAGGGAGGTTCTCCAGGCAAGAATACTGGAGAGTATTGGCCAATACTGGTTGCCATGCCCTTCTAGTGTATGGCACTAGAAGGGTATGTATTTCCTGCAGCCCCTCCTGTCAACTCCCCCAAGTACCTGGTGCTACCAGAACCCCTGCAACCAAAGAAACTGCACCACCTCCACACCTGGCCCTCACAGGGGCAAGCCCAAGTCCTCCAGGGCAGCCTCAGTTGCAAATCCCAGTGGACGACCCACAAGCAGAGGTGGAAATAAAACCACAATTGAAGCCCAGGGGCAGTGTAGCTAAGGAAGGAGACCCAAAGCCTTTCCACCAGCTATACAAACTGCAGATTAAATCCACAGGATCAACTAGGCAGACTGTGTCTATGGAATATGTAAAAGGACATTGAGAGTTCCTGCAAAAGAAAACACACTAAGTCTGATAGCTCTGGGCTTTGGAAGCAAGAACACAAAGGAGTAGGAACAGATTAGAATCTGAACTGCCCCCACAACAGTTCCAGAGATCAGTACAGTGCTGGAGGGCATGCTAGGGAGGTGAGGTGGACTGTGATTCCAGTGAGGAAAAGGATTCTGACAGCAGAGACTCAAGATAAATATTTATTATTCTTATGTTTTGACTTGTTCTGTATATATTTTTCCTTTTTCTTTCCTCCCTCTGTTGTATTGTTGATTTTATTGGCACTATGAAATCTAATTAAGCTCTTGAGTCTTTTCCCCCCCTCAGTCACATTTTTTGCATTTTTTTTTCAGTTCAGTTCAGTCACTCAGTCATGTCCTACTCTTTGCGACCTCATGAATTGAAGGATGCCGGAGTTCACTCAGACTCATGTCCATCGAGTCAGTGATGCCATCCAGCCATCTCATCCTCTGTCGTCCCCTTCTCCTCCTGCCCCAATCCCTCCCAGCATCAGAGTCTTTTCCAATGAGTCAACTCTTCGCATGAGGTGGCCAAAGTACTGGAGTTTCAGCTTCAGCATCATTCCTTCCAAAGGAATCCCAGGGCTGATCTCCTTCAGAATGGACTGGTTGGATCTCCTTGCAGTCCAAGGGACTCTCAAGAGTCTTCTCCAACACCACAGTTCAAAAGTATCAATTCTTTGGCGCTCAGCCTTCTTCACAGTCCAACTCTCACATCCATACATGACCACAGGAAAAACCATAGCCTTGACTAGACAAACCTTTGTTGGCAAAGTAATGTCTCTGCTTTTCAATATGCTATCTAGGTTGGACATAACTTTCCTTCCAAGGAGTAAGCGTCTTTTAATTTCATGGCTGCAGTCACCATCTGCAGTGATTTTGGAGCCTAGAAAAATAAAGTCTGACACTGTTTCCACTGTTTCCCCATCTATTTCCCATGACGTGATGGGACCGGATGCCATAATCTTCGTTATCTGAATGTGGAGCTTTAAGCCAACTTTTTCCCTCTCCACTTTCACTTTCATCAAGAGGCTTTTGAGTTCCTCTTCACTTTCTGCCATAAGGATGGTGTCATCTGCATATCTGAGGTTATTGATATTTCTCCTGGCAATCTTGATTCCAGCTTGTGTTTCTTCCAGTCCAGTGTTTCTCATGATGTACTTTGCATAGAAGTTAAATAAGCAGGGTGACAATATACAGCCTTGACGTACTCCTTTTCCTATTTGGAACAGTCTGTTGTTCCATGTCCAGTTCTAAATGTTGCTTCCTGACCTGCATACAGATTTTCCAAGTGGCAGGTCAGGTCATCTTGTGTTTCCATCTCTTTCAGAATTTTCCACAGTCTATTGTGATCCACACAGTCAAAGGCTTTGGCATAGTCAATAAAGCAGAAATAGATGTTTTTCTTGAACTCTCTTGCTTTTTCAATGATCCAGCGGATGTTGACAATTTGATCTCTGGTTCCTCTGCCTTTTCTAAAACCAGCTTGAACATCAGGAATTTCACAGTTCACGTATTGCTGAAGCATGGCTTGGAGAATTTTGAGCGTTACTTTATTAGCATGTGAGATGAGTGCAATTGTGCGGCAGTTTGTGCATTCCTTGGCATTGCCTTTCTTTGGGATTGGAATGAAAACTGGCCTTTTCCAGTCCTGTGGCCACTGCTGAGTTTTCCAAATTTGTTGGCATATTGAGGGCAGCACTTTCACAGCATCATCTTTCAGGATTTGAAAGAGCTCAACTGGAATTCCATCACCTCCACTAGCTTTGTTCCTAGTGATGCTTTCTAAGGCCCACTTGACTTCACATTCCAGGATGTCTGGCTCTAGGTGAGTGATCACACCATCTTGATTATCTGCGTCGTGAAGATCTTTTTTGTACAGTTCTTCTGTGTATTCTTGCCATCTCTTCTTAATATCTTCTGCTTCTTTTAGATCCCTACCATTTCTGTCCTTTATCGAGCCCATTTTTGCACAAAATGTTCCCTTGGTATCTCTAATTTTCTTGAAGAGATGTCTAGTCTTTCCCATTCTATTGTTTTCCTCTATTCCTTTGCATTGATTGCTGAGGAAGGCTTTCTTATCTTTTCTTACTATTCTTTGGAACTCTGCATTCAGATGCTTATATCTTTCCTTTTCTCCTTTGCTTTTCACTTCTCTTCTTTTCACAGCTATTTCTAAGGCCTCCCCATACAGCCATTTTGCTTTTTTGCATTTCTTTTCCATGGGGATGGTCTTGATCCCTGTCTTCTGTAATATGTCACGAACCTCATTCCATAGTTCATCAGGCACTCTGTCTATCACATCCAGGCTCTATTTCTCACTTCCACTGTATAATCATAAGGAATTTGATTTAGGTCATACCTGAATAGTCTAGTGGTTTTCCCTACTTCCTTCAATTTAAGTCTGAATTTGGTAATAAGGAGTTCATGATATGAGCCACAGTCAGCTCCTGGTCTTGTTTTTGCTGACTGTATAGAGCTTCTCCATCTTTTTCTGCAAAGAATATAATCAATCTGATTTCAGTGTTCACCATCTGGTGATGTCCATAGCAAACTGGTTTGCTATGACCAGTGCATTTTCTTGGCAAACTCTATTAGTCTTTGCCCTGCTTCATTCCGTATTCCAAGGCCAAATTTGCCTGTTACTCCAGGTGTTTCTTGACTTCCTACTTTTGCATTCCAGTCTCCTATAATCAAAAGGACATCTTTTTTGAGTGTTAGTTCTAAAAGGTCTTGTAGGTCTTCACAGAACTGTTCAACTTCAGCTTCTTCAGTGTTACTGGTTGGGGCATAGACTTGGATTACTGTGATATTGAATGATTTGCCTTGGAAACGAACAGAGATCATTCTGTCGTTTTTGAGATTGCATCCAAGTACTGCATTTTGGACTCTTTTGTTGACCATGATGGCCACTCCATTTCTTCTGAGGGATTCCTGCCTGCAGTAGTAGATATAATGGTCATCTTAGTTAAATTCACCCATTCCAGTCCATTTTATTTCACTGATTCCTAGAATGTCGACATTCACTCTTGCCATCTGTTTGATCACTTCCAATTTGCCTTGATTCATGGACCTGACATTCCAGGTTCCTATGCAATATTGCTCTTTACAGCATCGAACATTGCTTCTATCACCAGTCATATCCACAGCTGGGTATTGTTTTTGCTTTGGCTCCATCCCTTCATTCTTTCTGGAATTATTTCTCCACTGATCTCCAGTAGCATATTGGGCACCTACTGACCTTGGGAGTTCCTCTTTCAGTATCCTATCATTTTGCCTTTTCATACTGTTCATGGGGTTCTCAAGGCAAGAATACTGAAGTGGTTTGCCATTCCCGTCTCCAGTGGACCACATTCTGTCAGATTTCTCCACCATGACCCGCCTGTCTTGGGTTGCCCCACGGGCATGGCTTAGTTTCATTGAGTTAGACAAGGCTGTGGTCCTAGTGTGATTAGACTGACTAGTTTTCTGTGAGTATGGTTTCAGTGTGTCTGCCCTCTGATGCCCTCTTGCAACACCTACCATCTTACTTGGGTTTCTCTTACCTTGGGTGTGGGGTCTCTTTTCATGGCTGCTCCAGCAAAGCTCAGCCCCCTCCTTACCTTGGACGAAGGGTATCTCCTCACCGCTGCCCTTCCTGACTTTCAATGTGGGATAGCTCCTCTAGGCCCTCCTGCGCATGCGCAGCCATGGCTCCTTCAGGTAGCTCCTCCTGGCCGCCACCCCTGACCTCGGACTTGGATAGCTCTTCTCAGCCATTCCTGTGCCGTTGCAGCCTGGCACTCTCGACCGCTGCCCCTGACCTCGGACGTGGGGGTAGCTCCTCTTGGCCACACTTGGTGTGCTGGTCACAGCCGCCCACCCTTACATTTTTTATTGTTGCTATAAACCTCTGCCTCTACACTGGGCTTTTGCAGCTCTGTGGAGTTTTGTTTTTTTCCCTTTCTTTTTTTTAGTTTTAATTTTTAAACCCATTATCATTTTTTCCACATTTACTCTTTTATTTTCTTTTCCTACTGTTCTTTTCCCCTTGCAGTTAATCTTTAATGTGTATAAATCTTCTTTATCTACTTCTATTTAACTTTGCATATGTATTCTTTTTTTTCTTTCCTTTCCTCTCAACATATTTGTTAGTTTTATTTTCATTGCATTACTTCCCAATCGGCATCTTGTTTTAGCTTTGCTTTCCAGTTTGTGCTTTAGTTAGCTTTGTTCTTAACAGGTAGATATAATTTTTGGTTACCTTTGTTCACCAGCTCAGTCTATTGTACTTTAGTTTGTTGGGCTGTTTTGATTTCGCTTATGGATATATATGTATATGTGTATATTCAGTCATACTTTTTATTGTTGCTATAAACCTCTGCCTCAACACTGGGGTTTTGCAGTTCTTGGAGTTTCCTTCTTTTTTACCTTTTTTTCTTTTTTGTTCTTTCTCTCTCTCTCTCTTTCTCTCTCTTTTTTTTTTTTTACCTTTTTTATAATTTTAATTTTTTAAACCTATTATATTTTTTCTACATTTATGTCTTTGTTTCCCTTTCCTACTGTTATTTTCCCCTTGAAGTTAATCTTTAATTTATATAAATCTTCTTCATCTACATCTATTTAACTTTGCTTATCTATTTTCTTTCTTTCCTTTCCTCTCAGCATATTTGTTAGTTTTGCTTTCACTGCTTTATTCCCCACTTGGCACCTTGCTTTAGTTTTGTTTTCCAGTTTGTGCTTTGCTTAGTTTAGTTCTTAACAGGCAATATAATTTTTGGTTTCTTTTTGATAACTTATGGTGAAAGGTGTCAGGTTCATGATCTCTGAAGAAGATTTAGCTTAGGGACCAGGGACCAGGCTTGATCACTCAAGAGCTTTTGTGTAACAGAGTTTTATTAAAGTGAAAAAGGAACAGAGAAAGCTTCTGACACAAAAATCAGTAGGGAGTGGAGAATGCCCACTTCGCTAGTCTAAGCAAGGGAGTTATATTCTTTTTAAATTAGTTATTACAATCAATCAAAAGAACTGAGGATAGTCTCAGAGACTTCTGGGACAATATCAAATGCACCAACATTCAAATTATAGGGGTCCCAGAAGAAGAAGAGAAAAAGAAAGGGTATGAGAAAAATTTTGAAGAGATTACAGTTGAAAATTTCCCCAACATAGAAAAGGAAATAGTCAAGTCCAAGAGGCAAAAAGAGCCCAACCATCTCATCCTCTGTCGTCCCCTCCTGCCCTCAATCATTCCCAGCATCAGGGTCTTTTCAAATGATGTGAGCTCTTCACATCAGGTAGCCAAAGTATTGGAGTTTCAGATTAAACATCAGTCATTCCAATGAATATTCAAGACTGATTTCAGTGCTCCAACCACAGGATGAATACTGGCTGAATGGATACAAAAACAAAACCCATATATATGCTGTCTATAAGAAACCCACCTCAGACCTCAAGACAAATATAGACTGAAAGTGAGAGGATGGGAAAATATATTCCATGCAAATGGGAAGCAAAAGAAAGCTGGAGTAACAATCCTCATGTCACACAAAATAGACCGTACAATAAATATTACAAGAGATAACAAACGACACTACAGAGTGAGTAAGGGATGAATCCTAGAGGAAGACATAACAACTGTAAATATCTAGGCACCCAGTATAGGAGCAACTCAATACATAAGACAAGCACTAACAGACATAAAAGGAGAAACTGACAGTAACACAATAATAATAGGAGACTTTGACACCCCACTCACACCAACGGATGGATCATCAAAACAGAAAATTGATAAGGAAACACAAGTCTTAAAGGATACATTAGATGAGATGGATCTCATTGGTATCTTCAAGACATTCCGTCGAAATGCAGAAGAATACACCTTTTCAAGTGAACATGGAGCATCCTGCAGGATAGACCACATCTTGGGTCACAAATCAAACCTCAGTAAACTTAAGAAAATTGAAATTGTATTAAGCAGCTTCTCCATCCCTGTTGTAAGAATAGATATCAACTATAAGAAAAAAATCTGTAAGAAGCACAAACACATGGAGATTAAACAACATGTTTCTAAATAACCAAAAGTTTCCTGAAGAAATCAAAAGAGAAGTAAAAAACATTGTAGAAACAAAAACAATGAAAACACAACTCAAAACCTATGGGATGCAGCAAAAGCTGTTTTAGGAGGAGGTTTTAGCAGTACTATCTTACTTCAAGAAACAAGAAAAACATCAAATAGACAGCCTAAATATACACCTAAAACAACTGGAAGAGAAGAACAAAAAACACCCAAAATTAGGAGAAGGAAAGAAAACATAAAGTTCTGAGTAGAAATAAGTGAAAAGGAAAAGAAACAATAGTATGGATTAATAAACATAAAACCTGGTTTTTGAGAAGACAAACAAAATTGACAAGCCTTTATCCAGACTTATCAAGAAAAAAAGAGAAGAATCACAACAACAAAAGTAGAAATGAAAAAAGACAGGTTACAACTGATGCAGAAATACAAAGGATTATAAGAGACAATTATAAGTGAACACGGATTATAAGTGAACAACTATATGGCAATATAATGGATATCCTGGAAGAAATGGACAGATTCTTTAGTTCAGTTCAGTCACTCAGTCGTGTCCGACTCTTTGCAACCCCATGAATCGCAGCACGCCAGGCCTCCCTGTCCATCACCAACTCCTGGAGTTCACTCAAACCCATGACCATTGAGTCGGCAATGCCATCCAGCCATCTCATCCTCTGTTGTCCCCTTCTCCTCCTGCCCCCAATCCATTGGAAAAGCATCAGAGTCTTTTCCAATGAGTCAACTCTTCACATGAGGTGGCCAAAGTACTGGAGTTTCAGCTTTAGCATCAGTCCTTCCAAAGAACACCCAGGACTGATCTCCTTTAGAATGGACTGGTTGGATCTCCTTGCAGTCCAAGGGACTCTCCAGAGCCTTTTCCAATACCACAGTTCAAAAGCATCAATTCTTTGGTGCTCAGCTTTCTTCACCGTCCAACTCTCACATCCATACATGATTACTGGAAAAGCCATAGCCTTGACTATGCTTTTAAATATGCTATCTATGATGGATTCATTTTGATATTTGGCAAAACTAATACAATTATATAAAGTTTAAAAATAAAATAAAATTAAAAAAAAATAAATATGCTATCTAGGTTGATCATGACTTTCCTTCCAAGGAGTAAGCATCTTTTAATTTCATGGCTGCAATCACCATCTGCAGTGATTTTGGAGTTCCCCCAAAATAAAGTCTGACTCTGTTTCCACTGTTTCCCATCTATTTCCCATGAAGTGATGGGACCGGATGCCATGATCTCAGTTTCCTGAATGTTGAGCTTTAAGACAACTTTTTCACTCTCTTCCTTCAATTTCATCAAGAGGCTTTTTATTTCCTCTTCACTTTCTGCCATAAGGTTGCTGTCATCTGCATATCTGAGGTTATTGATATTTCTCCTGACAATCTTGATTCCAGCTTGTGCTTCTTCCAGCCCAGGGTTTCTCATGATGTACTCTGCATAGAAGTTAAATAAGCAGTTAACTTAAATAAGAAGTTAAATATACAGCCATGATGTACTCCTTTTCCTATTTGGAACCATGTCCAGTTCTAAATGTTGCTTCCTGACCTGCATACAGGTTTTTCAAGAGACAAGTCAGATGGTCTGGCATTCCCATCTCTTTCAGAATTTTCCACAGTTTATTGTGATCCACACAGTCAAAGGCTTTGGCATAGTCAATAAAGCAGAAACAGATGTTTTTCTTGAACTCTCTTGCTTTTTCGATGATCCAGAGGATGTTGGCAATTTGATCTCTGGTTCCTCTGTCTTTTCTAAAACCATCTTGAACATCTGGAAGCTCATAGTTCATGTATTGCTGAAACCTGGCTTGGAGAATTTTGAGCATTATTTTACTAGTGTGTGAGATGAATGCAATCGTGTGGCAGTTTGTGCATTCCTTGGCATTGCCTTTCTTTGGGATTGGAATGAAAACTGGCCTTTTCCAGTCCTGTGGCCACTGCTGAGTTTTCCAACTTTGCTGGCATATTGAGTGTAGCACTTTCACAGCATCATCTTTCATGATTTGAAATAGCTCAACTGGAATTCCATCACCTCCACTAGCTTTGTTTGTAGTGATGCTTTCTAAGGCCTACTTGACTTCACATTCCAGGATGTCTGACTCTAGGTGAGTAATCACACCGTCATGATTATCTGGGTCATGAAGATCTTTTTTGTACAGTTCTTCTGTGTATTCTTGCCACCTCTTCTTACTATCTTCTGCTTCTGTTAGTTCCATACCATTTCTGTCCTTTATCGAGCCCATCTTTGCATGAAATATTCCCCTGGTGTCTCTAATTTTCTTGAAGAGATCTCTAGTTTTTCCCATTTTGCTGTTTTCTTCTATTTCTTACATTGATTGCTGAGGAAGGCTTTTTTTAATCTCTCATTGCTATTCTTTGGAACTCTGCATTCAGATGGGAATATGACCCGCAATCCCACTCCTGAGGAAACCAAAATTGAAAAATACACATGTATCCCATTGTTCATTGTAGCACTATTTACAATAGCTAGAACATGAAAGCAACCTAGATAATCTATCAACAGATGAATGGATAAAGAAATTGTGGTACATATACACAATGAAATATTACTCAGCCATAAGAGGAAACACATTTGAATCAGTTCTAATCATGTGGGTGAAACAAGAATCTTTTATACAAAGTGAAGTAAGTCAGAAAGAGAAAGACAAATATCCTAGTCTAATGGGTATATATGGAATCTAAGAAAATGGTACTGAAGAATTTATTTACATGCCACCAATGGAGCAACAGACATAGGGAATAAACTTATGAATATGGGGAGAAGAGAGGAGAGGGTGAGATGTATGGAACAAGTAACATGGAAACTTACATTACTAAATGTAAAATAAATATGCAGCAGGGATTTGCTGTATGGGTCAGGAAACTGGAACAGGGGCTCTGTATCAACCTAGAGGGATGGTATCAGGAGAGATGGGAGGGAGGTACAAAAGGAAGGGGATATATGTATACCTATGGCTGATTCATGTTGAGCTTTGATAGAAGACAACAAAATTCTGTAAAGCAATTATCCTTCAATAAAATAAATAAATAATAAAAAAGAAAAATGTGTAATAGATATGACATCAGATCAGATCACATGTATGCATATATGAGCTTCAAAGAAAAAGTGTGGTACTGAAGATAATAAATATATGCAAAATTAAAATATCTTATATAATATATATTCTAGAAATGCCTTCAAAGATACATGAATGAGATTATTTTCATTACAATGGATTATGATGCCAGGTTTGATAATAAAAAATTACTTGCTATTCTATCTACTTGCTATTTCCAGTTCAAAATATTAGATACCTTCAGGAGAAAGTGTGTGAAATAAAATCTATTTATCTCTAGTGACCAGAATTCCAAAATGTAACATGGGGTTTTCAAAGTTAAAAATATGTTTATAAGCAACAAAAATTATTATAAGACAGTATATTTGAAATAATATGAAATGTTAAATTAGAAACCTTAAATTATCTAGTTAATATTTATCTACAAAGTTTATCTTTGTCTTAAAAAGCAACATGCTGCAATAGAACTTTCTGTTTATTCTAGCTTTAATTTAATATAATTTTTATTAACAAATTCACATGTCAGATCACACATTTATAGGTCATTTCTGTGTAAAAGAAAAGTAGACATTATTATTTCAATGGATAAAAAAAATTGACTCATATATTGAAGAAGGTATTAAGTTAGTAAAATTCTGTGAGTTCTGAATTAACTACTGTAAATTCAAACTAGTGCATTGGAAGGTTCTCCAAAAGACTGTACTATGACCCTGTATTAGATGGTGTTATGACCCTTACGGACCACTAGGAGGCACTGATTTGATAACGCATAAAGAACGTGGAAAACAATGCCAGTCTATAACGTTAGAATGCTGGGTTAAAGAGTTTTGACACTGACAAAACAAGAGTAAAGATAAGTGTTGCTTGTTTGACCATTCACTCTTTATGTTTGGGTGAACAGTGTCAGTGAGCCAGAAATAAAGGCTTAGGTATTATGTGTGTTCTCAGACAAGCAGTCCTCCTACAGTATTTCTGCTTTGAATGCTTGTCATGAATGTGATAGGCAGGAAGCCATGGCAACTAGAAATATACGAAAGGCATCAGAGAGCAAAGCTAAGCCACTCTGCTGCTATGACAAATACTATATTTGCGTTTTCCTGATTTACCTAAATTAAAGCTTTCAAATCAATCTGTGTAGATTTTTTTTATTAGTATTTCTCTTTGAAAGATAATCACACCCCCTCAAAGACTGGTGGAAGAAAAAAGAAAAACAAAGGCATACATAATTTAGTCTTACATAATACTCTGTTTTTACAAGTAATTTCTAAAAAAAAAGAAAGAAAATAAAGCTATGAATAAATGCAATTACAGTTGATATCATTTACTTCCCAATGGATATACATGTTGCACACAAAAAGTTCTGTATAATAATAAAATAAGTATTTAAATGTCTATTAACTATAGCTTGGGATTGGATTAGTTATTTCTCTGCACAATTAAACAAATGTTTAATTGAGCTTAAACTCACACTTCAAAAACTAAAACTAACAAAGGAACTATATCAGATATAGAATTTCACAGAATGCTTCTATCTCTCAAGCCTTTTTTCTTTCTGCTATAACTTACTTAAAGCAGTATCTTGCTCCATTCAACCTCTATCTTATATATGGATGATTTCTGATACAATAGTAGTAAAAATCGGCTTATTTTGGGAGGATTCTGTTCTATATTATATGAAAACTTTGGAGACAGCTATATATTGAACACTATAATATTCTTAGCTTATAATTGAAATAAAGCAACAGTATACAAATTAAAAACATAGAATTTTTGCTTCAAATATAAATGTGTTCAGCCCTTGAGGTGAAGACAGTTTACCCTCTATTTTATGTCCTCCCCTCACTAGAGGACCATCTAACTCTACCCATTGTTAACTGCATATTTGCTTGTCTTTATCAGAAATGACAGAAATGAGATCCTGATGAAGAACTTCTGTCTATAAGCCAGAATCATAGAAAACCTTTGCCTGAGAAGAAGCAGGTCTCATCTGGATTGCACAGGGCAAATATACTAGAGTGGTTAAGCATGAGAGCTCAGAGGACAGTTTACTTGGGTCAGTTTTAGCACACTTCCTTTAAGCTAATTTCCTTCAATGTGATGGAGGTTGTAATCACACTCACCAGATAACTTTGCTAAAGGAAAATCACTTAGCAAATCACCTGGTGCACAGTAAGCCATTGATAAATGTTAGTTTTATCATCATCATTATCATCATCATCATTGTTGTCATCCTCCTCATCAAAGGACTTTTTAGACACTTTAGTTCAGGAAAAAGGATCTTGTTTATCAGCTCAGTTCTTTCAGTAATTTGGCAGAGTACAAGTAGAAAAAATTCATACAAGTACACTTGCAAAAACTTTTCAGAAAATTTTATGTATTAAAGGTTTCCTAAGTTTTAATTATTTTTAATAGGGCAGCATTAATTTAAGAGTAGAGGTTCTACAGACAGAATACATTACAAATTTATTGTTTTTAAATCTTTCTTAATTAACTTTGCATGGCTACTTTTAAGCACTTCTAGTAGATTTCTCATTCTTGTGTTAGAAGTTATCCTGAACTTCAGATAGCCTTTTAGGGAACTTTCACAAGCTTATATCCAACCACTGTTCTCTGAAAACTAGCAGCAAAGTCGGTGCTATCCTCTCAAGAGAACAGTGTAAGGTTTCTTCAGAGTGCTTAAGAGGCTAGTGAAAAGAACTGAAAAAAAAAAAAAAAAAGAAAGAAAGAAAGAAAAAGGAAAAAACAGTCATTTGTAAAATCAAGAAAGGTAACGATGAAGAGTAGTTCCAAGTTCAGGCTTGACAACCAGACCGTTTGATTCTGATCTTAGCTTCTCACCTCACTGGTTGTGCACCAGTCAGGACAGGGTAAGTTTGGCTGTGATAACAGACACATGCCAATTTTTTCTTGGTTTAAGATAATTAAAGTTAATTTCTCATTCACAGCTATTTTATCTTCAAGTGTTTACAAGGGTACTCGCCACATATTCACTGATGAAGGCTTCTGCTTGGCTTATCCTCTAAGATAATAAAAGTAGGTAAAAGAAAATATGATGGATTTTATGCTGGTTCTGAAAGCTTATGCCCAGAATTGACAGGTACTTGTACTTACATTGTATTACATAAGCCAAGTATCATTACCATCTCTGAATTTAAGAAGAAGATATATAATTTTTCTTAAGGAAGATGGCTCAAATATTAATGAAGTAATGAGATAGTCTATTGTATGTAGCACTAAGTAAAAATTTTACCCTTCAAGTTTTTTTATCAGTAAAGTGAAAATCATAATAAAACCTTTTTCATAAGGTTGCTGTGAGAACCAAATAGGATAATAATTTTAAAACACTAAAGAGGTTTATCTGAACCTGATAAATGGTTAATTAATGGCTTTTGTTACTCAGATCCCATGTGAGAAAAATCATAACTTAAAGATCAACTGTTTCAAGAATAACTAATATTTTAATGATCATTTCACAAGTAATAATTGATATTCACAGCATTGCTTCTGAGGTATTATTATTTTAATTTGAAAAATGATATATTTATTTATGATTGATCAAGTCATGGCTCAAATATAACTCTTCCAGCTCAGAAAATAAGACATGTGAACCTTAGGAGGACCAAAATTGAAAAAAAGAGCTAATGAATCATCTGCTCAGAAAAATATATAGTGCAAAATTTTGCATAAAATTTCCAAATTTTACTGACTCCCTGAAATACAAGTATGTTAAGAACTCCATTTTTATGTAATAAAACAAACATGGACTCATGAATACAGAAAGCAAACTAGTGGTTAGCAATGGAAGAGAGGTAGGGGGAAGGACAAGATAGGAGAAGGTATTAAGAAGTAAAGGCTAGTAGGTATAAAATAAATAAGATACAAGGATGTAAGGTACAGTGTAGGGAATAGTCCATGGGGATTCTCCAGGCAAGAATACTGGAGTGAGTTGCTACACTCTCTTCCAGGGGATCTTCCCAGCCCAAGGATCAAACCTGGGTCTCCAGTGTTACAGGAGGATTTTTACTGTCTGAGCCACAGGGGAAGCCCTATAATAATTTACATGGAATGTAATCTCTAAAAATATCAAGTCACTATGTTGTATACCTGAAACCAATATAACATTGTAAATCAGCTATACTTCAATTAAAAAATAACCCCATTTATAGAAATTCTTTCTGATGGAAAGTCAGCCTTACATTCAACTTGCATTTTGACAATAAGACAGAACATCCATCAGAAAATCATTTATAGTTTTTAATGTACATTGCAACATCTTTAAGAGGTGAATGAAAGTACCATTAATTATTTTGCAAAACTATTTGAATAAAATAATAAATTCATGGGCTGTCTAATAGGAGTAACTTCATGCTAAAAATAAAGACTAATCAATGAGTCCTATGAGTGGAACTTATTATGATTGTATGAAATGAGCCTAATTCTATGCTTGAACTCTAGTTCTATTGTCTTACCAGTGACTATTTCAATTTACTTGTCTGGTTCTAGTAATGATCTTCAAATATCTAGCTATGGAAATGGAATATTCTTAATTTTATCAAAAAGTAAACTGTACCTATTTTATACTTATTGTAGTAGATAGTGACCAGAGAAGCCCACTATTAATCCCTCCCTTTTTCCATCAAGATATAGTCTTGGGACTTCCCTGGTGGTACAGTGTATAAGAATCTGCTGTCACTGCAGGGACATGGGTTCAATCCTTGGTCTAGGAAGATTCCACATGACATGAAGCAACTAAGCCTGTGTGCCTCAACTACTGAGCCCATGTGCCTAGAGCTCATGCTCTGCAACAAGAAAGGCCACTGCAGTGAGAAGCCGGTGCACCACGAGGAAGAGTAGCTCTTACTTGCCACAACTAGAGAAATCCTGCACGTGGCAGCAAACACCCAGCATGGCCAAGAATAAATAAATAATTTTAAAAAGGATGTAAAGTCTTCTAATTTTAAATATGAGCTGGCCTTCTTTAACCAAAAAACTGTGGAAAAAACAATGACTAACTCTATCTGTGCCTAAGCTTTAAGAAGCCTGGGGTCTTACAGTAACGTGCTCTCAGTAACATGCTTACAGTAACGTGGGGAAGAGAGCCTTCTTGTAAGGAGAATGACTAACTTGAAGCAATGTGCTATAACAAAGTCCCAACCTGCCATGTGGATACACCCTGTACAAGAACACTAGAGGCCAGTTGTGCATGAAGCTGTCTTTGATTTTTAAAGCAGCCTGGCCACCTGTTTAGTGCAAGTGAATGATTTCAGCTGGTGCTTTACAGAAGAAACATCTAGCAGAGAGAAGAGCCAGTCTGGTGGAGCCCAGCCAAATCAGAACTGCAAGAAATAGCAAACTGATGTCTGTTGTAAGCCATTAAGTTTCAGAGTGACTTGTTATACTGCAATAAATAATTGAAGCATGTATTCAATATGCATAGTTTAAATGATCTTACCTATAGGGATTTGTTAGTTAAATAAAATGAAAGGCTTAGCTCTCAGGAAATGAAAACCTTATTTTGATTGTTCAATAAGACGGTTGATATCTTTCATGTTGTTTTCAAGATATGTATGTATTATTTTAAAAAAAATATATAATGATTTTTCAATATTTACAAGTTGATTTTAAAACTTAAAAATATGCCTGAAAATGAAATGTGTAAAATGGAACCTGGAAAATGCATATATGTAAATAGAGTAAAATAATGACTTTTGTATAGCCAGTTCATAATTATAAGCATGTTACATAGTTACTCCAAATCCTTCCTTGTCTGTTTAGTGTGGATTCTAGATAGATCCATGCTTAATTTTCTGATCACATTTCCCTATATTGATTTCTTCTCCTTTTGTAATATTGACTAGTTCTATCTCTTTTCAAACACATCCTTTCAATGTTCTATGCATTATTGCAACTCCTGTCTCTACCCTGCTTGACTTTCTTAACTATTCTTAGCTTTTTCTCCAAACTGCACTTAAGTTCAGCCCTATCTCTGAAGCTTTCTGTGAAATCACCTATCAAAACTTAATCATACCATCATCTATTGTATTATTATCTACTGTTGTGTAACAACATTATCATAAATATAGGAGCTTGAAACACCACATGGTTCAGTTTCTGCGAATCTTGGCCAAAACTTAGTTGAGTTCTCTGTTTCATGATTCCACAAAACTGAAATCAAGGTGTTGACCATGACTACAGTCTCATATATTGCTTGTCTGGGGAAATATTTGCTTTCAAGATCACATGTTTCTGGACAGCTTAGTTCCTTGCAGGCTGAGAACTGAGAACCTTGGTTTCTTGCTGGTTGTTGCCTAGAAGTCACCCTAATTTGCTTATCATGTGGTCATTTTCATAGGCCAACTCTCCACCTAGCATCTTGCTTTTTCAAAGACAACAGGGGAGATGGTTTCTCAGGAAAACAGAAATTGTAATCTTATGTAATATCATCACTAAACTGACATCAGTCACTATTATGGACTGAATATTTGTGTCCCCCTGAAAATATATATATTGAAGCCATAATCCCCAGTGTGATGGTACTTGACATGGGGCTTCTAAGAAAGTAATTAAGTGAGGCTATAAAAACAGAGCCCTGGTTCCATAGAAGAGAGAGCACAGAGCAGATTCTCATTTTTCCTCTGTGCATATGCACCAAGGAAATGCCATGTGAGAATGCAGTGAGAAAGTGGCCAATACATAAGCCACGAAGAGAACCCTCGCATGAAATGAAATAGACCAGAATCTTGAACATGGATTTTTCCAGCCTCTGGATATGTGAGAAATAAATGATGTATAAAACACTCAGATACTTTTCTAAGTAGCCCCCAGATACTAATTACCTCCAAAATATTATTTTGATTAAAACACGTAAAGGGTCCCACTCATATTCAAAGAGTGGGAATTTAAGCAAGACATGAATACCAAGAGGTGGAGATCATGTGGGCTACGTTAGAGCCTGTCTACCACGATTCCTTTTTATTTTCTGTTATTCTATTATGCATGCATCCTGCTTTGGGACATAAGTCAACCTTTAGATCTATTCTCATGTATTCCTAAGGTGCTTCCTAGGAAGCACTATTTGATTCTGTCATTACCATACAAGTGGAAGATACTGTGTCATTTCTGAATGGCAGATTTAAAAGCCAGTGGTTGATTCACCTTGTTTTTTTCCCCATTTGCTTTGATGATTATCAAAGCATGCCACAAAACAGACTCTGTCAACCTGGATCCTGGAACAACTATGATGTGCACAGTTCTCCCATCAAACTCTATTTGACATGTAGTATGAATAAGGAAATAATTTTTATTGGGGTGAACTAAAGAGCCTCTAAGTCAAATCAAGTCCCTTATGATTTTGCAGTGGAAATGAGAAATAGATTTAAGGAACTAGGTCTGATAGATGGAGTGTCTGAAGAACTGTGGACGGAGGTTTGTGACATTGTACAGGAGGCAGTGATTAAGACCATACCCAAGAAAAAGAAATGCAAAAAGGCAAAATGGTTGTCTGAGGAAGCCTTACAAATAGCTGTGAAAAGAAGAGAAGTGAAAAAGAAAGGAGAAAAGGAAAGATATATCCATTTGAATGCAGAGTTCCAAACAATAGCAAGGAGAGATAAGAAAGCCTTCCTCAGTGACCAGTGCAAAGAAATAGAGGAAAACAATAGAATGCAAAAGACAAGAAACCACTTCAGGAAAATTAGAAATACCAAGGGAATATTTCAAGCAAAGATGGGCTCAATAAAGGACAGAAATGGTATGGACCTAACAGAAGCAGAATATATTAAGAAGAGGTGGCCAGCAATCCCACTGCTGGGCATACACACTGAGGAAACCAGAACTGAAAGAGACACGTGTACCCCAATGTTCATCGCAGCACTGTTTATAATAGCCAGGACATGGAAGCAACCTAGATGTCCATCAGCAGATGAATGGATAAGAAAGCTGTGGTACATATACACAATGGAATATTACTCAGCCATTAAAAAGAATACATTTGAATCAGTTCTAATGAGGTGGATGAAACTGGAGCCTATTATACAGAGTGAAGTAAGCCAGAAACAAAAACACCAATACAGTATACTAACGCATATATATGGAATTTAGAAAGATGCTAACAATAACCCTGTGTACGAGACAACAAAAGAGACACTGATGTATAGAACAGTCTTATGGACTCTGTTGCAGAGGGAGAAGGTGGGAGGATTTGGGAGAATGGCATTGAAACATGTATAATATCATGTATGAAACGAGTTGCCAGTCCAGGTTCGATGCACGATACTGGATGCTTGGGGCTAGTGCACTGCGACAACCCAGAGGTATGGTATGGGGAGGGAGGAGGGAGGAGGGTTGAGGATGGGGAACACATGTATACCTGTGGCGGATTCATTTTGATATTTGGCAAAACTAATACAATTTGTAAAGTTTAAAAATAAAATAAAATTTAAAAAAAATTTTAAAAAAGAGAGAGAAAAAAAAAGAAAGTTAGAAGAAGAAAAAAAAAAGAATACACAGAAAAACTGTACAAAAAGGGTCTTCACAACTCAGATAATCACGATGGTGTGATCACTCACCTAGAGCCAGACATCCTGGAATGTGAAGTCAAGTGGGCTTTAAGAAGCATCACTATGAGCAAAGCTAGCGGAGGTGATGGAATTCCAGTTGAGCTATTTCAAATCATGAAAAATGATGCTGTGAAAGTGCTGCACTCAATATGCCAGCAAATTTGGAAAACTCAGTAGTGGTCACAGGACTGGAAAAATCAGTTTTCACTCCAATCCTAAAGAAAAGCAATGCCAAAGAGTGCTCAAACTACCGTACAATTGCACTCATCTCACACGCTAGTAAAATAATGCTCAAAATTCTCCAAGCCAGGCTTCAACAATATGTCAACTGAGAACTTCCAGATGTTCAAGCTGTATTTAGAAAAGGCAGAAAACCAGAGATCAAATTGCCAACATCTGTTGGATTATCAAAAAAGCAAGAGAGTTCCAGAAAAACATCTACATCTGCTTTATTGACTATGCCAAAGCCTTTGGTTGTGTGGATCACAATAAACTGTGGAAAATTCTGAAAGAGATGGGAATACCAGACCACCTGACCTACCTTCTGAGAAACTTGTATGCAGATCAGGAAGCAACAGTTAGAACTGGACATGGAACAACAGACTGGTTCCAAATAGGAAGAGGAGTAGGTCAAGGCTGTGTATTGTCACCCTGTTTATTTAACTTATATGCAGAGTACATCATGAGAAATGCTGGGCTGGATGAAGCAAAAGCTGGAATCAAGATTGCCAGGAGAAATATCAATAAGCTCAGATACGCAGATGACACCACCCTTATGGCAGAAAATGAAAAGAACTAAAGAGCCTCTTGATGAGAGTGAAAGAGGAGAGGGAAAAAGTTGCCTTAAAGCTCAACATTCAGGAAACTAAGATCATGGTATCTGGTCCCATCACCTCATGGCAAATAGATGGGAAAGCAATGGAAACAGTGAGAGACTTTTTTTTTTTTTTTTTGGGAGAGGGGGGTTGGTTTCCAAAATCACTGCAGATGGTGACTTCAGCCATGAAATTAAAAGACACTTGCTCCTGGGAAGAAATGTTATGACCAAGCTAGACAGCATACTGAAAAAGTAGAGACATTACTTTGCCAACAATGGTCTGTCTAGTCAATGCTATGGTTTTTCCAGTAGTCATGTATGGATGTGAGAGTTGGACTATAATGAAAGCTGAGCACCGCAGAATTGATGCTTTTGAAATGTGTTGTTGGAGAAGGCTCTTGAGAGTCCCTTGGATTGCAAGGAGACTGAACCAGTCCATCCTAAAGAAATTAGTCCTGAATATTCACTGGAAGGACTGATGCTGAAGCTGAAACTCCAATACTTTGGCCGCTTGATGTGAAGAACTGACTCATTTGAAAAGATCCTGATGCTGGGAAAGTTTGAAGGCCGGAGGAGAAGGGGAAGACAGAAGATGAGATAGTTGGATGGCATCACCGACTCCATGGACATGAGTTTGAGTAAACTCCAGGAGTTGGTGATGGATAGGGAGGCCTGGCATACTGCAGTCCATGGGGTCACAAAGAATCGGACACAACTTAACTACTGAACTGAACTGAGAGAAGTGAAAAAGCTGGCTTAAAATGCAACATTCAAAACACCAAGATCATGGCAGCCACTCCCATAACTTCATGGAGAAAAAGGGGAAAAAGTGGAAACAATGATAAATTTCTTGGGATTCAATATCACTGCAGATGGGGACTCCAGCTACAAAATTTAAAGAGGCTCCTTGGAAGGAAACTATGACAAACCTAGACAGCATATTAAAAAGTAGAGAAATCACTTTTTGTTGACAAGGTCCATGTAGTCAAAGCTATGGTTTTTCCAGTAGTTATGTATGGATGTGAGAGTTGTACCATAAAGAAAGCCGAGCCCCAAAGAATTTATAATTTTGAATTGTAATACTGGAGAAGACTCTTGAGAGTCCCTTTTACTGCAAAGAGATCAAACCAGTCAATCCCAAAGGAAATTCACCCTGAATATGCAATGGCAGTACTAATGCTAAAGCTGCAGCTCTAATACTTTGGCCACCTGATGTGAAGAGACGACTCATTGGAAAATACCCTGACACTGGGAAAGATTGAAGGCAAAAGGAGAAGGGGGCGGCAGATGATGGGATGGTTAGGTAACATCACCGACTCAATGGCCATGAATTTGAGCAAGCTCCAGGAGACAGTGAAAGACAGGGGAGCCTGGCTTGCTGCAGTCCATGGAGTCACAAAGAGTCAGACATCACTTTGTGACTGAACAACAACTATTAGAATGTTAGATACTTTTGTCATTGCAGTTTAAATAATATTAGTCTGATATAGAGTTTTGTACATTTTTTTTATTGTTATAGATTTAATCACAGTTGTCAAAGGAATCATCTCTGCTTTGTTCACCCCATGGCACCCAGTTTTTAATAAGTATTAGGCATATGGTAGAAATTCCCCCAACACTTATGAAATGAATGAGAAGGTTAATAAATGCATCTGACTCTGTTTCACTGATTCTTTTATATATTTGCCTCTTTTTTCTTGGGATATATCAGATATTTCATAACTTCTATCAAATTATACTGATTACTTATCCTGATGATTTCAGCATCCTCTTAACTCATTTTAAACATTGAAAGTTTCACAGTCTCTTGATATGTATTCTAATAAAAGTGATCTGATTAAGTAACTTCTTCATATGAACACTCATAACCAGAGTCTTCTAATTATCTTCACCTAAAATTTCTCAATCTCTCCTGCTCTCTTCCTCCTCTTTACTGTCTTATTTATTAAAAAAAAAAAAAAAAAGTTGAAACTTATACCACATTGCAAATCAACTGTACTTCAATTAAAAATAAAAATAAAAAGCTGATTAACTTGATCCTAACCTCCAATTCTTTGAGCTCTGTACTAGTTTAACAGTCCATTAACAATTATTACACCAACCCCACCATTACTGCTGCTATATTTTCCTGTGTGTTATGAACATCTCAGTCAAAAAAGCACAATATAACTCCCTGAGGTCCTTCAGATTCTAAACTCCTCTCACTTTCTTTTATAACTGCACTGTAAATATGCATTTGAAAATGATCAGAGACTTTCCCCCTTCTCCTGGCTTTGAGATGTGGAATTCAATTGAGAACTCACTGGAGTGCCTTGATTAGCATCTATGTAAACTTGCAGGACCTATCTTGTATTAGGAATAGATTTTACTGTGTTCACATCTCACTTTTGACTGTGACTTTTTCAAGGATGGTTTACTATTTTTATTCATTTGTATGTGTATGTGCATTATTCATAATCCAACATGGTGGATAATACTAACAATTTATAAGTAAATATAGAAATTTAAAGTGAAATAATATTAAACACAACTATCAATAATTTATACGTACATTTGTCCTGGAATGCAAACTACTAAAAGACATATCTTCAGAAGCTGATACTTGTTTGATAAGGCTGGATGAAACTGAGGGTGAGCTAATATTTACATTTAAGAGCCTAACTTAAAGACATGGGTCAATTTAACTTCTGTGAGCCAATTTACTCATGTATTAAACAGAAAAAGTAATGTTAAACATGCCATTCAGTTGATATAAAAATTAAATGAGATAATGCCTTGCACATACATTATGAACTGTCAAGTCCCATGCAAATACAAAGTAATAAAAGGCAAAATTTTAGCACTCCGCAGAAACCAGTTGCCTCCTGAGTGTACGTATTTTTCTAACACCTATGAATTTCCTGTCATCCTCTCTTGCTGCTGAATGGAAGATATAAATAATAGACACTAAAAGTCTTTGTCCCTGAATTTTGAAAGTCTGTAGGTAGAATTTAAAAAAAAAATGTATACAGAAAACAAAATATGACAGGATAATTTTATGTTCTTTAATACCGGCATCAAAAATATGTCAGGAAAAACAAGCTTAGGAAAATATGCCTGTAAGTTCAAAAGGGTGGTTATTTAATACTATATTTTGGAGAATTTGTATAAAAATAGCTCATTTGTGAGAAACTGTAATCCCTCTTATGTTACAAAAGTCACAGAATCTTTATACAATGTTCTAACAAAAGTGATTTTATTTCTTAGAGCTACAAAGAACTATTTTTGCTACCTTCCTGATTACACTAAACCTCATAAAATTGTTGGTATATCTGTTTCTAACTATCCTATATTTCCAAATTTACAAAAAGAGAGAAAATTATATCTTCTTTCAGAGGCCAAATTATCCATGTCATACAAAAGAATTTAAAAATAAATTACCGAATCTGTTGCTGATGTGAGAAAATTGCATATGGAAAATTTTATTTTGATATATTCTCACTCCAGTAATAAGACCTGCTTAAGGGTACAGGCTACCTATCTCATAGTGTCAGGAATTTTGAGTTTGTTGTGATAAATTCCCAATAGTTTTCTTTAAAATATGTTAAAGAAAATCAATTTAGGCAAATTTTAATGAGCCATATTTTAAATGATGTGTTTTATCCATACATTCATATTTGATTCACAAGTGAGAGTTTAGTAGTTTTGTAGTTTTAAAAAAATCGCAGTTATGTAATATATTGTTTCTCATATTGAGGTTATAGATGAAAATATAATATCCTCACCATATTGGAATAATTCTCAGATTTCTTGTTTACCCTTTAGGGTACTACAAAATAACTAATACATGCACTCAGAGAAGGTAAGGAATATTTAAGGGAAAATGCAGTAAATCACTTCTGTTGTAACCAACTCCAGGTTGAGCTTACATAACTTTATGTTACAAGTTTAAAAGTCCCAAACTTCCTCAAAGTTTCAGTCAGTCCATATTCCCTGTGATTTTATACTTTCAAGGTACCAAAAGTTATACTGATTTTAAGATAGGTGTCCCAATAATAATGAAGGTAAAATAATTCAAAACAGTAAGTCAAGAGGCAAATACACTAATTTCTGCTTTGTCATTATCTGGTTTTGGGGAAAAAGGTTTCTGGCTTTTGCTTCAATTAAAAGTCTGTTTATGCTTCTATAGTGACCCACTCCTTGCTCTAAAATTCAACCAATACTTAGGTAATTATGAACCACAAAATCTTCTGTGGCTGTATATATGGGGGGCGGGTAGTTTTTAAAAACATACATCTAGTTTGATCACTATTTGTTATCAGGGAAGGTGATATACAACATAGGTGTAAAGGAGGAGAATAGAAAGGCAGAGACTTTGCAAATAGAAGTCATTGTTAAATCAAGGAATCTGGAGAAAATAACTTAATTATTGATGAACAACAACAAACTCTGTCATCTCTCTTACTTAACTGCCCTAGATAGATAAACCACAAGATCCTAAGGTATAGCCCAGGGAGCAATATTCAATATCCTGTGATAAACCATAATGGAAAAGAATATAAAAAAAAGAATCTATATATGTATATGTATATGTATAACTGAATCACTTTACTAAACAGCAGAAACTGGGACAACATTGTAAATCAACTATGCTTCAATAAAAATATAATTAATTAAAAATTAAAAGTCAATGATATTTCCTAATGGAGTTATATTGTGTATAATATAAACATTTTGTATATATGCATTAACTATATAATGTGTATACATGTACCATAAATATGTGAGTATGAGGCGGGGTGTGTATGTGTGTGTCCTTTATATGAGCTAAAGATGTTGCTACTATTTTTGTTTTGCTGTGTAGCTATTGAAATGTTAGTTAGGGTATTATTAAATATAAATATAGTAAATGAAGAATGACTTTTTATTTATATCATGATTTTTTGTTTTGAACCTCTAAAATGTTTTTAATACTGATGTGGGTACCACAGAAGATATAAAAATAATGCAAATTATGTAAGTCATGGAAACTACCCTGGGAGATTTACACTTTGTCTCTACAAATTAGGGTCTCTTGAATTAGATTATTGATAGTAAATTATATCCAGGTTAACCATAGACATATTTAGCAACCTTAAAGATTGGCATACCTATAGTTGCAAGTGACTTTAGATAGATAGACTTGTTGAGCATTAATAAGGATTACTGAGATAATTAGCATTTCATATGCTACTTCATTAACTATAATTTGACATTAAAAAAAAATATCTGAAACATGAAGACAGAGGTGAGTAGTAGCAGCACTAAGGTCACTTAGAATTTAGCCTTCATGACCTTTATTATTCTATTCTCCTAGGCACTGATCACTCTTCAGGGCTGACATTTCTTATGCAATTTATACACTACTCTAGTCTTAAGATTTATTTATTAAAGACCTTGCATTAAAACACATAAATTTTGTCTCTTTAGAAGCCAGTCAGATTGAAGAGAGCAGTTAAAGGGATAAATGTTATGTGGTAAGTTTTAGAAGGCATTGTCCCTGAGAATAAATAATTTTTAAATTTATGGTTATAACTATGGTTTCCACTCAAGGTTAGGTTTTTGTCTCTCTCTCACCTTTGTAAATTCAGTTATAATTTACTAATATTAGCTAATATGAAGTGTTGTCCATGAGCATGGTTTGGAGTGATACTCTACCTGATCCATTTCCCCCAAATCATTTCTTTCTTATTTGCTTGACTGAAGATTAAGGAAACTATAAGAGCTTCTTAGTTTAAAAAATCCAACTGAAGTTGGGAGTGAGGCTCAAGATAACCTGCATTGTTATCTTTGAGAGGGGCAATGCATAATGGATGATAAGTACTTATATTGCCATTTTCATATGTTTAAGTCTATTTTCCAGCAAATCCAAACTGACCAGTACAGCGTTTTCAGAAGGGGATGAATAAACAAAAAAGTAAAGCAAAACAGATTCAGAGAAATGAGAGCCAGCATATTAAGGTTGTATACTCTTTATTGTTCTCTGAGTAAATCTTTTATTTATTTTATTTTTTTTTTGTATTTCTATATTATTTATTTTTTAATTATTTTATTTTTAACTTTACAATATTGTATTGGTTTTGCCATATATCAACATGAATCCACCACAGGTATACACGTGTTCCCCATCCTGAACCCTCCTCCCTCCTCCCTCCCCGTACCATCCCTCTGGGTCGTCCCAGTGCACCAGCCCCAAGCATCCAGTATCGTGCATCGAACCTGGACTGGTGACTCGTTTCATATATGATATTATACATGTTTCAATACCATTCTCCCAAATCATCCCACCCTCTCCCACAGAGTCCAAAAGACTGTTCTATACATCAGTGTCTCTTTTGCTGTCTCGAATACAGGGTTATTGTTACCATCTTTCTAAATTCCATATATATGCGTTAGTATACTGTATTGGTGTTTTTCTTTCTGGCTTACTTCACTGTGTATAATAGGCTCCAGTTTCAAAAAGGAGTAAATATTTCATCATGGAAATCTTTTGGAAATGATCTACTCTTCCGTAAGTCCAGTGATTTTTAAAAGTCATTTTAGAGTTAAAAAATGTATTTTCTCTTTCTTATGTATGCAAAATAGTACTAATTGTATTAATTTACAAACAATCAAATCAAATCCTATATAGTTAGTTATTATGATGGTCTTATTTTTAATCATTGAGTGAACTTGTGAATATCATATATATTCAGCTTTATTATAATTTTTGGAGGTTATGTGGATTTATACAATACTTTGTTCACATATTTTCTCAGAATAATTGATATTAGTCAACTGAACAGAATTAATGTTTTTTAACATTGATAAAACAAAAAAACATAATTATGACTCTAAGTAATCATCAAATGGTAACAGTTTTATTTCTTCTTTCTAAAATACATATTTGTGATGATGGCTAGAAGTGTGAATACTTTTCATAATCTTTAAATAAATAATTCTTCCTCTATTTTTGTATTTTATCAGATTGTTTCATACATAATAAGAATAGAGAAGGTTCTAACTTAAACTCACAAAACTAGAAAATGTGTAGTGAGACATCATTGTGTTCCAAGTCACACCAATGTGTTAATTAGTATCATTTCTGTTATAGGGGTCTAACTGAATTTATCTGCATAAGTGTTGTTCTACTTTACTGAAATGGAGAGAGGAAAACATTCAGGAAAGAAGAGATTAGTTTTAAGTGGAAATATACTTTTATATTCCCTCACATAATATTAGTCATGGCTAACCATTCCCTTAATGTAGCTGATGCACTTATAGGTGGAGAATGAAGGCATATATAAAGTTATATTCCTATTGCTTTAATATTTGGTGAAATACAAGACTGGGCAACTAACTAAAAACAACTACCAATATTGGTGAGGTACTACCAATATTTCACTTGAAGTGATTTTAATTAATTTCCATTTTAAAATGACTGAAAACACAGCTGTATCACTGAACTTTATTTAAATTCCTTGCAATTTCTTTCAAAACTGAAAAAGAATGCTACTACTGCATTTAATGCATGCTACTTTCAAAAAACATTATATCTCTAAAGGGTTATTAAAATATCTTTACTTCTAAAAATATAAATACATTAATCATTTTCCAGATCACTGGAAATATTTCTTTGGAGTCAAGTAGAAATACATCCAACATTTCTATTATCTCACAATCAGTAATATGATACTATCGTATTTTTGGAGAAATTTTTCTTAATCTCTGCATGTTTTAATCTTTTCAATTTATTTTATAATGCACTTTCAGTGTTTACATTAGCAGTGTTCTCTTAAGATAGTTGACTGTAATAACACAGTATTGTCTCAAATATGATTTTTCATGTTTTATCTTTTCCAAACAACTTCTTGTGGTGGTGGTTTAATCACTAAGTTGTGTCCAACTTTTGCAAGAATACTGAAATGGGTTGCCATTTCCCTTTCCAGAGGATCTTTCCAAGGGCTAGGGATTGAATCTGGGTCTCTTGCACTGCAGGCAGACTGTTCACAGACTGTTGTTCAGTCACCCAGTTGTATCCAACTATTTGCAATCCCATGGACTGCAGCATGCCCGCCCTCCCTGTCCTTCACCGTCTCCCGAAGTTTGCCCAAGTTCATGTCCTTTGCATCAGTGATGCCATCTGCCATCTAATCCTCTGATGCCCTCTTCTCCTTCTGCCCTCAATCTTTCACGGTATCAGGGACTTTTCATAGATTACAATAATTCACATTCCAGAGTTTCAGAAAGTGGAAATTTTCTTCATAATCATTCAATGACTGAATTTGGGAAGATAAGATTTCCATTCTCAGTATAATTTCCTGTGGACAGATACATAACAACTTTGTATTGAATACCAAGCCTCATTATTAATTTTCTTTAAATAATTCTGAGAGTTATTATTTTCATCACATAATTCAGGACTTAAACTTCTTTGTGCTATTTCTTTGAAATATCTACAGCTATTGGAGTAAACAATTCAGCTGCAGAAACCATGGCTTGTATATTTTCTCAAGAGCCCATATTTCCTTACTAACTTCCTAGATATATAATACTTATGCTGCATAACATAAATGACTGATAGACTCTGAAGACAGAGGGCAAACTTCAATGCTATAGCATATAAATTAGCTTTTTGCACATTAGAAATTTTGAAATTATAATCATTTGAGATAGGTCATGAAAACAGCATTCTGCGGTCTGCCAATTTTGGAAAATGTTGCATAAAATATATCTAATTAAGAGATTAATAATGGATAGGCTGGAGGCTTTGAGTTATTCTGTCTTAGGGAAAACTATATATTCTTCATTAATCTAGCATTTTTCAATTTATTCACATAATAACACTTTTTCTTGTAATACCTAATCACAGTAGGAAGGTTCTACAGACATTCCATCAAAAACACTAATAAACTAGTTCATCTTCACTCTTCACTGCTTTTTCCTTAAAGACAAAAAACAAGGCCCTTTTTTTCAGACCTGTAATATTAATTTGCTTCTCCTTTCAGGGACAAGCCACTGATACTCTTTTCTTCACCCTTTTCCTTACACTTAAAATATCTCTATTTATTTCTTCCATCTAATTTCAAATACATGCAAGATCTCTTAATGCTATACAATTTTAAAATATATTATGTTATGATACCAAGTTACCAATATAATTAAGTCAAATTCTTTGGCATATCAAACATTGTTTATAATCTACCTTTCTAAACTTTGCTGCCTTCCCTCACGCTCTGATATTTTAGCCACATAGCAATATCTCCCATATACATTGTAGGTTTCTCAGTTTTTTTCTCCAGTGCTGTCTCTTTCTGGAAAAAAAATATCTTTCCCTTTTCCAGATGATTCAATACTACTCAATCATATACTTTCTCATATTTTACTATTTCTAGAAAGCTTTCCCTAATTTTTTTTTTCTCACTGGGGATAATAATTTTTTTCTTTCTAAGTAACTTACAGTCTTTAGTACAAATCACTTTTGGTTGGTGTGCAAGAGAATTATTCAAATACCTTGTTGGTTAGACCCTCTCTGAGGGAAAATAATTATGCCATATTGTCTTGTAAAATCAACGATCATCACTTAGCTCAACATTTATTGTTGTTGTTCAGTTGCTCAGTCTTTTTGACTCTTTGCAACCCCATGGACTGCAGCACACCAGGCTTCCCTGTCCATCATCTCCCAAAGCTTGCTCAAGCTGATGTCCATTGAGTCAGTGATGCCATCCAACCATCTCATCTTCTGTCTTCCCCTTCTCCTCCTGCCTTCCATCTTTCCCAGCATCGGGGTCTTTTCAAGTAAGTCAGTCCTTCGCATCAGGTGACAAAAGTATTGGCATTTCAGGTTCAGCATCAGTCATTCCAAGGAATATTCAGGATTGATTTCCTTCAGGATGGACTGTTTGGATCTCCTTGCAGTCCAAGGGACTCTCAAGAGTCTTCTCCAACACCACAGTTCAAAGGCATCAATTCTTCAGTGCTCAGCTTTCTTTATAGTCCAACTCTCATATCCATACATGACAACTGGAAAAACCATGGCTTTGAGTATATGGACCTTTGTCAGAAAAACCCTGTTGCTGTTTTTTAATATGCTGTTTAGATTTGTCATAGCTTTCCTTTCAGGGAGGAACCATGATTTCATACCATGGCTGTAGTCACCATTCGCAGTGATTTTGGAGCTCAAGAAAATGAGATCTGTCACTGTTTCCATTTTTCCTCCATCTATTTAAAATTTTTAGTTTAAAGATGTTTTTATTTTTTTAATATAATTTATTTATTTTAATTGGAGGTTAATTACTTTAAATATTGTATTTGTTTTGCCATACATCAACATGAATCCGCCACAGGTATACACGTGTTTCCCATCCTGAACCCCCCTCCCTCCACCCTCCCTGTACCATCCCTCTGGGTCATCTTTTTTAAAATAAAAATAATTAATTTTTAATTTTTCTGTCTTGAAATAAAAAAGACATATTTTGTTCAATAGACTGTATTAGAAAAGAGTTAGCATTTACTTTTTTTTTTTTTGGTGCTTTAACTTTTATGGGAGGTGCTCTTTGGACTTTCCAGGTAGCTCAGTGGTAAAGAATTGGCCTGCCAGGCAAAGACATATGTTTGATCCCTGGGTTGGGAAGATCTTATGGAGAAGGAAAAGGCAAACCACTCCCATATTCTTGCTTGGAAAAATCTGTGGACAAAGCAGTCTAGTGGGCTACAGCCCATGGATGTGACTGAGACTGCACACATGCAAGACACTTTTTATTTTAGTTCATTTTTACTTCACAAAAATTAATTCAAAGTGAATCATAAACCTGAATGTAAAATGCAAAATTATAAAACTTCTAGGAGACATCATGAGGGAAAATCTAGATAACCTTGAACATGGGGATGACTTTAGATACAAACACCAAAAACAGGACCTATGAAAGAATTGACAGTCTAGACTTCAGTAAAATTAAAAAATTCATGCTCTGTAAAATATGTTGTCAAGGGAATAAGAATACAGACCACAAACTGGAAAAAATATTTGCAAAAAGGAACACATTTGAGTCAGTTCTAATGAGGTGGGTGAGTCTAGAACCTATTATACAGCATGAAGTAAGTCAGAAAGTGTAAGACAATTATAGTATATTAACTAATATGTAAGGAATCTAGAAAGAAGGTGCTGATGAGCCTATTTATAGGGCAGCAAAGGAGACACAGATATAAACGGCAGACTTCTGGGGTGGGATGATTTGAGAGAGTAGCACTGAAACACATACATTACTATATGTAAAATAGACAGCAGGTGGGGATTTGCTGTATGGATCAGAGAACCCATGTGGGTGCTCTGTGACAGTTTAGAGGGGTGAGATGGGGAGAGAGGTGGGAGGGAGTTTCAAGAGATGATGTACGAAACAATCACAATATGCAAGGTAATTACCCTCCAACTGAAAAAAAAGAAAAAGAAAAAGAACACATTTGATGAAGGGCTGCTCCCCAAATATACAAAAAGGAAAAAAAAAAAAACACCTCTTTTAAAACTCAACAAGGAAGCAAGCAACCCAATTAAAAAATAGGCTAAAGACCTTAACATCTCATCAAAGAAGACAAACACACACCAATAAGCATATGAAACGATGCTCCACATAATACATCATTAAGAAAATAAAGATGAAAACACCAATGGAAATAGCTGTACATTAAAATGACCAAAATCTGTACCCTGATAATGTCAAATGCTGGTGAGGATGCAGAGCAATAGGAAGTCACATTTATGAGTGGTGGGAATGCAAAATCATACTATCACTCTGGAAGACAATTTGGTGGTTTCTACTAAGCATACTCTTACTATATGACTCAGCAATCACAGTCAATGCTATTTATACAAAATAGGTGGAAATTTGTCCTTACACAAAAAAAGCTGTAGATGGATGCTTATAGTGGCTTTAGTTATAATTGCCACAACTTGCAAGCAAGCAAGATTCCCCTCAGGATTTAAATGGATAAACAAACTCTGGTACAGCCAGACAATGAAATGCTAAAAATTAATATTATTCATTGCTATCATTTATGGCTTAAGCTTTCCAAAAGACATGAAAGAACCTTAAATACATATCACTAAGGAAAAGCAGACTTTACAGTTATATTGTACATTATAGTTTTAAGAGTGTGCATGTATCTTGTAAGTGGTAGAGGACTCATTAAAGTCCATAAAAACAAATAACAACAAAAAAAATACATTCAGTTTTTCAGAGAGTTTTCAGAAAGTATGAAGTCATATATTTTGTTTATTTTCTGGAACAAGTAGTACATGTAGAGTTGTAGAGTTTGGGAGGCATTTCTAATGATAAATGATTCTATATTTAAATATTCTCATTTAAATGCACTATTATAAATGTGTTAGGTTGGGCTTCCCAAAGCAGATAGTGATTCTAGGATTCTTGTGCAAATGATTTATTAAAGAAATTCTCCCAGGCAAATCCCATGAAGGATTTGAGGAAGCAGGACAGATTGAGAAGAAATGAAGGAAGAAGACCTGGGTGAAATTTCAGGAAAAATCTCACAAACTGTAGCTTCAGCCTGATATATCAAGAAAACTCTGCTGGGAAGATTATGCCCTGGAAACTGTCTTAACCAAAGGTATGTAAGCTGGGGTTTCATCAGTTATTTCAGGGTTGCTAGGATTATGCATGTGGTGTGATATATCATGGAGAAGGAAATGGCAACCCACTCCAGTATTCTTGCCTGGAGAATCCCAGGGACAGAGGAGCCTGGTGGGCTGCCATCTATGGGGTCCACACAGAGTCGGACACGACTGAAGTGACTTAGCAGCAGCAGCAGCTGCAGTGATGTATCTTTCAGTCAATTTAGGTTCTCTGGGCTTTAGGACACCAAGGTCACTTGTCTGAAGAGTAGCAGCTACAGGTTATTGGAGGGAAAATCAAAAGTACACCAAAACTAGGGAAAATGAACACAGAAATGCTATAATGGATCTGAAAGGTTCTGGGTGGGACAACAAAAGTGTCCTTTAAAATGAAGTTGATAGAACAGTGCCATCCAAATTTACAAGTAGGAATATCCGACAAAAAGAGAATAGTGATTTCTCCACTTAATGTGGCAGATTGTGAAACACAAGTCTTCCGAGTCCCCTGTTTTTTGGGCTTCTCTGGTGGCTCAGACAGTGAAGAATCTACCTGTAATGCAGGAGACCTAGGTTTGATCCCTGGGTCATGAAGATCCCCTGGAGAAGGAAATGGCTACTCACTCCAGTATTCTTGCCTGGAGATTACCACAGAGACAATCTTGGTGGGCATAGTCTACGGGGTTCCAAAGAGTCGGTCACATTGAGACACATAGAGCATAGTGACTTCCCCACTTAACAGGGCAGATATTGAAACATGAGTCTTTGGAGTCCTCTACATTTTAATGCTATTTAAAATAACTAAATTGGTAATGAATCTGCCTGCAATGCAGAAGACCCTGTTTTGATTGCTGGGTTGGAAAGATCTGCTGGAGAAGGGATAGGCTACCCACTGCATTATTCTTGGGCTTAGCTTGTGGCTCAGCTGGTAAAGAATCTGCTTGCAATACAGGAGACCTGGGTTTGATCCCTGGGTTGAGAATATCCCCTGGAGAAGAAAGGCTACCCACTCCACTATTCTAGACTGGAGAATTCCATGGACTGTATAATCCATGGGGTCACAAAGAGTTGGACATGACTGATCAACTTTCACTTCATTTCACTTTAATTACTTGGCTAAGTAACTTATATCACATGTAGGAACAAAGAGATGTGCTTATTATTAATTAAGCCTGCCATTAACAACTCTGAATTTCAGTAGATCAACCTCAAAGAATTCTGTTCTCTCTCAATTTATTTCAGCTCAGTTGCTGAGCTGTATCCAACTCTTTGTGACTCCATGGATTGCAGCGTGCCAGGCTTCCCAATCCATCACCAACTCCCAGAGCTTGCTCACACTCATGTCCATGTTAGTGATGCCATCCAACTATTTCATCCTCTGTTGTCCCCTTCTCCTCCTGCCTTCAATTTTTCCTAGCATCAGGGCCTTTTCCAGTGAGTGGGTTCTTTGCATAAGGTGGCCAAAGTATTGGAGCTTCAGTATCAGTCCATCAAATGAATATTCAGGACTGATTTCCTTTAGGATTGACTGGTTTGATCTTCTTTCAATCCAAGGGACTCTCAAGAGTCTTCTCTAGCACCGCAGTTCAAAATCATCAATTCTTCACTATTCAACTTTCTTTATGGTCCACCTCTCAAATCTATACATGACTACTGGAAAAATCTTAGCTTTGACTAGAGGGACCTTTGTCCATAAAGTCATGTCTCTGCTTTTTATTATGATGTCTAGGTTTGCCTTAGCTTTTCTTTCAAGAAGCAAGGGTCTTTTAATTTCATGGCGCAATCACTAACCTTAGTGATTTTGGAGCCCAAGAAACTAAAGTCTGTCACTGTTTTCATTTTCCCCATCTATTTGTCATGAAGTAATGGGACTGTATGCTATGGCCTTAGTTTTATGAATGATGAGTTTTAGGCCCATCTCTTTAAGAATTTTTCACAGTTTGTTGTGATCCACACAGACTTTAGTACAGTCAATGAAGAAGAAGTAGACGTTTTTCTGGAATTCTCTTGCTTTTTCTATGATCCAGTGGATGTTGACAACTTGATCTCTAGTTTCTCTGCCTTGGTTCACATACTATTGTAACCCAGCTTGGAGAATTTTGAGCATTACTTTCCTAGCATGTGAGATGAGTGCAATTGTGCAGTAGTTTGAACATTCTTTGTCATCCTGTTCTCTATGTTGGTCATTAAAAACTTAGGTTTCTGATCTGTACCTATAGTCTTGAATTCTCTGGGATGAGAACTTGGCTCCAAAAACCACACACTATCTTCCTGGGTTGATGGAGAGCCTCTGGCCTTAATCTTTCTCTCTCTTTTTTTTTTTTTTTACTTCAGAATTTCGGGTTTTCATACAATGTCCTAATTCTTGTAATTTTTTGTTTCTTGATCATATATATCAAAATATTTCCAACATAGAAAACATATCAATTAATGACGTTTTCAGTACCTCCTGAATTGAAAATTTAGGTAACATAACTTTATTACCAAGTAAGATTTTTATACATTTTATTTATCCATTGTATAAGCAAAAAAAAAAAAAAATTCTTCACAGGATAAGTCAAGTTTTAGTTTTATTTAACATTGTACAAATGTATTTGAATAATACTTCAACCTTACAAACTTGGTGTAAAAATTTGCAAAGTTTTAAAAAGGTGACATTTGATAGAATGTTTCCAGATTATATTGTCTTTCCCCTCCAACCAGCCCCTAGAAACCTACAATTTCAATATGTGCTATTAGGTTCAGGTATGATGTTAAATTTACTGTTTTATGCTGTGTCTGATTGAGTTAGGTTATGCAGTTTTATTTGTATCTTTCTTTCACAAACCTTCGTGAGATCTGCTACTACTCATTCATTTTGGTGCCATTATTTTCTAGAAAATGAAGCAGGAGTAATTTACAGGGTGACTGAAAGCTCAGGCTCGTAGTCTTACTCACAGTTTTCCCCAGCCTGCTGTGTGGGTATATATAGATCACTCTGACACTTTTTACAAGGCTTGATGCTTGTTTATTAACACCCTGTTCAGAATTTCTCTGTAATACTTCTCCAGCAAGAATTAATTAATTTTATTTTTATTATTAGCACAGAAAAATTGCATTAAAATTTTGCTACTGCTTTTTAAATGTCCTTAAAATTGTTTCTTGTTTATCTGAAGAGGTAGAACAAAGATGAGTAAGCTAATTGTCATGCAGCTAAGTAAATCATGTTGCTTTTGCAAACAACCTAACAATTCATCATACTTTGGTATTTTACTTATAGTTGAAAAATAAAGTTCTCTGACATCTGATAGTTGTAAATCATTGTTGCTCTTTCAGAGTGGGGTTTTAGTTATAGCCATTAATTATTTAAAAAATCAATCAAAATAAAATTATTTGAAAATGTACACATATGATCTTCACCTCACTACACAAAGAGCAATTTATTGTGAGTGGAAACAATTGCTACCTCCACAGACACACTCAATTATTAATTTATTTAAGATCAGAAAGATCAATAAGATTTTAACATAAAAATTGAAGTGTTACACTTCCACTAGATACCCAAATACAGAATTAAATATTACTCCAAATGATTATTCGGAGAAAGCAATGGCAACCCACTCCAGTACTCTTGCCTGGGAAATTGCATGGTCAGAGGAGCCTGGTAGGCTGCAGTCCATGGGGTCGAAAAGAGTTGGACACAACTGAGAGACTTCACTTTCACTTTTCACTTTCATGCACTGGAGAAGGAAATGGCAACCCACTCCAGTGTTCTTGCCTGGAGAATCCAAGGGACATTGAAACCTGGTGGGCTGCCCTCTGTGGGGTCACATAGAGTTGGACACGACTGAAGCGACTTAGCAGCAGCAGCAGTAGCCAAATGACTATTAACTTGATAAAGTCCTTTATATTCAGGAATAAACTAAAATCATTAGTAGTCATTAGATTCTCTCCATCAAAAAAAAAAAATTGAAATTTCAGTACTGACTGACTATATTTTAGTGTATACTAGGCCAGTGTACCTAATTTCTCAAAATAAAATATTTATTGATAGATATAAGGTGAGCAGAAATAGTTGGAGTCTTTTTTAAAATATACTTTTTCTTTGTTTCTTTTAGATTTTGAACTAAAAAGAAAGAGGTAATTATAAACATAACTGTATATTTAACTCCTGTAGCATTTTGCTCTCTATTTTATGACTTTTAATGGTTTGTCAGAATTCCTGATTTCTAAATAAAATCCCTATGATTATACAGTGGAAGTGAGAAATAGATTTAAGGGACTAGATCTGATGGATAGAGTGCCTGATGAACTATGGACAGAGGTTCATGACACTGTACAGGAGGCAGGGATCAAGATCATCCCCATGGAAAAAAAATGCAAAAAAGCAAAATGGCTGTCTGTGAGGCCTTGCAAATAGCTATGAAAAGAAGAGAAGTGAAAAGCAAAGGAAAAAAGGTAAGATATAAACATCTGAATGTAGAGTTCCAAAGAATAGGAAGGAGAGATAAGAAAGCCTTCCTCAGAGATCAATGCAAAGAAATAGAGGAAAACAACAGAATGGGAAAGACTAGAGATCTCTTCAAGAAAATTAGAGATACCAAGGGAATATTTTATACAAAGATGGGCTCAATAAAGGACAGAAATGGTATGCACCTAATAGAAGCAGAAGATAGTAAGAAGAGGTGGCAAGATTACACAGAAGAACTGTACAGAAAAGATCTTCACGACCCAGATAATCACGATGGTGTGATCACTGACCTAGAGCCAGACATCCTGGAATATGAAGTCAAGTTGGCCTTATAAAGCATCACTACGAACAAAGCTAGTGGAGGTGATGGAATTCTAGTTGAACTATTTCAAATCCTGGAAGATGATGCCGTGAAGTGCTGCACTCAATATGCCAGCACATTTGGAAAACTCAGCAGTGGCCACAGGACTGGAAAAGGTCAGTTTTTATTACAATCCCAAAGAAAGGCAATGCCAAAAAATGCTCAGACTACCACACAGTTGCATTCATCTCACACGCTAGTAAGTTCAGTTCAGTTCAGTTCAGTCACTCAGTCGTGTCCGACTCTTTGTGACCCCATGAATCGCAGCACCGCCAGGCCTCCCTGTCCATCACCAACTCCAAGAGTTCACTCAGACTCATGTCCATCGAGTCAGTGATGCCATCCAGCCATCTCATCCTCTGTCATCCCCTTCTCATCCTGCCCCCAATCCCTCACAGCATCAGAGTCTTTTCCAAAGAGATAACTCTTTGCATGAGGTGGCCAAAGTACTGGAGTTTCATCTTTAGCATCATTCCTTCCAAAGAAATCCCAGGGCTGATCTCCTTCAGAATGGACTGGTTGGATCTCCCATACTCCAGTAAAGTAATGCTCAAAATGCCCCAAGCCAGGCTTCAGCAATACATGAACGGTGAACTTTCAGATGTTCAAGCTGGTTTTAGAAAAGGCAGAGGAACCACAAATCAAACTGCCAACATCCGCTGGAAAAAGGAAGAGAGTTCAGGAAAGTATCTATTTCTGCTTTATTGACTATGCCAAAGCCTTTGACTGTGTGGATCACAATAAACTGTGGAAAGTTCTTCAAGAGATGGGAATACCAGACCACCTGACCTACCTCTTGAGAAACCTATATGCAGGTCAGGAAGCAACAGTTAGAACTGGACCTGGAAGAGCAGACTGGTTCCAAATAGGAAAAGGAGTACGTCAAGGCTGTATATTGTCACCCGGCTTATTTAAATTATATGCAGAATACATCATGAGAAAGCCTGGGCTGGAAGAAACACAAGCTGGAATAAGGTTGCTGGGGGAAAGATCAATAATCTCAGATATGCAGATGACACCACCCTTATGGCAGAAAGTGAATAGGAAATAAAAAGCCTTTTGATGAAAGTGAAGGAGGAGAGTGAAAAAGTTGGCTTAAAACTCAACATTCAGAAAACTAAGATCATGGCTTCTGGTCCCATCACTTCATGGGAAATAGATGGGGAAACAGTGGAAACAGTGGCAGACTTTATTTTTTGGGGCTCCAAAATCACTGCAGATGGTGATTGCAGCCATGAAATTAAAAGACACTTAGTCCTTGAAAGGAAAGTTATGACCAACCTAGATAGCATACTGAAAAGCAGAAACATTACTTTGCCAACAAAGGTCCATCTAGTCAAGGATATGGTTTTTCCAGTGGTCATGTATGCATGTGAGAGTTGGACTGTGAAGAAAGCTAAGTGCCAAAGAATTGATGCTTTTGAACTGTGGCATTGTAGAAGACTCTTGAGAGTCCCTTGGACTGCAAGGAGATCCAACCAGTCCATTCTAAAGGAGATCAGCCCTAGGTGTTCTTTGGAAGGACTGATGCTAAAGCTGAAACTCCAGTATTTGGCCACCTCATGTGAAGAATTTGGAAAAGACTCTGCTTCCGGGGGGGTTTGGGAGCAGGAGGAGAAGGGGACGACAGAAGATGAGATGGCTGGATGACATCAGTGACTCGATGGACATGAGTTTCGGTGAACTTCAGGAGTTGGTGATGGACAGGGAGGCCTGGCGTACTGCAGTTCACAGGGTCGCAGAGTCGGACAGGACTGAGCGTTTGAACTGAACTGAAGGGAAAAAAGACTGAAGAGGAAGGAAGCTTGATAGAGAATAATCCTGCTGTCCTGACTTTGAAGATGAAGGAATGGGACCAGGAGTCAATGACTATGAAGGTATAGGAAGGAGTAGCCTTAAAAACATCTGGGAATAGCCCTCAGTTTTATAGCAAAATGTTAGTCACTTGACCGTGTCTGACTCTTTACAACCTCATATACTGTAGCCCCCCAGGCTTTCTGTCTATGGGATTTCCCAGGCCAGAATATTAGAGTGGGTGACTATTCTCTTCTCCAGGGGATCTTCCAAATTGAGGGATTGAACCTGGGTCTCTTGCATTGAAGTCAGATTTTTTACCCTCTGAGCCAAGAGGGAAGCCCTCTTATGGCAAAAGGAACTGAATTTTGTTAATTCAAATGAACAGGAAATGGATTTTCTCCTATAGCTTCCAGAAATAAAAGTTGCTCTGTTAACACTTAGATTTTATTTAAATAAGGCCCTTACTGGACTTTTGACCTACAAAACTGTAATGAAATACATTTGTGCTGTTTCGAGCCACCAGCTTTAGGGTAATTTGTTACTACAGAAAAAAAAAAGTAACATAAAAAGGTGAATCTATTTGTCTTTAAAGTATGTTCATTTTTTGAAGTATGTTCATTGAATATTTTTCAGTTCAATCTCCAGGTTTAACTAAAAATATATATACATGGGTATATGTATATACATGTGTGTGTCAGGGTGTGTCTCTGTGTTAGTTGCTCAGTCATGTCTGACTCTTGTGACCCCAGGAACTGTAGCCCACCAGTCTCCTCTGTCCATGAAATTCTCCAGGCAAGAATACTGGAGTGGGTAGGCATTTTCTTCTCCAGGGGATCTCCCCAACCCAGGGATCAAACCAGTGTCTCTTGCATTGCAAACAAATTCTTTACCATCTGAGCCACCAGGGGAGCCCACATACACAAATAATATGATTTAGTGTTCCTTGCTTTTTCAGGATCTAACAGGATTTCCATTTGTTTATGCCAAACATATTAGAGAAAACCATGGGATAAATATATGTCAATGATTCAATGAAAATTATTCTCCAAAGATTCAGGGTACTAAGTGGGGAGCTAACAATGACTTCCTGTGAATTATTTTTCCCAGTTTATTGGCTATATTTGTTGGTGATTGTTTTGGTGCAGGACTTACCATTCTGCCTGCCATACAAATGAGCGACCATCCCCGAGTTTCACACTTTCCGTTCTCTTCCTCCTTGGCCTATAAACCAAGCTTCAGCATGTGGGCTGTTAACATCACATATTTCAGATCTTTACTGTTATTTCTATTTTCAAGTTCCTTTTGCACACATTATTTCTTCATGTATTCCTCTGGCACTTCAGGGAAGTCTTTTTATATATTGCTGTAAATTTTTCCCAATAGAAAGCTCAGATGGTTAATAGTCTTGCTTTCACTGTTGCTTAAATATGTGATCATAAATCTCTGTTACAAGTTTTATTTCAGGTTTTAGAGCTTAGCATCATTAAGAAGTTATTTTTCTTAGGAATAACTAAGTCTTCATTTGGAAGATGTTGGTGCTATCAGTGATCTCAGGGGACAGATATAGTACAGATGGTTGGGAGGCTTTGTTTTTTCTCACTTATCAAAAAACAAAAGGACTGTTTTTCACGTTTTTATGATTATTTTCAAAAAAAATAGGTAATTTAATCTTATATCTTCTGTTAAAATAAGAAACCAACCAAAAAACAAACAAACAAAAATCAACTCAGTGTCTTACAACAGCTTTTCATATACAGGTTGCCTGAGCCTTATTTCTACCATATGCATGCTAAGTCACTTCTGTCATGTCTAACTTTTTGAAACCCCATGAACTATAGCCTGCCAGACTCCTCAGCCCACAGGATTCTCTAGGCAAGAATACTGTAGTGGGTTGTCATGCCTGCCTCTAGGGAACGTCTAGGAACCCAGGTAACGAACCCTCATCTCTCATGTCTCCTACATCTCTTGCTTTGGCAGGCAGGTTCTTTATCACTAAAGAATCTGCTTGCAATGCAGGGGACCTGGGTTTGATCCCCGGGTCAGGAAGATCCTCTGGAGAAGGGAATGGCAACCCACTCCAGTATTCTTGCTGGAGAATCCCATGGACAGAGAAGCCTGGTGGTTTACAGTCCATGGGGTAATAAAGAATAGAACACGACTGAGCGACTAAGCGCACATCACCTGGAAGCGCTCTTTCTACCACAGCACAGACTACATAGTCTACTTTTATATAGGATAAGATGTTCTTCTGATGGAAATGTACAAAGGTTAGTAATTTACAAAGCACAATTCCATTTCATCCTAATTTTAATGATCAAATCAATTCACATGCCAAAATATGACATCAATGGGGTGGGGAAAATTCCTCTCACAGAAGGAACTGGAGGTCACACGGCAAGGGGTTTTACAGAGAGCTGCTGCTGCAACTGCTAAGTCGCTTCAGTTGTGTCCGACTCTGTGTGACCCCATAGACGGCAGCCCACCAGGCTCCCCATCCCTGGGATTCTCCAGGCAAGAATACTGGAGTGGGTTGCCATTTCCTTCTCCAATGCATGAAAGTGAAAAGTTAAAGTTAAATCACTCAGTCATGTCCCACTCTTAGCAACCCCATGGACTGCAGCCCACCAGGATCCTCTGTCCATGGGATTTTCCAGGCAGGAGTACTGGAGTGGGGTGCCATTGCCTTCTCTCTCTCTCTTTTTTTTTTTTTTACAGGGCGGGGGATACATAATTGATACAGTAATAAAATGCAGCATACTATATTTAAAATATGCTTCATGTGTTTCTATATAATGCCTTGTTTTCCTCTCTTGTTTATGAGTAAGGAGCTAAATACTTCTCAGTTTCTAGAATGAGTAAGCTCTGTGGTAACCCAGTTTATTATTCTTTCAGATATATTGCAAGCAACCAGTTTGCAATCATTAATCAGTTATTTTAAACACTTTAAAATCTATAGAGTAACAGTTGAAAATATGAAATAAGGTGTTATATTAATCAATGTTATTCTTAGCAATCTTTAAAATTATTAAGCTTTACTGTGTGTCCACTATATAGATTTCCCTGCAACTGTTGTTACCAAAATTCATATTCCCTGTTTAAGTAGAAGGGGAGGGGAAGGAATAGAGATATTTTTGTGCTTTCTCTATGTTAATTTTTCTAAAAGATGAATTATAATTGATTTACAATATCATAATAATTTCAGATGTACAACATAGAGATTCAACATTTGTATAGGTTATACTCTTTATAAAGTTACTGTATAGTATTGACTATGCTGCTAAGTCACTTCAGTCGTGTCCGACTCTGTGCGACCCCATAGATGGCAGCCCACCAGGCTCCCCAGTCCCTGGGATTCTCCAGGCAAGAATACTGGAGTGGGTTGCCGTTTCCTTCTCCAATGCCTGAAAGTGAAACGTGAAAGTGAAGTCACTCAGTTGTGTCCGACTCTTAGCGACCCCATGGACTGCAGCCCACCAGGCTCCTCTGTCTATGGGACTCTCCAGGCAAGGGTACTGGAGTGGGGTGCCATTGCCTTCTCCAATATGTGTACATATATAATATTGACTATATGTGTGCTAAATTGCTTCAGTGATGTCTGACTCTTTGCAACCCTATGGACTGTAGACCACCAGGCTCCTCTGTCCTTGGGATTCTCCAGGCCCTCCTCCAGGGGATCTTTTCAACCCAGGGACTGATACTGCATCTCCCACATTGCTGGAAGATTCTTTACCACTGAGCCACTGGGGAAGCCCATAATATTAACTATTATGGACACATTTACTTTATTCATTCATCTGTTAATAGACACTTAGAATGTTTCCATTTGTTGGCAATTGCAAACAGTGCTGCTATAATCATTGAGATGGATGTCATCTTTTCAAATTAGTGTTTGTTTCTTCTGGATATATACCAGGGAGTAGATTTGCTGGATCATATGGTGGTTCTAGTTTAAGTTTCTTTAGGAAGCACACTGTTCTTGCCACAGTGACTGCAACAATTTACATTCCCATCAACAGTGTACCAGGACTCTCTTTTCTCCACATCCTGGCCAATATATGGTTTTTGTGGTCTTGTTAATGGTAGCTATTCTGACAGATGTGAGGTGGTATCTCATTTTGGTTTTAATTTGCATTTCTCTGAGCGTCTTTTCATGTGCCTGTTGATCATACGTGTGTCTTCTTTGGAAAAATACCTATTCAGATTTTCTGCCCACTTGCTAATCACAGTGCTTGTTTGTTTTTGGATGTTGAGTTGTATGAACTGTTTATATGCTTTGGGTATTAACCCTTTATCAGTTATATCATTTGCAAATATTTCCTCCTATTCAGAAGGCATGGAAAAATGAACTGGTTCCAAATTGGGAAAGGAGTTCATCAAGGCTGTATATTTTCACCCTGCTTATTTAATTTATATTCAGAGTACATCGTGCAAAATGTCAGGCTGGATGAAGCTCAAGCTGGAATTAAGATTTCCAGGAGAAATATCAATAACCTCAGATATGCAGATGATACCACCCTAATGGTAGAAAATGGAGAGGAACTAAAGAGCCTCTTGATGAAAATGAAACAGGAGAGTAAAACAGCTGGCTTAAAAATCAACATTCAAAACACTAAGATCCTGTCATCCAGTCCCATCAGTTCATGGCAAATAGATGGGGAAAAAAAGGAAAGAGTGGGAGACTTAATTTTCTTCTGCTTCAAAATCACTATGGATAGTGACTGCAGCCATGAAATTAAAAGATGCTTGCTCTTTGGAAGAAAGCTATGAGAAACCTAGACAGTGTACTATGAAGAAGAGACACTTTGCCAACAAAGATCTGTCTAGTCAAAGTTATGGTTTTTTGAGTAGTAATGTGTGGATGTGAGAGTTGGAGCATAAAGAAGACTGAGCACTGAAAAATTGATGCTTTCCAAATGTGGTGCTCTTGGACAGTGAGAAAATTAAGCCAGTCCATCCTAAAGGAAATCAACCTTGAATATTCATTGGAAGGACCAATGCTGAAGCTGAAGCTCCAGTACTTTGGCCACCTGGTGTGTAGAACTGACTCACTGGAAAAGACCCTGATGCTGGGAAAGATTGAAGGCGGAAGGAGAAGGGGATGACAGAGGATGAGATGGTTGGATGACATCATGGACTCAATGGGCATGAGTTTGAGTAAACTCTGGGAGTTAGTGATGGACAGGGAGGCCTGGTGTGCTGCAGTCCATGGGGTCTCAAAGAGTCGGACACAACTGAGTGACTGAACTGAACTGACCTGATGGAAAAGTTACTCCTACCTCTATTTATTTTACCTGCTCTTGTGTTATTATTGTTACATATAATATGTCTATATATTTTAGAAATTTATCCAACATATTATTAAAGGTATTCATTTTTATAATTTTACATATTTTAAAAAAGATTAGATATGCAGGCAGAGCAAGTATATATTAATATTGTTTGTTACATTAAAAATTATTGTCCATTTCTGTATCCTTTCATTTCTTACTGAAGATTTAATTACCATAGTGTGGCAAGTCCCTGTTCCAAAACAGCTTTATTCTCACCCATCTTCTTTAAGCCATTAGTGCTGAATCTATTGTATCTCTATGTGTTTGTTATAAGACAAATAATACAATTATATATATATATGTCCACATACCTAAATATATGTGTGTGTGTGTGTGTGTGTGTATATATATATATATATGTGTGTGTATATATATGTGTGTGTGTGTATATATATATATGTGTGTGTGTATATATATGTGTGTGTATATATATGTGTGTGTATATATATGTGTGTGTATATATATATATATAATTGTTCAGTTCAGCTCAGTCACTCAGTCGTGTCCGACTCTTTGTGACCCCATGAATCGCAGCACCCCAGGCCTCCCTGTTCATCACCAACTCCCGGAGTTCACTCAGACCCACATCCATCAAGTCAGTGATGCCATCCAGCCATCTCATCCTCTGTCGTCCCCTTCTCCTCCTGCCCCCAATCCCTCCCAGCATCAGAGTCTTTTCCAAAGAGTCAATTCTTTGCACGAGATGGCCAAAGTACTGGAGTTTCAGCTTTAGCATCATTCCTTCCAAAGAAATCCCACGGCTGATCTCCTTCAGAATGGACTGGTTGGATCTCCTTACAGTCCAAGGGACTCTCAAGAGTCTTCTCCAACGCCACAGTTCAAAAGCATCAATTCTTCAGTGCTCAGCCTTCTTCACAGTCCAACTTTCACATCCATACATGACCACAGGAAAAACCATAGCCTTGACTAGATGGAAGTTACATATATTTATATATAGAATTACTATAGGTGGTCTTTCCAGGTGGTGCTAGTGGTGAATCTGTCTGTCAAAGCAGGAGATGCAAGAGACATGGATTTGATTCCTGGGTCAGGAAGATCCCCTGGAGTAGGCATGGCAACTACTCCAGTATTCTTACTTGGAAAAGTCCATGGACTGGTGGGCTGTAGTCCATGGGGTCACAAACAGTCAGACATGATTGAGTGATTGAGCACACACACAATTACTATATATAAATATACAGTTTTATAAAATAGCTTTTTGAATAAGTTAAGAGAAAGGAAGTAAACTAAGAAGCATTTATACCATTTTCTATAATTACATAATTACTTTTACTGATGGTCTTTATTTTTTCTTATGGGTTTGAATTTCTATCTAGGTTTACATGCTTTCTGCCAAAGAGCTTCCTTTAGTATTTTTTGTGTTATTGGTTATGTAGATGAGTTCACTCAGGTTTTGCCTTTGGAAAGAAATGTCTTTACTGCATCTTCAGTTTTTGAAACATACTGTTCTGGGTATAGTAAAACATTCTTGTTTGAAAGTTCTTCTTTGGGAGATGTAGTGAGGGTTATTGATTATTTTACTCACTGTCTTCTAGATTCTATTATTCTTAATGAGAGATTTTCTATTAATTTTATTGGAGGATGTCTCCATTGTAAGAGGTAAGTTGTTTTATGATGCTGCTTTCAAGAATTTCTTTTCATTTTCACTTATCAAGATTTTGGGCTTCCTGGGTAGTGCTAGTGGTAGGAGACATGTGTTTGATCCCTGGGTTCTGGAAGCTCACCTGGAGGAGGGCATGGCAACCCACTCCACTATTCCTGCCTGGAGAATTCCATGGACAGAGGAGCCTGGTGGACTGGAGTCCTGTGGGGTCGCAAAGACTTGGACACAACTGAAGCTTCTGAGCTTGCATCAAAATTTTTATGATAAATGTGTCTGGGTATTTATTGTAGTTGTAGTTCATTGAGCCTCTGAGATGTGTAATTTAATCTTTTCCATCAAATTTGAAGAGAATTTTGTTGTTATTTCTTAAAAAAAACATATTTTTTGCTTATTCTTTTTTTTTTTTTTCGTTCTACTGTGCTTCTGGCATTTCAATTGTAAGTCTGTGCTGGTGGTTTTCCACATTTCTCTGAAGCTGTGTTCAGCTTTTACCATTCTCTTTTTCTTTTTGTTTTTTAATTTGTAATCTTTTATCATCCTATCTTTAAGTTCATAAATTTGTTTTTCTGCCAGTTCAAATCATCAATAGAACATCTCTAGTGAATTTTTTATTCAGTTATTTTTTTTTTTTACTTTTTAACTGCAATTTTTTTATTTTGTTTCTTTTCAAAAATTCCATCTCTTTATTATTATTTTCCATTTGAGGAGACTTTTTCATCTTACCCTCCTTTAATTCCTTAAACATGGTTTAAATCCACACTCTATATTTTGAGTGTATTTATAATATTTACCTTGCAGCTTATGTCTCTTAAACCCAGCATTTGGGTTTCCCTGAAATGTAAACAATATTTCTGATCAAAGGCATATATGCTATCAACATAATTTTATTTCCTCAGTATTCTAAAATAAGTTTGGTGACTGCTATTTAAACTCTTTTCTTAAATATTATTAGCTGTTGTGCTGCACTATGTTAGTGTGCTAGATAGTATCTGGTAAATTAATATTCTGATATATTATTAGTAATGTTGATGGCTTAATCCAATATAAATTTTATAAAATTCTATTAGATTCAGTACCTTTTGTTCTTTGACTTAGCATTCTAAATATTATTTTATGTATGTTTAGAGAGTAACTGCTTTTATTATAAAATAAGTAAAAAAATATGCATATATTACATATATAATCTGATTGGTAAAATGTTAGCACTCTCACTTTTCAATGTGTGTCCATTTAATAGAAAATTCAACAGGTGAAATATAATATTTATCACAACATATTCTAATCTTTTCTAGATATGAACATGATATGGGAAATAACATTCTTAAATATGTTCATATTTTAATCTATTTGAAATTAAAAACTAAGCTTCTCTAAGGCTACTTTTAGGAATTTCTAAACTCTCAAGGTGTAAATGAAAATTTTGAGTCAAGAAGGAATATGCAACTTTTCTGGAGTAAAAAAAAAATATATATATATATAATTAATTAGAATGCTTAAGTTCTTTAACAACATCAAAAGGAATTTCAATTAAAATAATAAATTTGCAAGATTTTTGAATAATATTGATTCAAATTAATCTATATATATATATATATTAATTATAATTATTGACATACAGAAACAGAAAGTTTGCCTTTGGTGCGATTTTTAACACAAACTGTAAACCTTGTCACAAACATTAAGGTTGACAAATTAGAATATTGGAACCATAGAATATTAAGAACTAAAATTGCTAGTTAAGATAATGTCATCAATGCTTACTTCTTTCACAGAAAACTCTGGAAATCTTAGTGCCAACAAAATTAAATATTTATTTTTTATTCATGTGAAGGATAACTAATTCACTGCTCGTGTGAATTGATAATACTCAGGCTTTTGCTTTATGAAGTTGTTCCTAGACATGTGCATAATACCAGAAAGATCAATTGAATTAATTTCTCTAAAATTTGACTCTAAAGATGGGAAATATTTACTATATTTCTTTCTACAGGAACATATAAGTGTATGAGTCATTATGGGATGCAAACTGTAAGCGTGAGTTCTCCAGTGATTTAAACGGTGGCTCTAGTGGTAAGGGGCTTCCCTGGTGGCTCAGAGGGTAAAGTGTCTGCCTGCAGTGCGGGAGACCCGGGTTCGATCCCTGGGTTGGGAAGTTCCCCTGGAGAAGAAAATGGCAACCTACTCCAGTACTGCTGCCTGGAAAATTCCGTGGACTGAGGAGCCTGGCGGGCTACAGTCCATGGGGTCGCAAAGAGTCAGACACTACTGAGCGACTTCACTTCACTTCACTTCTTCTAGTGGTAAAAAAAAAAACAACCCTGCTTGCTAATACAGGAGAGGTAAGAGACACAGGTGTGATCTCTGGGTTGGGAAGATCTCCTGAAGGAGGGCCTGACAATCTGCTCCAGTATTCTAGCCTGGAGAATGCCATGGATATAGGAGGCTGGTGGGCTACAGTCCATAGGGACGCAAAGAGTGGGACATGACTGAAGCGACTTAGAATGCATTCAGTAATGATACTTTTCTTATATTCGGTTCAAGCTTTATATTTAGGTTTTAGTATTGACTAGCCCCTGAAGCTTTGAAGAAAATAACATAGGTTAACACCTTCTACTTGATCTCAGGCTTATGCAGTAAAGCTTGAAATTTGTTTACATCATTATTCTTGGCTAGTGTAATTATAAATGTGATTAGTAAGAATAAAGTACAATTATACTGTTTATAAAACCAGTAGTGATTTTTCAGCTTCACAAATTTGTTTCTCTCAGAGAAGTTAACTTCTTTGAGCAAGGCACTGCTTATATTTTAATTCTGTATATTTATTTTTTAAATTATCCAGTCCACTAGGGATAGGGGGATTATCCAATTCCCTTATCACTTCCCTATCCCAACTTCTCACTGCTGTATTTCATATATCTCAATATTAAAACAATATTGAATATTATGGCTCAGTATTAATCATTACAGTGGGTTATGAGTTTTACAAGTAAACTTACATTTAGTTTACATTTAGTTCTTATATTTTGTACACTCTTGTTACTGAGATAAATGAGCTACATTTCCTGATAACTTAGTTTAGGATCAAAATAGACTTTTAAATAGATGGTTGCACTACAATGTGGGTGTCCTATGAAAGAAATATTTAACCCGAACTATAGAAGCATTTGGGATTTCTGCTTGGACAATAGCTTCCCAAGTGGATTATTAGTTTCCCTGGGAAATGATCAAGGGGAAGGAAAGGAAAGTTCTAAATTCCAGAGAGAGGAAACAGGTAAAACACAGATTTTTTTCGTTGTTTAGTTGCTAAGTCATGTCTGACTCTTTAGGGACTCACGGACTATAGCCCACCAGGCTCCTCTGTCCATGGGATTTCCCAGGCAAGAATACTGAACTGGGTTGCTATTTTCTTCTCCAGGGGATTTTCCCAACCCAGGAATTGAACCTGTGTCTCCTGTATTGGCAGGAAGATTCTTTACCACTGAGCTACCAGGAAAGTCTAAAGAACAAATGCTAGTGGTAAAAAATGTATGATTGCAAGCAGTTTAGTAGCAGTAGAATGATCTATGTGCTTTGGTGTGCTGGAGCTGATCCCTACTTGCTCACAAGACCCATTTATGCATGTTTTTCCCCTACATTGTTTTCAATGAAATCTCTTCGGTAGCTCAACGTTGGCCATGTCCAGACTATTAACATGATGGCACTTGGCAAATTTTCAGTGCTGTTCCCTTTCTTTCTTTCTTTCCTCCTGCCTTGCTTTTTGTCCTGGAGGGTTGATGGTTAAACATTTATAAGGACAAAACTGCTTTTGTAGTAAAATGTTTTTAAGAATGTTACATACTAGGATGTATGCAAAAAGCATGCAGAACTATGACTTAGCCACATGAGCTAGGATGTGAAAGACTCTACTTCTCACAGCTTCTCTAGGGGATATTTCTATACTCTAAAGCATAGGAAATACTGACAAATATATGATGGGAAGCTGTTGAGGATTTTGAAGTGAAAAGATGGCTCTGATGATTTGTAGTGGGACTGAAATCAGTGTCCAAGAAACCAGTGACTGCATGGTTCATGAAAAAACAGACAATCTTTATTTATTTTCTGGGAGTTGAAACTGAATGCTTGGAGAGCTGTTCAAAAGAAAAGGAGCACTTCAGAGTCAGATGCAGTGCTCATGGGGAGAGCTACAGGGGTTGAAGAAAACATCTTTTATTTTTCCCCCAGGTTGAGCAAGAGGCTTCCTATAGCATGAGGGAGGAAATATTTGTCTGTTTTATTGTAATAACAGTGAATGACTATTGTTGTTAAATTCTTGAATTCTTATAGAAGAATTTAGAAGAGAAGAATGGAGATCTGTCAAACTATGGAGATAGAATAGATTTGGTTGAACTACAAAGCAATGTATTGCTTTGACAATAGGACAAGATTCTGCTTAAGCCAAACTGCAAAAGACCCATCAACACTTTATAAACTGTTGAAATAACTTCTTTATCAGTAGAGCATCACACTGTTTCACCACTTAACTTTCATAACTTTATCTTCTTTGAGCTATTTAATTTCTTATTATGATCTTGAGTGCTTGGCAGACAGATGCATATAAAATGACATAATGGACCTTTTATGGGCTATTCAACTGGTGATCTTTGAACTCATATTGTTAAGTAGTCTGTGGAAAGATAAGCCATTTTAGTCAAGCTTTAAAGCAATCTGCATTTCAAACCCATACTGATGGTATATTTATTGATTCTAGTAAGATATTATACATTGTTAAACTTTTTTTTTTTTAATGATGTGAGAATCTGTCAGGTTTAGGAAAGAGTGATTATGTTTAATTCAGTTCACTGGCCATAAATTTCATGACTGAGTTCTGGTATATTATCTTCACATAGCCATTTTGGTTGTACTCTGGGGGGTCTAAAAAGATTCAAATTATGTAAACTGTAATGTAACTATACTCCAGATGAACTGGCTTGAACATTAAAGCTGTAGATTGAAGAAATCTTACATAGGTAAAGATTAAGATGTGAAGAAACAGCTTCCAACATACCTGTCCTTAGAAATATAAAATTTCCGAGTGTCTTTAGTAATGAAGATGGAGATACTATGCAGTTACATAAAACTTTTCTCTGGATAATCCTTTACCTCTAAGGAGGAAAATGAACCAAGATAATATTATCATATACTCTCATTAGACTATGAATACATCTAGGAAAAGATGAGGAAAAAAATGTTCAGAACTGTAGAGTCTGAGATATTATCATAGCTGTGAGCTTAAAAAGTTTCCTGCCATAGGTACATAGATGCTGGCAGAAGACATAGGGCTCCTGATTGGAGACAAATGGCCTTATTGTTCCCAGACCAACAGTCAACATGTTTTTGCTTCAGTTTCATTAGTTCCCTAATGAGGCAGATTCTTCCTCTGTTGGGACTCTAGATGATCAAGGATCCTGAGTGGCACCTTAACTGCAGCCTTGTGAAACCTTGAGAACAGGACCAGTTTAAGCTGTGTCTGGATACCTGACCCATGGAAATAATATGTGAGATAATAACTTCATCTTGTCTTAAACTACTAAATTGTAGTTATTTGTTATGTGGCACAGAGAACATGGCTGAAATCCCTTGAGAGCAGAAGCAGGCCTTGGTGGATGCTGTCCACACAGTGGGTCTGTGTCACAGTTGGCGACCCTTGAGACTAGGAAATTCTAATTTCATATAAGGTATTCTAGAAAGCCTGTATAAACTTTCTCTTCCTTAGAACATATTATAATCCTGTACAGGAAATCTGCCTTCTGGCTCTGAGGAAGGTACTATATTCATCTTCCAAGGCTGTTTGCTATACAAATATCCTTGAAAAAGTCATCTGGGACAACTGCTGTCACAAGATTAGACATGGAGAATTGTTGCCAACAGCCCAGAGGTACTTTCAGCACTCTAGGAGAATTTCCATATACTTAGTGGGATACAGTTTTCTGGAAGAGACTGTTGTTGTGTCTCATTCATGCCAAAAGGTTCATTTGGGGCAATAAAATAACTTAGCCTATTTTATAAAATAATATTTAGTTATCTAGTTTCTCCCTTGATAAACAAATTATAATCACATTTGCTGATGCACAGATTATATTGTGCTTTGATATAAAGTAGCTGTGGGATTCTGGGGAACTTAAAAATATCCATTAAAAGATACAGGGAGAATTTTATGCTCTGCCTTAAATATATACACACACACACACACACACACACACACACACACACACACATATATATATATACATACGATCTCATTTTCAGTATTCAAAATAATGGTACTTTAAGATATATAGACATAGGAATCTGAAGATGTTACAGAACATTAATAAAAAATTATTAAATTCATTTTAAGTAACCATTTAAAGCTATAAATATTTTGGTTGTTTATGAGTTTCTAATATTTTTAATTTAAAGGATTAAATACAGATTGTGACTCCATGAGCAGACTTAAGTCTTGGGTGCTTTATCATAAGAGCTGGAACATCAGACTAAATGAATAAGACTTTATTGATTTGGTAGTATTCGCTCAAGAAGCAGGATTTAGGACCCTGGCAAGGATCTCAGGAGATGATATAGATTCCACTAGAGTAAGTTTTAAGTGTGGAAATATTGATAGTCAAAGTGAATGAGCACTCAAGAATCTGTACCTGTGATATTGTAGCTAATACGGAAAAATGTATTTGGCCATTTAGATGAGAAAATATACACTTCTCATATATATATCAGGGCTTTATCCACAGTTCCTGGCTCACATCTTCCAAAACCCTTGGAATTTCTTGAGTGCAATGGAATAATATTTGATCTCTTGCCCTGAGTTCTTGAAAACTGAGGGAGCTTGTGGTTGAATCAATCAACAATGGCCAATGGTTTAATCAATCTTACCTATGTAATGAAGCCTCCATAAAAATTCAAAAAGACAAGGATCGGAGAACTTTCATGATGGTGAACACATGGGGATTCAGGAAAGTGGCACACCTGGAATGGAAATGGAAGTTTTGAGCTCTTTCCCCAAGCTTTGCCCAAGGAGTCTGTTCTTCTGGCTGTGGATTCTTATTCTCTAGTATTCTTTTATAATAAATCAGTAATCTAGTGGGTAAACTGGGTTTTCCCAAATTCTGTGAGCCATTCGGAAAGTGAAAGTGAAGTCGCTCAGTCGTGTCCGACTCTTTGCGACCCCATGGACTGCAGCCTACCAGGCTCCTCCATCCATGGGATTTTCCAGGCAAGAGTACTGGAGTGGTTTGCCATTGCCTTCTCCATGGTAGTAAGCTAGCCTGTCTCAAACTGATTCTCACCTCAGGAAATAGAAATGGTCTAAGACAAAATAAAACAGTACTTAATTTTTATATTTGGCATTAGTTTTTAAAAGGCTTTACTAACAATTCTTTGAAAGCCCTTGAAAAATGTTATGGCTGTGTTTATTTTCTTTTAAATATTATAAAATCAGTTAATTGAAAAGTGCCACTCAGACTGTTGTTTAGTTGCTCAGTTGCATCTGACTCCTTGAAACCCTATGGACTCTAGCAAGCCAGGCTCCTCTGTCCATGGGATTTCCCAGGCAAGAATACTGGAGTGGGCTTCCATTTCCTTCTCCAAATAACAACCTGAACTTTCAATTGGCATCATGAGCTGGAGAGGGATTTTGAAACCTCCAATTGTAGGTAGTCTGTCAGAAGCACAGGAAGCAACCTGGTCTTGCATCTACCCTTGTAGAGGGCAATGCCTGGGACTCAGCCCTTGAGTTGAGTGGAATCTGATTCTATTTCCAGGTAGATAGAGTCAGAATTGAGCTGGCATCCAAGAATAGCTGATTTGTGTGGGAAAGATTACACACACACAGACACTTGGAATGAATTGACTCTAAGAACCCTGAAGCTATCCCCAGAAGTAATTTTTAAGAATGAATGATCTGATGGATAAAGAAAACTGTCCTACTAAACAGTTAAATTCTCTTTCTTATTGATAGTATCTGGGCCTAGGCCAATTTGATTCAGAGACTACTCATTAAGGAAAATGTTAGGTCCTTTGGCAAAAGGACTCTGTAACACCATGGCAAATGTACAAGATAATGTGCCTTCAGTGGGACACAAATCCTTGCAGGACAATGAAGATTCTTTGGTAAGTTTGACAACACTGATTCCATTTCACCCTGGAATGGCCATTCATTCATTCAGATGGGGATAGAGACATATGCTGGGTATGGGTCTGTCTTTCTGCCTCCAAAGCCACAACCGACACTTTTATTAGAGGGCTTATAGACTGCTTGCTTCATGGACATGGGCTCCCATAAAATATCACTTTTGACAATTGTAGCCATTTTATTTATTTATTTTTTAAGTAATGTTCAGTAACTAGCTGTGACTGTGGGATCCACTGGTCCTATCACCCAACCTAGAATCTATTAGACTGATAGTAGACTGGAATGATTGCAAAGCTGAACTGGCAAATCAGAAGTGATACTTTTGAAATGGCCAAGTACCGTTGTCTAGGATTCAGGATCCACCTTAAAGAAAAGATGTTTATATAGTGCTATGTACATATTAGGAGGAATTCCTGGACCTGATATTCACATGGAAAAAGGAATGGCCAAGCTTATCATAAATCCCAATGATTCCTTGGGGAATATTGTTTCCTATCCCTGCTAATCTGAGTTCTGCAAGATTGGGTGCCAATGGGAGAAATATTTCAGCCAAGGGACATATCAAGAATTCTACTGAACTCTTAAGAGACTGGCACTGTTTGTTGAGGAGTCTGATTTCAAGGTCAAAATCTGGTATGACCTTTCAGACCCAAGTTTAGTTAATTAACAAAGAAGCCTTTGTTAATTTGCAGGCTCATGGGAGAAAGCCCTACTCACAGAAGACTTAGTGTACAGCCTTGCCTTACAAACTTCCAGAGAAAGTTACTGTCAAAGACTCAGGTCTCCTCCCCAGGCTGGCTAACATATTCATATTTTTGGCTGAGGTACCTCCATGCAGAGGTCTTCCAATCAGGGGGGGCATCAACTGAGATGTTTTTACTTTTCCTCCTTACCAGGGGATCTTGACTGAGACGACTTTCTCCACTCAGACTCGGGACTGTTGCAGTCTTATTACTTCCTACTCCTCTCCTCCAGACCCCAGTCACACACACACACACACACATGCACACAAATAACAGGAATTTATTCAGGATTCCTTTTTAATAAGACAGTTCTCCTCATCTGCCCTGATCTGCATGACTTCCACTTGGTACCACTCAATGGGGAAAAATGGATCATTGGGAAAGCAGTGCCTTATTTTGCCGCTTTCTTACACTCCTGCAGAAAGGGAATAGAAGCTCAATTATTATTTTTAGCTTAATTGTCCCATGACCACCTTGACACCTGGCTGCTGTGGGCTTTGGGCATGCAAAGGAAAAACATGCAAAAAACGAGTCTTCAAGTTGTCTGGGATCAGGGACCCTGATTATCAATCTGAGACAGAACTTCAGTAACACACTGTGGTTAGGGAGGGATACTGTTGTCACCCAGAGAAGCTATTTGAATGTCTTTTGGTACAGTCCTGCCCAATTCTGATGGTCAGTAGATAAATACATTAATTTCTGTCAGAGAAGGTCATGGTGATCCCTTGGGCACCAGCATCTGTCCCATGCCATAACGAAACACTGCAAGACTGCCACAGGCAATACTTCAAGCTGCGGGGGAGCAGGCCAGTCAATCCTAAAGGAAATCAACCCTGAATATTCACTGGAGGGGATGATACTGAAGCTGAAGCTCCAGTACTTTCACCACCTGATATGAAGAGCCAACTCATTAGAAAAGACACTGATGCTGGGAGAGATTGAAGGCAGGAGGAGAAGGGAAAACAGAGGACAAGATAGTTGGATGGCATCACTGACTCAATGGATATGAGTTTGGGCAAGCTCCAGGAGATAGTGAAGCCAAGGGAAGCCTGGAGTGCTGCAGCTCATGGGATCTCAAGAAGTCAGACATCACTGAGTGACTGATAATAAGAGAAAAGAAGACAGATGTCTATTGCAAAGTTACATTGAGAGGTTTTAATTTGTCTTACTAATCTCCTACTTCTAAGTTTCCTCATGAACACTGACCTATGTGAACCTTGAAAAAACTTCTGGCAATTCATATGCAAACAAAAAAGACACAAAACAGCAAAGCAGTCTTGGGAAAGAAGAATGGAGCTGGAGGAATCAGTCTTCCTAACTTCAGATTATACTACAAAGCTACAGCTATCAAGACAGTATGGTACTGGCACAGAAACAGAAATATAGACCAATGGAGCAAGATAGAAAGCCCAGGAATAAACCCATACACCTATGGGTACCTTATTTTTGACAAAGGAGGCAAGAATATACAATGGGGCAAAGACAGCCTCTTCAATAAGTGGTGCTGGGAAAACTGGACAGCTACGTGTAAAAGAATGAAATTAGAACACTTCCTAACACCATGCACAAAGATAAACTGAAAATGGATTAAAGACCTAAATGTCAGACTAGAAACTATAAAAATCTTGGAGGAAAATATAGGTAGAACACTTCATGACATAAATCAAAGCAAGATCCTCTAAGACCCATCTCCTAGTGTAATGGAAATAAAAACAAAAGCAAACAAGACCTGATTAAACTTAAACACTTTTGCACAGCAAAGGAAACTGAAAGGTGAAAAAAAAAAGCAAGGTGAAAAGACAACCCTCAGAAAGGGGAGAAAATAATAGCAAATGAGACAAGTGACAAAGGATTAATTTCTAAAATATATAAGCAGCTCACGCAACTCAATACTGGAAAAACAAACAACCCAATCAAAAAGTGGGAAAAAGACCTACAAAAACATTTCTCCAAAGAAGACATACAGATAGCTAACAAACACATGAAAAGATGCTCAACATTGCTCATTATCAGAGAGATGCAAATCAAAACCACAATGCAATATTATCTCACACTGGTCAGAATGGCCATCATCAAAAAGTCTACAAACAATAAATTCTGGAGATGGTGTGGAGCAAAGGGAACACTCTTGCACTGTTGGTGGGAATGTAAATTGATACAGCCATTATGGAAGATGGTATGGAGTTTCCTTAAAAAACTAGGAATGAAACCACCATATGACCCAGCAATCCCACTCCTAGGCATATACTATGAGGAAACCAAAATTGAAAAAGACACATATATCCCATTGTTCATTGCAGCACTATTTACAATAGCTAGAACACGAAAGCAAACTAGATGTCCACCAACAGATGAATGGATAAAGAAGCTGTGGTGCATATACACAATGTAATATTACTCAACCATAAAAAGGAACACATTTGAGCCAGTTCTGATGAGATGGATGAACCTAGAACCTATTATACAGAGTGAAGTGAGTCAGAAAGAAAAAAGATAAATATACTATTCTAACACACATATATGGAATCTAAGAAAATTGTACTGAAGAATTTATTTACAGGGCAGCAATGGAGAAACAGACATAGAGAATAGACTTATGGACATGGGGAGAGAGAAGGAGAAGATGAGATGTATGGAAAGAGTAACATGGAATCTTAAATTATCATATGTAAAAGATAGCCAATGGGAATTTTCTGTCTGGCTCAGGAAACTCAAACAGGGGCTCTGTCTCAACCTAGAGGGGTGGGATGGGGAGGGAGATGGGAGGGAGCTTCAAGAGGGGATATATGTATACCTATGGCTGATTCATGTTGTGGTTTGATAGAAAACAACAAAATTCTGTAAAGCAATTATCCTTCAATAAACAATTAATTAAAAATAAATGCTTTTGAAGATGTAAAAAGAAATGTATATGAGGTGGGTAAACCAGCACAAGTGGTGGACACTGTGATGCACACTGGGTTCTATTAAAGAAGATGAGAAGTGCTGCTGGCAGTGTGGATGGAAGATAGCCTTCAGCTCTTAGGTTCTTCAGGGATCGCCTCCGCTGTAGAAATCTGGAGGTCCGTACTCTTCTCACAGTCTAAATCCAATGATGGATAGAGCCATAATCTAAAGGCCTAGCTATTTTGGTTTCCAGCAGTATAACTGATAAAGCCTACTAGCTCCAGACATGGCCATAGTTTGGCTATCGGGATTTCTCTCTCTGAAGGATACTGTTCCTTTCCCCTTCATTCTGGAATCACTGATTCCAAGGACACTCACTAATGAAGAGTCTGCCAAGGAAACTCCCGTGTGAATCTCTTGGGCTACCCCTTCTGTGCCAATTTTTTATTTTGAATCACTAAAATTCTAATGACTCATAGGCTGAAAGCATAATCTACCTTAGTCTAATTGATTCTTTTGAACTCATTTCCAAGTTAAAAATTTAACTTTAAAAATTAAGTACAATGTTTTGAATTATATAGATAGTACAAGGGCTTCCTTGGTGGCTCAGATGGTATAGAATCCATCTGCAAAGTGGAAGATCTGGGTTCAGTCCCTGGGTTGAAAAATCCCCTGGAGAAGGGAATGGCTACCCAATCCAGTATTCTAGCCTACAGAATTGCATGGACAGAGGAGACTGGCAGGCTATAGTCCATGGGGTTAAAAAGAATCAGACATGGCTGAGCAACTTTCATTTTCACTTTCTTTTAAATTTTGATAGCTGATTTACATTTTAGACTTCATAAATATTGAAATAAAATGTTTCAGGTATTTGCTTATGAAAAATTTGGGCCATTATAAATAAAACAGTAAGTAGGTATGCACTTTAATCAATATGAAAATAAATTTATGTATTGGGAGACTACAACTGTTTTATATTGCATATTTGGATATTATTCAAAAGCTGTAGTTGATTATTCTGTCTTAAATGACATTTAGTTAAAGACTAAATGTTTGCATCCTCACCACTTCCCTGCCCAACCCATATGTTTATATGTTGAAATCCTAACCATCAGTGCGATGACATTTGGATGTAGGGCCTTTAGAGGGTGATTATGTCATGAGAATGGAGCCCTAGTGAATAGGATTGATGTCCATATCAGGAGATCCCAGAAACATCCTTTGTCCCTTCTATCTTGTGAGTTATAGAGATAAGATGGTCCTCTATGAATCAGGAAGCTGGAACTCATCAGACAGCAAATCTGCCAGGACCTTGATTTTGGACTCCCCAGCATTCAGAGCTGTGAAAAATCCTGTTTAAAAGGCACACAGTCAATTTTATCACGTTACAGCAGCCTGAATGGACTAAGACAGCGGGTTACTTTTGCTTATTGAAATAATGGGTCTCAGAAATTTACTGCAGATCAAATTATTTGTAAGAGAAACATGGTTTCTCAGTATTAAACTTCATTCTACTGGGGGCCAAGTTTTGCTTATGGCAAAAATGAGGCTATGTTTTAAAATATGTTTAGTAACTCAAATAAATCAAGATTTCAGAAAAATGTCCACACAGCAATGCTGTTGTATTGTAATATACATGTCACACACACACACACACACACAAACACATAGATGACAATGAAAACTTAAATACTTGTAACTGACTTATGTGTGTAACTTTGAAGGGAAAGTAGTCTGTATTTCATATTTTCACAAGATAACCTCTTCATAAATTGAATCTTGCCTTATAATATCCTTGTGTCCAGGCCAAACCAGACCCATGAGGAATCAATGTCTTTATATAAGTGTCCAGTGTAATTTTTATGAGGACAAGAGATTGTCTCATTTTCCCATGGCTCTGTGCTAATCACAGTCTGGAATTTCAGCCCTCCCATCTTTCCTTAAGATAATGCTAACTCCATTGCTCTGATTTGAGCAGTAGGATGATTGAAGACAATGCCAAACTTTCCTTTTCTGTTCCCAAACTGAGTCATTGACCATAGTTCAGAAGTATAAGTATATATAATAGCCTTTTCTGAAAAATGGAAATTCCTAAGATAACTATAATCTAGAGGGAAGATGTCTTCCAAAAATAATTCCATAATGGCCACTAAAATTTATTTCTTTAGTATCACCATTTACTTTTTTAGCCTCCAATAAAAGGTGAGGAGGAGGTGTATTTAAAAAGAAATTGTGGTTTTCTAAAGGGATTTTCTTATTCAAAAAATTTTCTACCATGAGATTTCCCTTCTCTCTCTACTTTCTAGACAGTTTCTTTTCTTCAACCTTCCATATTTTTATTTTTCTCTCTTAGAGTTTGCACATCTGCTGTCTTCACCTTGGCCTACAAGGATGATCAGTAGACATCACTGTCTGTAACAGTATGTGACAATACTCATTCCTGTGCTCTACAATGTGTAATGGGCAGAGTAAGAAGGTACTTCTCCATAGACAGAAAATGTGTTTATCAAATTGACTAATAGCTACCTCATATTTACTTTGTGTTTCTAATGTTCTGCAGCAGAGTTGCAACTGAATTTAGCTATATTTGCTTTGTATGACCATTATAACTAAGTGAACAATCAAATAAATATTGAATATCATACTTTTTGAGGAAATCCTAGAAATAGCATGATTAAAGTCAGACAAAAACAAGGATGCCAATAATCTTGAACAGTATTTAACATTGTTCCAGAAGTATTAGCAAAATGCAATTAGAGGTAAAAGAAAAGAAATATACTTTAAAGGAGGACAAAATATTTCACTATTTACATGTATCATTCTAACCTGAAGCTCAAATAGAAGCAAATTAAACATTGCTGAAAAAGGTTAAATGATTCAGAAATTAGGTTAAATTAACCTAATTTACACCATTTAAAGCCAAGCCAAATATAAGAAACGTTACAGCAACAACACATTAAAAGATAAAAGATATTAAGAAATAAAAAGCATAGAAATGAAAGAAAAATTAAAATGAGATGTAAAGATGTATATCACCCTAAGTGAAAAAAAAAATGTTTAAGATTTCAATGGTTGATAACATGAAGTTTCCAAGCTTCCCTGAATTCACAAATAAAATCAACAAGTAAATCTAATTTTTAAAATTCTTATTCTTAGGCAAAAGGACTCTAATGTTAATGTAGGAAAATAAACATGATAATATCCCAAATTCTGAAACATTAGTTTCCTATTGCTGCTCTAACAAATTACCAGAAACATAGTGGCTAAACATTACAAATGTATTGTCTTATTGTTCTGTGGGTCACAAGTCTGACTTTGGTCTCATTGAGCTAAAATCAAGATGTCAGTAGGGCTGAATTCCTTTCCGGAGGCTTTAGGTGGGAACCTGTTTCCTTGCCTTTTCCAACTTTGTGAGGCCACCAGCCTTCCCTGGCTTACGGCCCTTTTCCTTTTTCTTTACCAGAGATGGCTGACTGGATCCTTCTTACACCACATCTTTCTGACCTTCTCTTCTGCCTTCTTCTTTGATATTCAAGGACTCCTGTGATTATACCAGGCCTAAATAGATAATCCAGGAAAATCTCACAACCCTAAATTCAACTGGTTGGCAAACTTAATTCGGATTCAACCTCAGTGACTCTTTGCCATGTAACATAAGATATTCACAGGTTCCATAATGTAGAGCATATGTGTCTCAGGTGGACATTATTCTGCCTTCCACAAATGGCTAATTCTAGTCACTCGACTTGTTTTCTCACATTTTCCCACTTTTGTCCTCTCAATCTTACTTAAAACTTTAAAAAGATCATATGTGAATGTGCTTTATAAACTGTGAAGCAATCTACTCAGTAAAATATACAAATTACTTTACTTGTGTTATTTATACATTAATTTATTTTATGTAAGTGATAATGTCTTCTTTTCATATTACTCAGTCTTCCTGTAGCATATGCTACTAAACGTAACAGCAAGCAAATGAAAAACTAAATATGAATCCAGCCCAAAAAAGGAAAAAAAAAAAGCATTTCCTTAATTTGCTAGAAAAGTGTCTCATTAACCTATACCAAATTCCCTTTCAATCAAACTTTTCAGTTACACAAAATAAATTCAAATTTTGTTTAAATTAAGCACTGTGAAAACTCTACCTCATTAAATAAATACATTGAACTTTGGTATTAAAAGTGAAAAATATTAAATAAAAAACATATTTCTGAATATACAGGGCATAATTTCATGCAAATTGACATAGTGCAATTAATTCAGAAATATTGAGTAAATATGGATGAATCAGTAAGTAACAGCTAACAGAAAAATTAAGAAAAAACACATGTTAAAGCTCAGCTAAATATATGAAAATTTACATTTGTATATTTTTTATTAATAATGTACAGAATAGGAAGTTCTATCTAACTGTATTTCCAAATGTTTCATAGAAATCAATTTAATATCTTTGAATTATAAATTAAATGATTTTAATGGTTTAATTAAACTCCAGTTCTGCTATATAAAATTTATCATCTGTGCACTACTATAAAATTGTTATCCTTTACTAGATTTGAATACTAAAAATATGCAAAGTCTATCCTTAGATCCAAAGACTATGTTAAAAGATGTAATTGTTCATTCTTCTAGACTGCTATTTTTTAACCTGCTCTCTGGATGTTAAATTATATTTATTTATTGACATAAAATAAGCATTTTGAGAAATAGTATGTCATATTCTTGAATGAACTCACCAGATAGCTTTATATTTCTCAATTTTCCTTTCTAGGATAATATTCCTTTGACTGAGGAAAACAATGAAGATATCTCAATAACAAAATGTGAAGTCTACTTGAAGAGCAGCTCAATAGTTAAGTCATTGATCATCAAACTTATCTTTATAATCACATAACTAGTTTTGAAACTTCCCTTGTTATAAATGTTAACATTAAAGTGAAATATTCCAGAAGAGTAAAGACTTAAGAAAGAATGATGCAAAGACAGAATGAAAAAAAAGAAAGGAAGACAAGGAAGTGAAGGAGGGAAGGAGGAAGGAAACAAGAAAACCATTAAACTTGACATCATATTAATGACTAGTAATAAGAATACAGGCCTATTAGGTTTTAGAGAAGGCATGATCTCTCAAGTCTTGAAAATCACTTTAAGGCAATATTTCTTTTAGAGTATTAAATGTCATTAACCAAATGATCTCAAAGATATCAATCAGTAGAGCATTTCCTTGGATATCTCTATCTCTGGTTGATTTAAAAGTAGTAACATATATGATCCTTGTCTAAAGACCTGCTTTCTCTCTTAGAAGACAAGATTAATTTACCTGAAATCTCAGAAGAACAATGAAATTAAAAATGAAAAATAAAAACAATCTAAACACTAAATTGTGTGCTTCAGCCTTTAAATGCGATTGCATTCAGAAAAAGGAGAAATTCCTCCAAATTGGATTATTCAAATACATTTTTCATAAAATTATTTTTTCCTTTAACGGAGGTTTATTTGACATCCTGAAAATTTTATAGCAATTGATTTGGCAAAAAAGAGATAGAAGTGTTTTCCAGGCAGGTGAAGTGAGAGGCCATACTCTTCTGGCAAAATTGTAGTACAAATATGATGTTGATTAGTGGCTATGAACTGACTCTTCAATGATTTGGTCAACTAAGTTATAATTAAACAACTGACAAACTTTCTGGTAGAAGTTGGAAGGGGTGTGTGTGAGAGAGAGAAAGGGAGAGAGAGAGAAATCTATAATCATCCTCACTTTGGTCTTACAGTACCTTCCATTCATATGCAGTAGAATTTCATTATAGTAAATTTCCTTAAAGAGTCTGGATTATATAAAATGATCCAGCATCCTGACTTCATATGAAGTTATTTTCATGGCTTGTTGTAATATTGCTTTTTTATTTTCTATGACAATTAATTCTATATGACAAATATTTTCTCCATCTTTTTCTATACCACAATCTCATGAGGGAAAACTACTGGACATGATGTTTAGGGCATAATTTTTAAATTATGTACCAGTAACTATACAGACTGATTCCAAATAGGAAAAGGAGTATGTCAAGGCTGTATATTGTCACCCTGCTTATTTAACTTCTATGCAGAGTACATCATGAGAAACTCTGGGCTGGAAGAAGCACAAGCTTGAATCAAAATTGCTGGGAGAAATATCAACAACCTCAGATATGCAGATGACACCATCCTTATGGCAGAAAGTGAAGAGGAACTAAAAAGCTTGTTGATGAAAGTGAAAGAGGAGAGTGTAAAAGTTGGCTTAAAACTCACCATTCAGAAAACGAAGATCATGGCTTCTGGTCCCATCACTTCATGGGAAATATATGGGGAAACAGTGGAAACAGTGTCAGACTTTATTTTTTTTTGGGCTCCAAAATCACTGCAGATGGTGATTGCAGCCATGAAATTAAAAGACACTTAGTCCTTGAAAGGAAAGTTATGACCAACCTAGATAGCATACTGAAAAGCAGAGACAGACATTACTTTGCCAACAAAGGTCCGTCTAGTCAAGGCTATGGTTTTTCCTGTGGTCATGTATGGATGTGAGAGTTGGACTGTGAAGAAGGCTGAGCACCGAAGAATTGATGCTTTTGAACTGTGGTGTTGGAGAAGACTCTTGAGAGTCCCTTGGACTGCTAGGAGATCCAACCAGTCTACTCTAAAGGAGATCAACCCTGGGTGTTCTTTGGAAGGAATAATGTTAAAGCTGAAACTCCAATACTTTGGCCACCTCATGAGAAGAGTTGACTCATTGGAAAAGACTCTGATGCTGGGAGGGATTGGGGGCAGGAGGAGAAGGGGACAACAGAGGATGAGATGGCTGGATGGCATCACTGACTCGATGGACATGAATTTGAGTGAACTCCGGGAGTTGGTGATGGACAGGGAGGCCTCGCGTGCTGATTCATGGGGTCGCAAAGAGTCGGACATGACTGAGCGACTGAAGTGAACTGAACTGAACTATAGGGTGTTTTAAATCAGCAATAATAAAGTTGACATTGGTCATTTAAGTATTATGTATCTTTGTTTTCATTCTTGACCATCTCAAAGGCAAAGAATCTAAAGGCAATTTAATAATTGCCCCAAGAGGGAAAAGTCTTCCTGTCTCTTACTGAAGAAAACTTAAGAAGAAGCTAAGTAGAGTTGCCTGTCCCTTTGTATGGGTAATAAAACACTAGGAAAAATAAACTTTATACCTTTATTAAATTTACATTATTAATTCATTACAATATTGATTGATTCATTAATAAATATCTATGGGCCACAACATACATATATATTAATAAATATGGTAAATGTGGTCTCAGACAAGTCATTGAGCTATACTCTGGCAGAGTTCAAGAATGGATGACCTTTGATGAAAAAAATTGAAGAGAAAACTAAATGGAAATATATTCTGTGTTTGTAGATTGGAAAAACTAGCATTGTTAAAATTTCCATATTAACCAAAGTAATTGACAGATTCAAGTCCAATCCTTGTAAAGAAATCCAATACCATTTTCACAGACATATAATAATTTTAAATTTAAATGGAGCTAGAAGTAGCCAGTGACCATGAAGAGTCACAGCAGTCTTAAAAGAGAACAAAGCTAGACGCAGCATGCTTCCTGACTGAAGCAATATTACAGAGTTACCACAATCAAAATAATATGGTTTCATCCTAAAAACAGACACATAAACCAATGGAGCAGAAATGAGAACCCAGAAATAAACCCATGCATATATGTTCAATTAATTTACAACAATGAAGGAAGCAACATACAATAGAGAAAGGACAACCTTTTCAATCAACAGTGGTTGGAAAACTGGACATTAACATGCAAAAGAATGAAATTAGCCTATTATCTTAAACCATACACAAAGTTAGCTTAAAATGGATTAAGGACTTAAATATAAGGAACAAGACCATATAACTCCTTGGAAAAAATAAAGAGGGTAACTCCTTGATCTGGGTCTTGGTGATGATTTTTTGGATCCGATTACAAAAGCAAAAAAGAAAAAAAAACAGTAAAAGATATTTGTAAACCATATATTCAGTAAGGGATCAATAAGTAAAATGTATAAATAATTGACACAACTCAATAGCAAAACCTCAAACTATCTTATTAAAAAATGGGCCGAGGATCCGAAAGACATATTTCCAAAGAAGATCTTCAAATCACCAGCAGTTGCATGAGAAGATGCACAACACCATTAATAATCAGGAAAATGCAAATCAAAACTGTAATGAGATATCACCTCCTGTTAAAATAGCTATTATTAAAAACAAACAAACAAACAAACAAACAGCAAGTAAATGTTGGTGAAGATGTGGAGAAAAGAGAACACTTGTGCACTGTTGATGGGAAGGTAAATTTATGCAGCCACTATGGAAAACATTATGGAGATTCCTCAAAAAATATGATGGAAGCTCCATATGATCCAGTAATTCCATTTCTGAGTATTTATCCAAAAAAATGAAAATACTGTTTCTAAAAGACATATTTTCCCCTACATTCATCATAATGTTATTTACAATAAACAAGAGGTAGAAACAACCTCTGTCCACTGATGTTTGAATGGATAAAGAAGATATGGTATATAAAATAGAATACTACTCAGGCATTAATTTTTTTTTTTTTTTTATCATTTTGGCCAACATGATGGACCTAGAAAGTATTATGCCAAGTTATGTAAGTCAGGCAGAACAAAACCAACAAATAACATATGATTTCATTTTCATTTGTAATCTAAAAAAACAAATCAAACCAAGCAACAAAACAAAATAAAACTCACTAATACAGAGAACAGAATGGTGGTTGCCAGAGGGGAAGAGAAATTGGAGGGTGAGCAAAAAGGGTGAATGGATTCAAAAGTTATAACCTTCTTGCGTATATTTAAATGTTGCCATGAGAATAAATCTTGAAAATTCTCAGCACAAGGAAAAAATTTGCAACTCTGTATGGTGACAGATTGTAACTCAATTTTTATTGTGGTGATCTTTTTTGCACCATATAAAAATATGTAATCATCATGTGTTCACCTGAAACTAATGTTTCATGCCAATTATACCTCAAAAAATGGAACTGCCCACAATGTGTGTTTAAATATCCATTTTACTGTAATCTATAAAAAAGTTATTTGAGTAAAAATTCTTTTTAATTTATACTTTCACTATCACTCATTAACATGTCTGTTTTTGGGGAAATGATATGCCATTAGCCTAATTCCATAAAAATGAACACAAAGACTAAGTGTGGGGGGAAGCACAAGCATGGTAGCTGCCTTGATCCCTGCTACTGCAAAGTTCATCATCTACTGAAATACTAAGTTTTGTAATCTACTAAAAAAAATAAGGATAGCAAAATACAGAATTTTAAAAAAGAATATATGTAACAATAGAAGTTAGTAATTTAATAATGACTAACATGCTACCATGTTAAGCACTGTTTGAAGCACTTTATGAGTTTTCATTTTTCCTTTGAATAAAAATTATTCTCACACTTTGTAGTGAGGAAGCTGGTGCAGAGATAGATTAAGATCTGATAAGGGGATGACAGAGGATGAGATGGTTGAATATGAGTTTGAGCAAGCTCCAGGAAATGGTGACAGGCAGGGAAGCCTGGCTTGATGCAGTTCCTGGGGTCACAAAGTGTTGGACATGACTGAGTGACTGAACTACAAGGGGTAAACTTTGTTTTAAAACCTATGTCAACTCAACTTTAGTCATATCTGTTAACCACTATGCTGTATCAAACAGGGATTCATTCTAAAAACTGCTAATACCATACATTTATGCAATGTTTTCTCTCTTACATATGAAAGAGCTATTTTATATAGTATATCATTTGATCTTTATATTTCTGTGAATAACATTAAATTTTATTCCATTATGCATAGGAGCAAGTTAAAATTTTGAGTGGATATTCATGACAAACTTCTAGTGAATGGCAATGTTAGGAATCCAAAGCAAGTCTTCCCAACATATAACACTAGTATATTTACTTTATGTCACTCTGAGATCACTTTAGTGCTGTAAAATGCTGAGCATGGATGAGAACTAAAATGTTATAACTCCTATTAACCAAAAATATCAAGAAAAATAAAGATTTTTATGGTGAGCTATCTGCCTGTGAAGTGATGCATAGGATATATTGTCAATATCTGCTATTGTAATTTCACATTGGTTGAATTTAAAATTTTATACTTCTAATTTTATATATACTGCTATTATGAAATAAAATAATTTAAAACCTCTAAATAATGATGTTAAAATATTGGCACAGCAGTAAAGAGTCTGCCTTTATAGGAGATGTAGGAGATGCATGAGATGTGGGTTACATCCCTGGATCAGAAAGATCCCTTCGTGGAGGAAATGGCAACCCACTCCAGTATTCATGTCTGGAGAATCTTGTGGACAGAGGAGCCTGGTGGGCTACAGGTTATAGCCTCAGAGTTGGATGTGAGGATCCAACCAACTGATCAATCGCACCACAGTTGGTACGAGTGATCAGATGTGGATCACTGAGCGCACATGCATACATTAATTCAATAAATTGAGAACAAACTGACATTAAATTTCTTTCGTTTGTCTTTATTAACATGCCTTTCTGATCCAGTGTTTGGGAGGAAAAAACAAAACAAAACATATATTCTTTTTTTTTTCATAATGATATCAGAGAAAAATATTTTAGTTAACTGTTCAAAGAAATATCTATTACTGACATTCACAACTGAGCCAACTAAAAACTACCTCATCAATACTATACTTTACATTGTACAGGAGGCGGTGATGAAAACCATCTCCAAGAAAAAGAAATGCAAAAAGGCAAAATGGTTGTCTGAGAAGGCTTTACAAATAGATTAGAAAAGAAGATAAGTGAAAAGCAAAGAAAAAAAGGAAAGATATACTCACTAATGGCAAAGTTCCAAACAATAGCACAGAGAGATAAGAAAGCCTTCCTAGATGAACAATGTGAAGAAATAGAGGAAAACAATAGAATGGGAAAGACTAGAGATCTCTTCCAGAAAATTAGAGATACCAAGGGAACATTTCATACAGAGATGGGCACACACACACACACACACACACACAAATAGCATGGACCTAACAGAACCAGAAGATATTAAGAAGAGGCAGCAAGAACACACAGAAGAACTGCACAAAATATGTCTTAAAGACTTGGAAAACCGCAAGGGTGTGATCACTCACCTAGAGCCAGACAACCTGGTGTGTGAAGTTAACTGGAAATTAGGGAGCATTACTGTGAACAAAGTTAGTGGAGGTGATGGAATTCCAGTTGAGCTATTTCAAATCATTAGAGATGATGCTGTGAAAGTGCTGCACTCAATATGCCAGCAAATTTGGAAAACTCAGCAGTGGCCACAATACTGTTAAAACTCAGTTTCATTCCAATACCAAAGAAGGGCAATGTCAAAGAGTGTTTAAACTACCACACAATTGCACTGATTTCACATGATAGCAAGAAAATGTTCAAAATCCTTCAAGCTAGGCTTCAATAGTATGTGAAGTTAGAACTTCCAGCTAAACAAGCTGGATTTAGAAAAGGCAGAAGAACCAGAGATCAAACTTGCAACATATATTGGATCATAGAAATAGCAAGAGAATTCCAGAAAAAAACATGTACTTCTGCTTCATTGACTATACTAAAGCCTTTGACTGTGTGGATCACAAGAAACTGTGGAAAATTCTTAAAGAGATGGGAATACCAGACTGCTTTACCTGTCTCCTGAGAAATCTGTATGCAAGTCAAGAAGCAACAGTTATAACAGGATATGGGACAGCACACTGGTTCAAAATTGGGAAAAGAGTATGTCAAGGCTGTATAATGTCACCCTGCTTATTTAACTCTGATGCAGAATGGTGTAATGGTGAAAATCACTCAGATGTGTCTGCTCTTTGTGATTCCATGGACTTTACAGTGCATGAAATTCTCCAGGCCAGAATACTGTAGTGGTTAGCCATTCCCTTCTCCAGGGTATTTTCCCAAACCAGGGATCAATCCCAGGTCTTTTGCATTGCAGGCGGATACTTTACCAGCTGAGCCACCAAAGAAGCCCCATGTACTCTATGCAGAGTACATCATATGAAATGTTGCCTGGATGAATCACAAGCTGGAATCAAGATTGCCTGGAGAAATATCAATAACCTCAGATATGCAGATGACACCACCCTTATGGCAGAAAGTGAAGATGAAGTAAAGAGCTCTTGATTGATGAAGGTGAAAGAGTGAAAAAGCTTGCTTAAAACAGCATTCAAATCCTAAGATTATGGCACCAGGTCCCATCACTTCATGGCAAATAGATGAGGATACAATGGAAACAGTGACAGACTTTATTTTCTCGGACTCCAAAATCACTGTGGACTGCGAATGCAGCTATGAATTTAAAAGATGCTTGCTCCTTTGATGAAGAGCTATGATAAACCTAGATAGCATATTAAAAAGCAGAGATATCACTTTGCAGACAATGGTTCATACAGTGAAAGCTATGGTTTTTCTAGTAGTCATGTACAGATTTGAGAGTTGGACCATAAATAAGGCTGAGCACTAAAGAACTGATACTTTCAAATTATGGTTTAGAGAAGACTCTTGAGAGTCCCTGGATAACAAGGTGGTCAAGCCAGTCAATCTTAAAGCAAATAAACCCTGAATATTCATTGAAAGGACTGATGCTGAAGCTGAAGTTCCAGTACTTTGGCCACCTGATGGGAAAAGCTGATGCATTGGAAAAGACCCTGATGCTGGAAAAGATTGAGGGCAGGAAAGGAAGTGGGTGACAGAAGATGAGATGGCTGGATGCATCAATGACTCAAAGGACATGAGTTTGACAAACTCCAGGAAACAGCAAAGGACAGGGAAGTCGGCATACTGTGGTCCATGTATTGCAAAGAGTCAGACACAACTGAATGGCTAAACAACTTTGGTTTAAGACTCTCTGTGGGTCCACCAGTCCAAACCTATAAACTCTCTAATAGTCTGTCCAATCCCAACCCATTCTCCATTTTATAAAATACATGAAAATAAGTTACACCATGTGGAGATGCTGCTATATATCCATTCAGTTCAGTTCAGTTCAGTTCAGTCGCTCAGTTGTGTCCGACTCTTTGCAACCCCATGAACTGCAACACGCCAGGCCTCCCTGTCCATCACCAACTCATGGAGTTCACTCAAACTCATCTCCATCAAGTCCGTGATGCCATCCAGCCATTTCATCCTCTGTCGTCTCCTTCTCCTCCTGCCCCTAATCCCTCCCAGCATCAGGGTCTTTTCCAGTGAGTCAACTTTTCGCATGAGGTGGCCAAAGTATTGGAGTTTCAGCTTCAGCATCAGTCCTTCCAAAGAACACCCAGGACTGATCTCCTTTAGAATGGACTGGTTGCATATCCTTGTAGTCCAAGGGACTCTCAAGAGTCTACTCCAGCACCACAGTTCAAAAGCATCATTTCTTCAGCACTCAGCTTTCTTCACAGTCCAACTCTCACATCCATACATGACCACTGGAAAAACCAGAGCCTTGACTAGATGGACCTTTGCTGGCAAAGTAATATCTTTGCTTTTAAAAATGCTATCTAGATTGGTTATAACTTTCCTTCTAAGGAGTAAGCATCTTTTAATTTCATGGCTGCAGTCACCATCTGCAGTGATTTTGGAGCCCCCAAAAATAAAAAGTCTGACACTGTTTCCACTGTTTCCCCATCTATTTCCCATGAAGTTATGGGACCAGATGCCATGATCTTAGTTTTCTGAATGTTGAGTTTTAAGCCAACTTTTTCACTCCCCTCTTTCACTTTCATCAAGAGGCTCTTTAGTTCCTCTTCACTTTCTGCATAAGGGTGGCGTCATCTGCATATCTGAGGTTATTGATATTTCTCCCGGCAATCTTGATTCCAGTTTGTGCTTCTTCCCAGCACTTCTCATGATGTACTCTGCATATAAGTTAAATAAGCAGGGTGACAATATACAGCCTTGACGTATTCCTTTTCCTATTTGGAACCAGTCTATTGTTCCATGTGCAGTTCTAACTGTTGCTTCCTGTCTTGCATATAGGTTTCTCAAGAGGCAGGTCAGGTGCTCTGGTATTCCCATCTCTTGAAGGATTTTTCACAGTTTATTGTGATCCACACAGTCAAAGGCTTTGGCAGAGTCAATAAAGCAGAAATAGATGTTTTTCTGGAACTCTATTGCTTTTTCCATGATCCAGAGGATGTTGGCAATTTGATGTCTGGTTCCTCTGCCTTTTCTAAAACCAGCTTGAACATCTGGAAGTTCATGGTTCACGTATTGCTGAAGCCTGGCTTGGAGAATTTTGAGCATTACTTTACTAGCATGTGAGATGAGTGCAATTGTGTGGTAGTTTGAGCATTCTTTGGCATTGCCTTTCTTTGGGATTGGAATGGAAAGTGACCTTTTCCATTCCTGTGGCCACTGCTGAGTTTTTCAAACTTGCTGGCATATTGAGTGCAGCACTTTCTCAGCATCATCTTTCAGGATTTGAAATAGCTCAACTGGAATTCCATCACCTCCACTAGCTTTGTTTGTAGAGATGCTTTCTAAGGCCCACTTGACTTCACATTCCAGGCTCTAGGTGAGTGATCACACCATCATGATTATCTGGGTCATGAAGATCTTTTTTGTACAGTTCTTCTGTGTATTCTTGCCACCTCTTCTTAATATCATCTGCTTCTATTGGATCCATACCATTTCTGTCCTTTATCGAGCCCATCTTTGCATGAAATGTTCCCCTGGTATCTCGAATTTTCTTGAAGAGATCTCTTTCTTGAAGAGATTTCTTGAAGAGAGTCTTTCCCATTCTGTTGTTTTCCTCTATTTCTTTGCATTGTTCGCTGAGGAAGGCTTTCTTATCTCTCCTTACTATTCTTTGGAACTCTGCATTCAGATGCTTATATCTTTCCTTTTCTCCTTTGTTTTTTGCTTCTCTTCTTTTCACAGCTATTTGCAAGGCCTCCTCAGACAGGCATTTTTCCTTTTTGCATTTCTTTTCCATGGGGACGGTCTTGATCTCTGTCTCCGTTACAGCGTCACGAACCTCTGTCCATAGCTCATCAGGCACTCTATCAAATCTAGTCCGTTAAATCTATTTCTCACTCCACTGTATAATCATAAGGGATTTGATTTAGGTCATACCTGAATGGTCTAGTTGTTTTCCCTACTTTCTTCAATTTTAGTCTGAATTTGGCAGTAAGGAATTCATGATCTGAACCACAGTCAGCTCCTGGTCTTGTTTTTGCTGACTGTACAGAGCTTCTCCATCTTTGGCTGCAAAGAATATAATCAATCTGATTTCAGTTTGACCATCTGGTGATGTCCATGTGTAGAGTCTTCTCTTGTGTTGTTGGAAGAGGGTGTTTGTTATGACCGGTGCATTCTCTTGGCAAAACTCTATAAGCCTTTGCCCTGCTTCATTCTGTATTCCAAGGCCAAATTTGCCTGTTACCCCAGGTGTTTCTTGACTTCCTACTTTTGCATTCCAGTACCCTATTATGAAGAGGACATCTCTTTTGAGTGTTAGTTCTAAAAGGTCTTGTATGTCTTCATAGAACTGTTCAACTTCAGCTTCTTCAGTGTTACTGTTTGGGGCATAGACTTGGATTACTGTGATGTATCTATTATACAAGCTAAAATATAAAATAGTGATTATACCAAATGATGAAGAGGATATGAAAAAATTAGGTCTCTTATAAATTGCTGATGAAATTGTAAAACTATAAGACCATTATTGAAACTATTTTGGATGTGTCTTGTAAAATTAGGGCTTCCGTGGTGTCTCACATAGTAAAGAATCTTCTTGCAATACAGGAGAACTGGGTTCGATCTCTGGGTCAGGAAGATCCCCAGAAGAAGTGAATGGCTACTCACTTCAATATTCTTGCCTGAAGAAGTACATGGACAGAGAAGCCCTTTAGGCTACAGTCCATGGTGTCACAAAGATTTGGACTTGACTGAACGACTAACACACACACACACGCATACACACACACACAGAAAGCCATTATTGAAACTATTTTGGTAGTTTTCTTGTAAAATTAACTATACAACACAGAAATAGCACACTTGATCATTTAGCTCACAGGAATGAAAACATCTGTCCACACAAAAACCTGTATATTGACAGTCATAGCAGCTTTCTTTTTAATACCAGAACTTGGATCAAATATCCTCTTCTTATGTCTATAGGAAAGTCTGCTAAGCCTCCATATTGGCCTTGTTCTTTTTTACATGTAAATCAACTAAACTTAGCTTTGCTTTATCAGGTTATTCTGCTGGCATTTTTGCTGAGAAAAGACAAGATACAAATGTATCTGGTCTCTACTGTGCCAGGTACTGGGGACACAAAAATAAAAGATAGAAGAGACCTGTATTTTCATGGAGCTTGAAATTAATTGAGGTAGCATGTGAGAAAGAGGAAAACCTACAAATAAGTAATTGCAGAATATATTGTTATGGGAGAAAGAATAAGACACTTCTACTTAGAATAGTAATTGGCAAATCACCACCTACTTTGTTAAATAAAATTTTATTAAACCTGGCCACAAACATTTTTTTTTTTGCATATTGTCTATGACAATATTCATGATATGAAGGCAGTATTGAGGAGTTACAACATAGTTTGTATAGTCTACAGAGGCTAAAATATTTACTATCTGGAACTTTAAGAAAAACTTTGCACATCTCTGACTTGGGATATATATTTTTAGTCTCAAACTGGATCTTAATATTTTTATATTCTCTCTTCTAGTAAGATATTTGTTAAAGCCAGGTGTTAAGGACTTTTTAAAAATGGTTTTTAAAATTTTTCTTAAGCCTCATATACAGACCAAAATCTAAGTCTGGTGGTCTATTACATAGTAGAGTTTGTTCTAGGCACAGTTAAACCATAAACATTTTCAATTACCCTGTGGTAGTAGGAAGATGTGGTTTTCTAAACCATGATAGAGACTCATCAATAGATCTCGAAATCAATTTTCAGGTTGTAACTAAAAATTTTTAAGTGAAATATACAAAGAAAAATAGACTGTAATGCACATAGTAAGGACACATTGCTTATGAAAGCTTTGTTCAGTTTGGTATGCATAGGCACATGGACAAACACACATACACATGCATGTTTTTGTTTATCATATATGGAAATAAATTATACAATGCTTGAAAGTCATTGCTTAATGAGATATGAAACTTGTAGCTTAACTGCTGGGGAGCATTAAGGGTGATGCAGTTAAGTGGAACTATATTGTTCCTATCTCATACTTATGGACCAAAAATTGGGAGAACGGAAAAGCCTATAGTATATTTAAGGAAGAATTCCCTTGGTACCCCTCTGCTTTAGAATTCTAGAAGTAAATCACTTTGAAGACTGCAAAAAAACCAAGGGCATGCCAAGGAGAGTTAGAAAGGCTGTGGGTATATTCTGCACTTATTCACTTCTAAAACAACTTGTATTATTGTACTAGAGTATAGATGATGAACCCTGAGAAGGGACATCACCAGATGGTGAATAACCAAAATCAGATTGATTATATTCTTTGCAGCGAAGATGGAGAAACTCTGTACAGTCAGCAAAAACAAGACCGGGAGCTGACTGTGGCTCAGATCATGAACTCCTTATTGCCAAATTAGACTGAAATTGAAGAAAGTGGGGAAAACCACTAGACCATTCAAGTATGACCTAAATCAAATCCCTTACAATTATACAGTGGAAGTGAGAAATAGTTTTAAGGGACTAGATCTGACAGACAGAGTGCCTGATGAAGTATGGATGGAGCTTTGTGACACTGTATAGGAGACAGGGAGCAAAACCACCTCCAAGAAAAACAAATGAAAAAAGGAAAATGGCTGTCTGAGGAGGCCTTATAAATAGCTGTGAAATGAAAAGAAGCCAAAAGCAAAGGAGAAAAGGAAAGATATATCCATCTGAATGCAGAGTTCCAAAGAATAGCAAGGAGAGATAAGAAAGCCTTCCTCAGTGATAAGTGCAAAGAAATAGAGGAAAACAATAGAATGGGAAAGACTAGAGATCTCTTCAAGAAAATTAGAGAGCAATATACTATTAACCAGATATCCCACCATGTTCAGCTACTTTGAGACGACTGAAAATAAGTGTGTTTGTGTCCTAAGTTACTTCAGTGATGTCTGACGCTTTGCGACCCCATGGACTATAGCCCATCAGGCTCCTCTGTCCATAGGATTTCCAGGCAAGAATACTGGAGTCATTGCCATTGCTTACTCCAGGGGATTGTCCCAGCCCAGGGATGGAACCCACCTCTCTTATGTCTCCTGTGTTGACAGGTGGGTTCTTTATCACTAGCACCATCTGGGAACCCCTAAAAAGTAAATGACCAGGATGTAAACCTGCTGCTCTCTTTTCCCTGTCCCAAAGCCAGATAACAATAATGATCTCAAAAATAACTGGTGTAGGTTCCAGGACACACTACTCATGCCTCAGCAATCAGTGTGTTTCTAGAGGCCATTTTCCATAATTCTAAGAACTCTGATTTCTGCTCTATAAGATTATATAATATATGTCCTCATGAATGTAAAGATGTTGTGGGGCCTAATGCTTATATAATCTTGGAGGTACACCTTAAGAAAAAGGATTCAAGAGTGCATATCCCTGTTAAGGGCCCATTGTATAAGTGTCCCAGATTCTTTTCCTTTCCATTCTAATGTCACCTTTGCAATTAATTCTCCAATCTATACTAAGGAATGCTTGGAAAATATAAGGCATTGGTGGACAATTGAAATACTGAGAAAGTACTTCAAATTAGCAAGCAGAAATTACTAAGAAGAGAGTTTATTTCTTCAGGCTAAATTTAACAATATTGACTGAATTGAATTTTAACCCATAGAATAATTGGGACATCATAAATATTAACATTTGATCACATTTTGTGGGAGATGACATAGGGTAAGAAGTATGGAGCAGAACTGGTTGCCAATTCTACCCAATAATCTTCCCTTTTCTTTTTGAAATTTATCTTATTTTGATAATTTGTTTTTATTTATTTACTTGTAGACAATATCTACCAGTAGAGAGTTTGAAATGTCAGATACACTCCAAGCCAACCCCGAGCTGGGGCAAATGCTTATGGCATATGGTTTTATAGTGGGAAATAAGATTATGGAATTTTGGTGATGACCTTCTGGGAAAAGATGTCTTTTCAAATAAAAAGACCTGTGAGAGATGTTCTCAAGCCAGATTCCACAACTGGGTATCATGTTTAAAACTGTACTAAGTAATCTTAAATGAACACAACTAAGTTCCAAACCAATATGCTCAAGATTATATACAAAAGCAAAACAAAACAAAATTCTTAAGAACCTGAGTAACTGACTTGATTTGTAAGGTGTTGAATGATTTGACCTTCAAAATATGGAAATTTGTAGTTATAAAATACCCTCAGATCAGATCAGATCAGATCAGTCGCTCAGTTGTGTCCGACTCTTTGCGACCCCATGAATCGCAGCACGCCAGGCATCCCTGTCCATCACCAACTCCCGGAGTTCACTCAGACTCACGTCCATCGAGTCAGTGATGCCATCCAGCCATCTCATCCTCTGTCGTCCCCTTCTCCTCTTGCCCCCAATCCCTCCCAGCATCAGAGTCTTTTCCAATGAGTCAACTCTCCCATGAGGTGGCCAAAGTACTCGAGTTTCAGCTTCAGCATCATTCCTTCCAAAGTAATCCCAGGGTTGATCTCCTTCAGAATGGACTGGTTGGATCTCCTTGCAGACCAAAGGATTCTCAAGCGTCTTATCCAACACCACAGTTCAAAAGCATCAATTCTTCAGCACTCAGCCTTCTTCACAGTCCAACTCTCACATCCATACATGACCACTGGAAAAACCATGCCTTGACTAGACGGACCTTTGTTGGCAAAGTAATGTCTCTGCTTTTGAATATGCTATCTAGGTTGGTCATAACTTTCTTTCCAAGGAGTAAGCGTCTTTTAATTTCATGGCTGCAGTCACCATCTGCAGTGATTTTGGAGCCCAGAAAAATAAAGTCTGACACTGTTTCCCCATCTATTTCCCATGAAGTGATGGACCGGATGCCATGATCTTTGTTTTCTGAATGTTGAGCTTTAAGCCAACTTTTTCACTCTCCACTTTCAATTTCATCAACAGGCTTTTGAGTTCCTCTTCACTTTCTGCTATAAGGGTGGTGTCATCTGCATATCTGAGGTTATTGATATTTCTCCCGGCAATCTTGATTCCAGCTTGTGTTTCTTCCAGTCCAGCGTTTCTCATGATGTACTCTGCATAGAAGTTAAATAAGCAGGGTGACAATATACAGCCTTGGTGTACTCCTTTTCCTATTTGGAACCAGTCTATTGTTCCAGTCCTGTTCTAACTGTTGCTTCCCGTCTTGCACAGAGATTTCTCAAAAGGCAGGTCAGGTGGTCTGGAATTCCATCTCTTTCAGAATTTTCCACAGTTTATTGTGATCCACACAGTCAAAGATTTGGCATAATCAATAAAGTAGAAATAGATGTTTTTCTGGAACTCTTTCTTTTTCGATGATCCAGCGGATGTTGGCAATTTGATCTGTGGTTCCTTTGTCTTTTCTAAAACCAGCTTGAACATCAGGAAGTTCGTGGTTCAGTCTTTAGTTATTTTTAATTTAAATCTTTTCTTTTTTAATGCTATAAAACACATAATATGGAGTCTACCCTCTTAAATTCTTAAGTGTGCAGCAAAATATTATTAACTATAAATACAGTGTTGTACCAAAGATCTCTATAACTTTTTCATCTTAAGCAACTGCAAAAACTTACGTGTTGTGAACAGCAGCCTCCCATTTCTCCCTCTAGAATTCCTGGCAACCACCATTCTACTTTTGCTTTAATGAGTTTGACTAGTTTAGACACCTCATATAAATGGAATCATGCAGTATTTGTCTTTTGTGACTGACATTTTCTTAGTGTAATGCCTTCCAGATTCATCTGTGTTGTAATATTTGACAAGATGTTCTTCTTTTTTGTGGCTGAATATTACTCCATTGTATGAATATAAAACATTTCTTTACCACTTGGTCTGTTGATGGACATTTAGGCTATTTCTCCCTCTTAGCTAGTGTGACTTGTGCTGCAGTTACCCTGGGCCTGAAAATATCTTTTTGAGATCATGATATTAATTTTTTGGATATACATACAGAAGTGAGACTGATGAGTCATATGGTAGATTTTATTTTTAATTTTTTAAGAAAATTATATACTGTTTTCCATAGTGTCTATACCATTTTATTTTATTACAACAAGGGAAAAATTGTCCAATTTCTCAACATTTTATCAATGTTGTTATCTTTATTTTAATAGTATCTTTTCATCTTGTTGATTGTTTCCTTTGTTGTTCAGAAGTATTAGTTTGATGTGGTCCCTCTTGTCTGTTTTGTTGCTTATGCTTTTGATGTCACATCCAAGTAATCATTGCCAAAGACAATGGCATGAAGCTTTCCCCTTATTTTTACTACCAGGAGTTTTATAGGTTCAGACTTACATTTAAGTCTTTAATCTATTTTGAGCTTAATTTTATGTATGGTGTATGATAGGATCCAATCTAATTTTCTTGTATGTAGATATCTGGTTATCTTAATACCAGATTGAAGAGACTGTGTTTTCCCCACTGTGTATTCTTGTTTCCCTTTTGGAAGATTAGTTGACTGTGTATGTGTAGTCTCATTTCTAGGCTCTCTGTTCCCTTTTGTTAATACACATGACTATTTTTATGCCAATACCATACTGTTTTAATTACTGAAGCTTTGAAATATATTTTAAATCAGAAGAGTGATGCTCTCAGATTTGTTCTTTGTCAAAATTGTTTTGGGTATTCAGAATCCTTTCTGGCTCCATATAAGTTTTAGAAATTAATTATTACTGTAAAAATGCCATTAGGATTTTAATAAATCTATAGATTTCTTTAGGTACTGTAGATATTTTATAATATTAATTCTTCTAATTCATGGATGCATGATATCTTTTATTCATTTCTCTTCTTAATGTCTTCCATCAATGTTTAGTAGTTTTCAGTACACAAGTCTTTAACCTTCCTAGTAAAGTTTGATCTGAAGGATTTTATTCTTTTTAATGCTATTATAAAGTAGATAATTTAAATTTTTATTTTTGGATAATTCATTGTTACTATATTTGGGGATATTATACATCTAGAATAATTTATTTTTAGTATATAGAAATGACTTTTTTTTTTTCATGCTGACGTGTGTGTGTATGTGTATTTGTGAAGTTTTCAGAGGTTTTTCATATGTAAGATTATGTTATTTGCCAACAGAGGCAGATTTACTTCTCTTCTAATCTGGATGCCTTATTATGTTGAAGTACATTCGTTCCATACTATGTTTGCTGAGATTCTTTATTACAAAAAGATGCTATATTTATCAAATGCATTTTCTACATCTACACTGAGATGATCATGTGATTTTTGTCTTTCATTATGTTAGTGTGGTGTATGACATTTATTGATTTGTATACTTTGAACCCTGTTTGCATCGTAGCATAAATCTTACTTGATCATGATAAGTACAATTATAATCCTTTTTAATCTGCTGTGAATTTGGTTACTAGTACTTTGTTAGGTCTTTGCATCCATGTTCATTAGGGTTATCAATCTGTAATTTTCTATTCTTGTATTGTTCCTGCATAACTTTGGTATGACTTTGGTATCAGGTTAACTCTGCTGTCATAAAATGAGTTTGGAAATGTACCTGACCTCTTTAGAATTTTGAATAGTTTGAGATGGATCAATATTAATTCTCCTTTAAATATTTGGTAGACATCTCCAGTGAAGCCATCTGATCGTGAGTTTTCCTTTGTTGGGAGGTTGGTGATTACTTACTTAATCTTTTTTTTTCATGATAGGTCTGTTCATGTTTTCTATATTTTTATTATAAAGTATTGGTAAGGTTTTTGTTTATAAATTTTCCCATTTTCTTCTAGGCTATCCAATATGTTAAAGTATAATTATTTATTATAATTTCTCTTATTTCTGTGAAATCAGATTTAATGTCACATTTTTCATTCTAATTTTATTTAATTCACTTTTTTAATGTTATCTAGCTAACATTTTTATCAATTTTGTAGTCTTTTCAAAAAAACAACTTTTATGTTGTAGATTTTCTTTCTTTTTTTTATTTTAGTTTAAAGACTTTCTTCTGTTAACTTTGGACTTAATTTGTTCTTTTTCTAGTTTTTGTAGGTGTGGTGTTAGTTTATTTGATGTTGCTTTATTCTCTTTAATGTAGGGGTTTATTGCTATAAACTTTGTTATCAGTACTTTTTTTGATGCATCCTATTAGTTTGATATATTTTAAAAATTTTGTGTAAAGCTACTTTCTACTTTATCCTCTAATTTCTTGTTTAATCCATTGGTTGTTCAAAAATGTGCTGTTTAACTTCCACATATTTGTAATTTTTTTAGCTTTCTTTCTGCTACTGATTTCCAGTTTCATTCTATTGTGGTTGGGAAAGATATTTACTATAATTTCAATCTTCTTACATTTACTAAGGCTTATTATATATATAATATAATATAATATAATATAATATATATATATGCATATATGTTATGTATATCGAGGAAGGTAATGGCACCCCACTCCAGTACTCTTGCCTGGAAAATCCCATGGACAGAGGAGTCTGGTGGGCTGCAGTCCATGGGGTCACGAAGAGTAGGACACAACTGAGCGACTTCACTTTCACTTTTCACTTCCAACATTGGAGAAGAAAATGGCAACCTACTCCAGTGTACTTGCCTGGAGAATCCCAGGGACAGCGGAGCCTGGTGGACTGCCATCTATGGGGTCGCACAGAGTTGGACATGACTGAAGTGACTTAGCTAGCAATAGCAATTATGTATATATATGTATTATATATATAATATATAGTTATACATAATATATATAATATATTATAATATATCATAATATAATATATTATAATATATCAATATAGGATATATTATATATGATTATTAATATTATATAATTATATAATATAATTATAAACAATAATATTAAAATTTATAAATATAATATTTATTATATTATCATTATATTATTATAATGATGTATATTAATTATATATAATATACATATATATCAGATCAGATCAGTCACTCAGTCGTGTCTGACTCTTTGCGACCCCATGAATCACAGCACGCCAGGCGTCCCTGTCCATCACCAACTCCCGGAGTTCACTGAGACTCACATCCATCGAGTCAGTGATGCCATCCAGCCATCTCATCCTCTGTAGTCCCCTTCTCCTCTTGTCCCCAATCCCTCCCAGCATCAGAGTCTTTTCCAATGAGTCAACTCTTCCAATTAGGTGGCAAAAGTACTGGAGTTTCAGCTTTAGCATCATTCCTTTCAAAGAAATCCCAGGGTTGATCTTCAGAATGGACTGGTTGGATCTCCTTGCAGTCCAAGGGACTCTCAAGAGTCTTCTCCAACACCACAGTTCAAAAGCATCAATTTTTCGGCACTCAGCCTTCTTCAAGTCTAACTCTCACATCCATACATGACCACAGGAAAAACCATAGCCTTGACTAGACGGACCTTTGTTGGCAAAGTAATGTCTCTGCTTTTCAGTATGTTATATAGGTTGGTCATAACTTTCCTTCTAAGGATTAAGCGTCTTATAATTTCATGGCTGCAGTCACCATCTGCAGTGATTTTGGAGCCCAGAAAAATAAAGTCTGACACTGTTTCCCCATCTATTTCCCATGAAGTGATGGGACCAGATACGATGATCTTCGTTTTCTGAATGTTGAGCTTTAAGCCAACTTTTTCACTCTCCACTTTCACTTTCATCAACAGGCTTTTGAGTTCCTCTTCACTTTCTGCCATAAGGGTGGTGTCATCTGCATATCTGAGGTTATTTATATTTTTCCCGTCAACCTTGATTCCAGCTTGTGTTTCTTCCAGTCCAGCATTTTTCATGATGTACTCTGCATATAATTTAAATTAGCAGGGTGACAATATACAGCCTTGATGTACTCCTTTTCCTATTTGGAACCCGTGTGTTGTTCCATGTCCAGTTCTAACTGTTGCTTCCTGACCTGCATACAAATTCCTCAAGGAGAGATCTGACAGAATGTGGTCCACTGGAGAAGGGAATGGCAAACTACTTCAGTATTCTTGCCTTGAGAACCCCATGAACAGCATGAAAAGGCAAAATGATAGGATACTGAAAGAGAAACGCCCCAGGTCAGTAGGTGCCCAATATGCTACTGGATATCAGTGGAGAAATAGCTCCAAAAAGAATGAAGGGATGGAGCCAAAGCAAAATGAATATCCAGCTGTGGATGTGACCGGTGATAGGTCCAATGCTGTAAACAGCAATATTGCATAGGAACCTGGATGTCAGGTCCATGAATCAAAGCAAATTGGAAGTGGTCAAACAAGTGATAGCAAGAGTGCATGTCGACATTCTAGGAATCAGTGAACTGAAATGGACTGGAATGGGTGAATTTAATGACCATTATGTCAACTACTGTGGGCAGGAATCCCTCAGAAGAAAGGAGTAGCCATCATGGTTAATGAAAGAGTCCAAAATGCAGTACTTGGATGCAATCTCAAAAATGACAGAATGATCTCTGTTCGTTTCCAAGGCAAACCACTCAATATCACAGTAATCCAAGTCTATGCCCAACCAGTAATGCTGAAGAACCTGAAGTTGAACGGTTCTATGAAGACCTACAAGACCTTCTAGACTAACACCCCCAAAAGATGTCCTTTTCATTATAGGGAACTGGAATGCAAAAGTAGGAAGTCAAGAAACACCTGGAGTAACAGGCAAATTTGACCTTGGAACACAGAATGAAGCAAAGCAAAGACTAATAGAGTTTTGCCAAGAAAATGTACTGGTCATAACAAACACCCTCTTCCAACAACACAAGAGAAGACTCTACACATGGACATCACCAGATGGTCAACACAGAAATAAGACTGATTATATTCTTTGCAGCCAAAGATGAAGAAGCTCTATGCAGTCAGCAAAAACAAGACTGGGAGCTGACTGTGGCTCAGACCATGAACTCCTTATTGCCAAATTCAGACTGAAATTGAAGAAAGTAGGGAAAACCACTAGACCATTCAGGTATGACCTAAATCAAATCCCTTATGATTATACAGTGGAAGTGAGAAATAGATTTAAGGGCCTAGATCTGATAGATAGAGTGCCTGATGAGCTATGGAATGAAGTTCATGACATTGAACAGGAGACAAGGCTCAAGACTATCCCCATAGAAAAGAAATGCAAAAAAACAAAATGGCTGTCTGGGGAGGCCTTACAAATAGCTGTGAAAAGAAGAGAAGTGAAAAGCAAAGGAGCAAAGGAAAGATATAAGCATCTGAATGCAGAGTTCCAAAGAATAGCAATGAGAGATAAGAAAGCCTTCCTCAGCGATCAATGCAAAGAAATAGAGGAAAACAACAGAATGAGAAAAACTAGATATTTCTTCAAGAAAATCAGAGATACCAAAGGAACATTTCATGCAAAGATGGGCTCAGTAAAGGACAGAAATGGTATGGACCTAACAGAAGCAGAAGATATTAAGAAGAGGTGGCAAGAATACACAGAAGAACTGTACAAAAAAGATCTTCATGACCCAGATAATCACGATGGTGTGATCACTGACCTAGAGCCAGACATCCTGGAATGTGAAGTCAAGTAGGCCTTAGAAAGCATCACTACAAACAAAGCTAGTGGAGGTGATGGAATTCCAGTTGAGCTGTTCCAAATCCTGAAAGATGATGCTATTGAAGTGCTGCACTCAATATGCCAGCAAATTTGGAAAACTCAGCAGTGGCCACAGGACTGGAAAAGGTCAGTTTTCATTCCAATGCCAAAGAAAGGCAATGCCAAAGAATGTTCAAAATACCGCACAATTGCACTCATCTCATATGCTAGTAAAGTAATGCTCAAAATTCTCCAAGCTAGTATGTGAACCGTGAACTTCCTTATGTTCAAGCTACTTTTAGAAAAGGTAGAGGAACCAGAGACTAAATTGCCAACATCTGCTGGATCATGGAAAAAGCAAGAGTGTTCCAGAAAACATCTATTTCTGCTTTATTGACTATACATATATATAATTATATATACAATATAATATATATATATAATTATCTATGTCAAAGCCTTTGACTGTGGATCACAATAAACTGTGAAAAATCCTTCAAGAGATGGGAATACCAGACCACCTGACCTGCCTCTTGAGAAATCTATATGGAGGTCAGGAAGCAACAGTTAGAACTGGACATGGAACAACAGACTGGTTCCAAATAGGAAAAGGAGTACATCAAGGCTGTATATTGTCACCCTGTTTATTTAATTTATATGCAGAGTACATCATGAGCAACGCTGGACTGGAAGAAGCACAAGCTTGGATCAAGATTTCCGGGAGAAATATCAATAACCTCAGATATGCAGATGACTCCACTCTTATGGCAGAAAGTGAAGAGGAACTATAAAGCCTCTTGATGAAATTGAAAGTGGAGAGTGAAACAGTTGACTTAAAGCTCAACATTCAGAAAAAGAAGACCATGGCATCTGGTCCCATCACTTCATGGGAAATAGATGGAGAAGCAGTGGAAACGGTGTCAGACTTTATTTTTTTGGGCTCCAAAATCACTGCAATGGTGACTGCAGCCATGAAATTAAAAAATGCTTACTCCTTAGAAGGAAAGCTATGACCAATCTAGATAGCATATTGAAAAGCAGAGACATTACTTTGCCAACAAAGGTCCGTCTAGTCAAGGCTATGGTTTTCCTGTCATCATGTATGGATGTGAGAGTTGGAATGTGAAGAAGGCTGAGCGCCAAAGAATTGATGCTTTTGAATTGTGCTGTTGGAGAAGACTCTTGAGAGTCCCTTGGACCTCAAGGATATCCAATCAGTCCATCTGAAGGAAATCAGCCCTGGGATTTCTTTGGAAGGAATGATGCTAAAGCTGAAACTCCAGTACTTTGGCCACCTCATGCAAAGAGTTGACTCGTTGGAAAAGACTCTGATGCTGGGAGGGATTGGGGGCAAGAGGAGAAGGGGATGACAGAAGATGAGATGGCTGGATGGCATCATTGACTCAGTGGACGTGAATCTGAGTGAACTCCGAAAGTGGGTCATGGAAAGGGAGCCTGGCGTGGTGCGATTCATGGGGTCGCAAAGAGTCGGACATGACTGAGTGAACTGAACCGAATGGAATTATGTATTCATGTATATATAATGAATATATATAATAACGTATATATGTATAATGCATATTTTATAATAATGTATATATGTATAATGTATATATAATATATAATTTATACATTATAAAGGTGTACATATTTATAATGTATACATTATAAATGTGTATATAATGTGTATATAATGTATATATTTATAATAATGTATATATCTATTGTATATATAATGTACATATATGTTTTCACATATGCATTATTATATAATGTATATATATGTGAATATATATTATTATATTATGTATAAATAATAATTATAATTTATAAATATAATATGTATTATATTATTACATTGTTTTAATAATTTATAATAATTAAAAAATTATAAATATATAATTATATATAATATAATGTATATTATATAGATTATTTACATATATAATTTATATATGTATATACATATACACATATATACAATATATATGTATATATATGTATATATATGTACACATATATATATACATATATAATTTATATAATATCATATATTATTTACATAAGATATATAATATATATTATATATATATTTACATAAGATATATAATATATCATATTATATAATGATAACATGTATCATATTATATGTATTACATATATAATGTTATATTATATTTTAATACTATACAATATTATATTACATATTATATAATGTATATAATATTTTATTATATTATATTATTAATATTATATTTATTATATTATATAATATACTAATATATCATATATCAATGATATATTACTATCAAATATCATATATCATATATACCATATATCATATATTAATATTAAATATAATATAATATATATTATATAATATATAATATGTATGCCACACTATACTATGCTAAGTCACTTCAGTCGTGTCCGACTCTGTGTGAGCCCATACATGCTAGCCTACCAGGCTCCCCCGTCCCTGGGATTCTCCAGGCAAGAGTACTGGAGTGGGGTGCCATTGCCTTCTCCAATGCATGAAAGTGAAAAGTGAAATTGAAAGTGAAAAACAATATATAATATATTATATTATATATTGTTCAAATATTGTGTCATATATAATATAATAATATAATATAAAATATAATATATAATCATATGTGTATCATATATTATATATCGTATCATATTTATATGATATGACATAATATAATAATATAATATATATTATTATATTATAATATTATATTATGTATTTTGCTAATATAATATCATATATTTATAATATGATAATATAATAATATAATATATACTGTATTATTATATTATAATATATTATTATAATATATAATGTATACCATATATTATAATATGTAGTATATTATAATATATATAATATATAATATAATATGATAATATTATATATGTTGTTATATTTATATCATATATTTATATGATTTATAAATTATATAGTTTATATATACATTTATATATATGTACCTATATATATGTTTGTATACATTATGTATTATATAATATTATATTATAGACATTATATTATATATTATTATATATTTTTATATTTTATCATATATATAAATTATATATATAACAATATATAATATGTATTATTTCATATAAATATATAATATATTATATATAAATATATGAATATATAAATATATATAAATGTATAGATTTTATGTAAATATATAAATATATATATAATATATTTATACACATTGTAGTATAATGTGTGATTTATCCTAGAGAATTACCATGTTGTCTTGATAAAACTATCTGGGCTGTTGGGTGGAATAGTGTATGTGTCTCTTCAAGCAAGCCCACTGATTCCTTTTTGATGTTCTACGTATGTGATATATTCATTACTGAATATATCAGTGGGACTGAAAGTGGGACAATGAAGTCTCTATTTTGATTTAATGTCCATCATTCCCTTCTGATCTGTCAATATTTGTTTTATAGATTTAGGTACACCAATGTACACATATTATTTACAATTTTTATATATCCATGTATGTTGACCATTTTCTCTTGTATAGTGTGTTTCTTTTTTCTTTGGACATTTTTTGACATTAAAATCTACCTTGTTTGATATGAGCATAGTTACTTCGGCTATCTCTTGCTTACTATTTGTATAGAATAATCTTTTTCTTTTACTTTCATCCTATTTTTATACTTAAAGTGAATGTGACTCTGTTGTAGACATCATTTAGCTGTGTGCTTTTTTTTTTAAGTTTTTGAAAATCCATTGGGTTATTATCTTTGGTTGGGGAATTTAATCCATTATATATAAGGTAGCTCTGTATATCTGTCTATCTTTTGCAATTTTTGTGTGTGTCTCATTTATTATTTTATACTGAGATGTTTTGATTCTTTGTGTGTGTGTGTGTATGTGTATGTTTGCTAGATATTTTCTTTGTAGTTATATAAAATGTCTTACTTAATCTTATACAAAATCTCTATACTTTAAGCCTACACACACACACACTCTGTGTTGGTATATGACAATTTACATTTTATACTGTATATACAAGTTTCCCAATTGTATACTGTGTATACAATTCCGAAGAATTGATGCCTTTGAACTGTGGTGTTGGAGAAGACTCTTGAGAGTACCTTGGATTGCAAGGACATTGAACCAGTCAATCATAAGGAAATCAGTCCTGAATGTTCATTGGAAAAACTGATGCTAAAGTTGAAGCTCCAGTACTTTGGCCATCTGTTGTGATATGAAGAACTGACTAACTGAAGAAGACTCTGATGCTGGAAAAGATTGAAGACAGGAGGAGAAGGGGACAACAGAGGATGAGATGGATGGATGGCATCACTGACTTGATGGACATGAGTTTGAGCAAATTCTGGGAGTTGGTGTTTGACAGGGAAGCCTGGTGTGCGGAAGTCCATGGGGTTGCAAAGAGTTGAACACGACTGAACGACTGAACTGAATTGAACAAGCTTCCCAAGTGGCTCAGTGGTAAAGAATCCACCTGCAGGTTTGATTCCTGGGTCAGGAAGATCTCTTGGAGAAGGAAATGGAACCCACTCCAGTATTCTTGCCTAGGAAATCCCATGGATAGAGGAGCCTGGCAGGCTACAGTCCATGGGGTTACAAAAGAGTCTGACATAACTTAGTGACCAAACAACAAAAAGAATTGCATAACCATTAACAATATTTTGTCATTTTCCTTATTAATAATACTCCTGTCTTTTAACTTTTAACCTAAAATTTATGCAAATCTCTTTTGATTCATAGTTTGGATTGTTTGGTTTCTTGAATCTGAATGTCTTTTTCCTTCCCTTGATTTTAGAAGAATTTAGTCATTATTATTTTAGCTAAACTTTCTGCCCCTTTCTCCTTCTGAGACTCAAAAATTGTCTCTTTGATGGTGGCTCATTAGTCCTTTAGCTTTTCTTCATTTTTTTTTCCCATGGTTTATTTTTGTTCCTCGGACTAGATAATTTCAAATGACCTGTTTTTGAGTTTACCATTTTTTTTCTCGGCTTATTCAAGTCTGTTGTTGAATCCCTCTAGTGAATTTTTTAGTTTATTTATTTCATTTTTTTAGCTTCAAATTTGATGATTCTTTAAATATTTTCTGTCTCTACTGAAATTCTAGTTTTGTTTATACATCACTGTTTTCATCTTGTTTAGCCTATTTTTGACTGTTATTTTGAAGTTTTTGTCAGGTAACATATATCTTCTTTAGAGTCTGTTTCTAGAGTTTATCTTTATTCCTTTAATTGGTGCATTCCTCCTGTTTCTTTGCATTCCTTGTAACTTTGTACCAGTATCAACATGTCCAAATATGCCATTTATCCTAGTCTTCATGGACTTCTAACAAAGAAAGACTTTCACCATTCAGCTCAGCTGGAGATTCAGAGGATCTCTCAATCTTTCTCTGTGGATGTCTTCTCTGGACTTGCAGATTCTTAATTAGAGCCATCTTCTAGTTTCTTTTTCTCATGGGAGCTCATAGCCTTTCATTTCCTTTGGTGTTAATCTGCTATTTGATGGGTCCTCTAAGGTAGCAACATGCCACCCTACATTTTTTTGTTCTCAGAGACCCCTAGCAATCTATAGTATGTGGCTTTCTTTAGCAACCCAAATTGGGTTAGATAGAAAGTGGTTCCTTGAACAGCCTCCTGTAAAGCCAAAATGAATATAGGACATAAAATCCACTCTTCTTTTTCCCTCTTTACAGGTGGCCAATGAGCTGCATTGGTCTCTGTCACTGGAGAAGCAGCATGCTTCCCTTACATTCTTTCTTTCTTTCTTTTTCTGCTCAGGGACTGTAAGGGATCTAGAATATTGTCTGCAGTATAAGACAGCCAGGGCAGAGTCTATCTCTCAATAAACTCCCCTGAAAACCTAGTATGTTGGATGAATGGTCTGGTCTCCTCTTTCTTTCCTTAGGAAGAAGCTAAGAGCTGTGAATTTTCTTCTGTTCATGTGGCACTGCACTGGGGGGATCAACAAAGGTGAAAAGATATAAAAAATTCTGGCTGTGATGTGGCTAGTTTTGTGTTTGTATAGGGTGTAGGAATATCTTATCTGGTTTATGGATTTCATACAAATTGAATTAGTGCATGTATTGTTTCATCAGTTTCTCTATGAGTGGAAGGAGGGTCTGGAACTGTCTGCTTGCCATCTTATTGGCATCATTCTACATAATCTTTTATTGCTGAAATATCTAAATCAATACAAAAACTTTGGGGAAGTTACAAAAAAAAAATGCCTCCAGGAAAAGGTATGCTTCCATACAAAGACAATTATTAAAACAAAGTAGTGAAGCATGAGTTAAACAGAAAAATACTTTGATACCATGGAAACTCAAATGGGAATTCCTCCCACATATGTATTCAATTTAAAGTATGTGGTCAAAGTAGATAAATCTTCAGAGATTCAGTAACATGGGGAAAAAGATGTCTGCCAGCTTCATAATCTCAAAGTAAATAATGTCACAGCACATCAATTAAAAGTACAAATGTAAATGTGTTATTAAAGTAAACATTTTTCCCCTTAGCTATCTCACAGTGTGCTTTGAAAGGACTTTTTAGCTCAGCTGTATTTTAGGAACTTGTCTACATGGAGAAGCTGTGGGCTTCTGGGCTCATAATGATCTGGGCTCTGGGAAAAATGCACTTGATGGGTTCTGTATTCTGGGGTTTCCCTGGTGGCTCAGACAGTAAAGAACACACCTGCAGTGTGGGAGACTCAGGTTAAATCACTGGGTGGGTAAGATCCACTGGAGAAGGGAATGGCAACCCATTCCAGTATTCTTGCCTGGGAAATCCCACGGACAGAGGAGCCTGGCGGACTAGAGTCCATGGGGTTGCAGACAGTTGGACTTTTATTTTTTATTAACATAAGAATCAAACTAGATGCTAGAACTTTCATTCCAACTGTATTCTTTGCTTTTGTTCTGTAAAAAATAATATCTAATGCTTCTGTGTTTCTCTCACATATATCTCTTTATAATTTAAAAATTGTAAATGATTCATTTATTCAACATATGTGGCATTATTTTGTGTTAGATAATGAATTAACAATTTTAACCACCATTTGCATAGGATTTACAATGTGCCAGTGACTATTCTTTATATTTATTAGTACATTTTAAGCTTAATAATTTTATTGTTGTTAAGTTGCTAAGTCATGTCCATCTGTCTTGAGACCCCATGAACTGTAGTCCACCAGGCTCCTCTGTCTATGGGGATTCCTAGCTAAGACTACTGGAGTCATTTGTCATTTCCTTTTCTCCATTGGCAGGCAGACTTTTTTACCTCTGTGCCACCTAGGAAACCCTGTAAAAAGACAATGTAAAAATATCTATATTGACCTAAATTACTTCCATTATTAATTATACTGTGGTGCTGAACAAGTCATTTAACTATTCTTGATCTCAGTTCCTTCATTATAATGACTGTAATACTTTCCAGAATTGCTCATGTGATTTTTTAAATGAAGAAATTAGATATGTGCACAGTTGTTCACTTACAAATTGCAATTATTGTAGGAGCTTTAACACGTGTTTTATAGATAAATGTTTATAACCTCAAAATAGATTAAAATGTTTATGGTTTCTTAGATTAGATCATTATTTTTACTGGGATAAGGGGAGAATGGCATTTATTGAGTGTTTATTATGTTCTCAAATTCTGCTAGGAATTTTGATTATATCTCAATTCCATAAAATGTATCTTTACTTTAAGAAGTAATTTATTACCTTTGTAATTTATTATAATTAATTCTAGAGATGAGACTGAAGCTCAAGGAATTTAGTTTGCCTAATATTTTAGAGATAAATACCAAATGTTGGATTCCAATTTATAATACAGACAGATTACATAAATTGTGTTCTTTTGTGTGTGTGTGTGTGTGTGTGTGTGTGTATGTATGTGTGTGTGATAGAGAGAGAGAGACAGAGAGTGGTGGGAAGAATGACTGTATACAAATTTTGTACAAAAAAAAAAAGCTTTAGAATACTAAGCATGTTGTTTATTAATGCAAAGTCATCATTTCTTTTCTTATACCAGTGCATGTGTATGTATAGGCAAACACACTATCTCTAAACTTAGACAGCTGGAAGGGGAGATTGATAGTTGTAAACATGTAAAAAAAAAAAAGGTAACTTTGGAACCTGACTCTAGCTTGAGGAAGAGAAGCACAGTTAAGTTAATGCATTAACTGGATAATAATAGTATCCTGGGAAAGCAGAGATAGGCACTAACAGGAGATGAGGGGTAGGAAGGTTACAAGATAAAGTTAACCTTATTTTCCTTTGGGTGAGCACTGTACTGGTCCCACCTTCATATATTTTCTATTCCTTGCTCTAATCTGGATAATATAGATATTGGGAGCAGGCATAACTTCACTGAAATAGGTGTGAATAGGTGTGCCCAATGTTGTCTTATAGAGACCATAAAGTTCTTGATGCATAAGACTATCTATCTGCTATTCATTATATCATTCTTCATCATCCACTGGAATGTCTTTCTCTTAAGAGATGGGCAAGAAATATTTATTGAAACAAGTGGTCTCTCAAAATTAATGGCTCACTTATAAAAAAAAAAACAAGCTACACATGAGAAACAAAAATTATGCAGAGTATGCTAGGGCTATAGTGGCGTAACACAAAGTAGTTAGCTGCTTCATGACACATTCGCATTAAGTGGGCTTCACTGATGGCTCACTGATTAAGAATCTGTTTGCAACAGGAGATATGGGTCCAATTCCTGGGTAGGGAAGATCCCCTGGAGAAGGAAATGCAACCAACTCAGCTATTCTTGTAGGGATAATTCCATGGACAGAGGAGCCTGGGAGGCTGCAGTCCATGGGGTCACGAAGTGTTGGACATGACTTAGCAACTAAACAACAACAAAAAATAAGTGTACAGGTATAATATTTACTTTTTAAAAATATTCTGGACTTGTGCTGATGCAAGATTATGATGATGAAATGAAAACATAATGCTGAGCATCACTAGGAGGAAGAGAAAAATCACAAATCTAAAATAGACAATGTAGACTAATAAATACGAAGCAAGATTGTGTTGAAGACAGTCTTATGATGATGAAATGAAAACATAATGCTCAGCATCACTAGGAGGAAGAGAAAAATCACAAATCTAAAATAGACAATGTAGACTAATAAATATGAAGCAAGATTGCGTTGAAGACAGTCTTAAGATTATGAGACATAACTGAGAAATTTAAAAATTAAATCTACTAGTGTGAAAGCTAAATTTTTATTATGGCTTTGAATTTGGAAGCAGTGGGAGAAACCATGCAGGGTGTGGTCCAGGATTGAGATATTGGTTGGCTATAGTATTTTCCTCAGTGTAATGACATTTATAGGGGTTTCCAAGGTGGTGAAGTGGTAAAAAATATTTTTGCCAATGCAGGAGATGCAGGAGATAATTTGATCCCTGGGTCAGAAAGATCCCCTGGAGTAGGAAATGGCAACCCACTCTAGTATTCTTGCCTGGAAAATTCCATGGAGAGAGGAGTCTGACAAGTTACAGTCCATAGGGTTGCAAAGAGTCAGACATGACTGAGCAGTTGAACACACACACACAGATATTTATAAGGTAGCTTTCTTTGAAAAATAGAACACTTCCTCTAAGGTATATACTTTTATCAACTTTAAAACAGTTTTTTTTTTTTTTTTTGATCATCCATAGTTAAAAATATCTTATTTATTTTAACATTAATTAAGTGCCTACATTTTATAACACTTATAGTGCATTAGATTTTGATGTTTTTGCATTATTATTTTCTCAATTGGTTCATTGTGTCTAAACAATATTTTTAGTTTTTAAGACCCTCAATATAAATGTTTGATTTAACTTTTGGGCTCAAGTTTTCTTATCTAAAAAGTAATGTGACTCCTACTATTCTTTCTGGGTTTGAGGAAGGAAAGCCTATTTTGGAAGGAAAACCTATGTACTTTCAATAACAGCAATACATAATGGATCATGATGTCCTAAGATATTATGTTGAATAATTCTTTTGAATAAGATAGGTTGAATTGTAGCCCTAAATTATTACATTAGAAGTCAGGTTGGTCTTGGCATAGAAAACATTACAGAGGAATCATCTTCCTAGGTTTATATTTACATAAAAAGCATCCTTATTGGAAAGACCCATTTGAATGGAAGAGAGAATTCATATGCCAATACTGTACTTTATTCAAAATCGATGGAAGTGTCAACCAAAATACTGGTAAAGAATATTTGGTCCCTCAGATTGGGCTCTTAGCTGTACTTGTATAGGCTTATATTTCAATTTTAAACTAAGGACAACAACAAAATAGCAAATAGTAAACTGAATTAAATACCAATTCAAGAGCCCTGACATTAGTTGGGGTGGTTTTGCAGTGTTATGAGACAGCTTTGTTAACACATCTCATAAATATCTTCATTGTCTGGGTATCTGCTGGCTCCTGGTGTTCAGCTGATATTTTGCAGAGCATATATCTAGGCCATCTACATAAGGTGTGACATCCAGAACAAATCTGAAAACAAAAAGAAAAAAACAAAAAAAAAAAAAAAAAAGAAAGAAAGGAAAAAAGAAAAACAAATAAAACAAAAACAGAGGAACATGAGGAAACTTTGGGATGTGGTGGCTACGCCTGTTCCCTCGATGTCATCATGGAATTCTGAATATGGTAAACTCATGAAATTGTGCACATTAATATGTGCAGTTCTTTGTATGTCAATTATACATATGATAATACTATATAGTTGTATAAAAGAAGAAAAGAAAGAAGCAAGGGTGTTTTATATTGGGCTATATTAGTTTTATATTGCTATGCAGCAAATTAACACAAAATGAACAGCTTAAAACTTCACTCTTATTTATTATCTCACAGTGCTATAGGTCAGACTTTCCGCCATGGTAAGACTGACGTTTCTGCTCTAGGTCTTACAAGACTGAAACCAAGGTGCATTGGGTGTATTGTCATCTAGTTTGGAGCCCTCTTAGAAGCTCACCTGTATGAGGCAGAGTTTATTTCCTTGCCATTTAGGACTGAGATGCTGGTGTCCTTACTGATGCCAGTTGTGTATTTTTTTTTTTCAGATATACTTAAATTTTTAAAATTACCTTTGATTAATCACTACATTCACATGAAATCCTATAAGAATGTTCAGTGATTAGGGTAGCCCATCTGATAGAGGAATACAGTCTTGATTAATTACCCTCTTCTTCAGATTCACACTCTTCCTCTGATTTTATATACAGAGTATGATTAAAGTATACACATTTCTGTAAATAATATCTGAATGATATGTACATTTGAGTGAGAACTTAAACATTCTCTTTTTACATGATAGCAATCCTATCTTGATAAATTATGCATTTTGGGGATTAACTACAGCTTTTCTTGTCTCTTTCCCTCCTTCCTGATAACAATGGAATATTTCTGATCACATTTATAAAAACTCACTGTGAACAGTGAGGCAAAATCAAATGTAAATTTAAGATATACACATACATTAACACATTTATTTTTTTAAAGCATTTCATTTTATTTTTAAACTTTACAATATTGTATTGGTTTTGCCAAATATCGAAATGAATCCACCACAGGTATACATGTGTTTCCCATCCTGAACCCTCCCCCCTCCTCCCTCCCCATACCATCCCCCTGGGTCGTCCCAGTGCACCAGCCCCAAGCATCCAGTATTGTGCATAGAACCTGGACTGGCGACTCGTTCCATATATGATATTATACATATTTCAATGCCATTCTCCCAAAAGGTCCTACAGGTTTCCAGCATTGCTTGCCATGTAGCTCCCTCATTCATCAAAGTGGCCAACAGGACATCTCTCTTTCTTCAAATCCCTCTTATGCTTGAACTTTCTGACTTCTACAAAATCCCAGTCTGTTTTAAGAGTTCACTGGGTTAAGGCAAGCCCATTGAAAATAGTACCTATTTTAAGGTCAACTGGTTTGAGATCATAATTGCCTCTATAAAAATGTGTGGAGAAAAGGGAACTCTCTTACACTGTTGGTGGGAATGCAAACTAGTACAGCCACTATGGAGAACAGTGTGGAGATTCCTTAAAAAACTGGAACTAGAACTGCCTTATGATCCAGCAATCCCACTGCTGGGCATACACACTGAGGAAACCAGAAGGGAAAGAGACACGTGTATCCCAATGTTCATCGCAGCACTGTTTATAATAGCCAGGACATGGAAGCAACCTAGATGCCCATCAGCAGATGAATGGATAGGAAAGCAGTGGTACATATACACAATGGAGTATTACTCAGCCATATTTGGCAAAACTAATACAATTATGTAAAGTTTAAAAATAAAATTTAAAAAAATAATAATAATAAAAATTAAAAAAAAAAGAATACATTTGAATCAGTTCTAATGAGATGGATGAAACTGGAACCTATTATACAGAGTGAAGTAAGCCAGAAAGAAAAACACCAATACAGTATACTAACGCATATATATGGAATTTAGAAAGATGGTAACAATAACCCTGTGTATGAGACAGCAAAAGAGACACCGATGTATAGATCAGTCTTATGGACTCTGTGGGAGAGGGAGAGGGTGGGGAGATTTGGGAGAATAGCATTGAAACATATATAATATCATGTATGAAACGAGTCTCCAGTCCAGGTTCGATGCACGGTACTGGGTGCTTGGGGCTGGTGCACTGGGATGACCCAGAGGGAGGGTAGGGGAGGGAGGAGGGAGGAGGGTTCAGGATGGGGAATGCGGGTATACCTGTGGCGGATTCATTTCGATATTTGGCAAAACTAATACAATATTTTAAAGTTTAAAAATAAAATAAAATTTAAAAAATAAAAAAAAATAATAAAAAATTTCTTCATAGCAGCACCTAAATTTTAATGTCATTAATGGTTTCAATAACTGGTAGAAGGTGTATTATACCAGGGGTAGAACATCTTAGGTTCATTTAAAAATATCTTACTCTAAAGACCGTGGAAAATACATAGGACTTATATATGTCAAGACTTTTCTTGTTCTGTCCCCAAGCTTTCTTTCTTTTCTTGCAAAGCAGTTTCATTCAAACTGGTTTATTAATTATGAATTTAAAAGCACTTATGTTTTTTCTAACTATGTTTTTCAAATTTAATTTTTTTCTATCAGAAATCTTCATTTTTATTCTTTTTTAAAATTCTTTTTTCTTGGTCTTTATTTTTGTTTTTCACAAATTTTGCATCCAAAATTGTAACTACTTGAAAATTTTCCTTTACAACTTCCACCTGAAATGACCATTTTTCTATTTTGGTGATCTATATGCAATATTTATTTTTATATTTTTGGGAATGTATGAGAGATATTTTTAATGATAGTAAACTAAGTCTTTCTAATACAATGGATTTTGAGGTTACTCATGTGCTGCTTATTGAACCATTCTGTTTTCATAAGAGTTACTTCATTAGATGAATTTTTTTCAATAGAAGATTAAGGGAATGCAGTTTAGGTCAGTAAAACATTGGAATACCTTCCTGTTCTAAGATATATCTTTTTTTCTGATTCAGAAATATTTGATTTTTTTAATATTAATTGCAACTGTATACTAAACAGTTTATTGTTGTATCTTAATTACCAAGCAAAACAGCAACAATTATGCATATTATAAAATTTATGTAAGATTAACTTTTATGAATCTAGTAAGTTTATTTTTTCTCTTTTAGTCTCCACAGTTACTTGATTACATATAAGGGTTCTCTGCTAATGGGCTACAATATATTATGAAAAGTGCAGTATTAGATTTAGGTTTGCAACCTGGCCTTTCATGTAATTTTGGCAAGTTTTTAAATGTTTTAAATCCTTATTTTATTTGAAAGAAAGGGAAATGATAAATGTATGTCAAGGAGTTATTGTGAAAATTTGAGATATTTTTAAGTCATCTTGAACAAGTGGCAAGTATTTGTTTCTTTCTCCTTTTACTCTTTCTCATGAGTCCTAATAATTAGAAAAGCTATGATTTCTTTGAGTATTTAAAATTATGTATAGTGGTAAGTTGAAAAGTTAGGCATTAATCTCAAAATAATATTGAAATATAACATATTAAAAACCTGCTCTGAAAGTTGGGCTGAAAAAAATTAACAAAGGAACCTATTATATATCTCCTTAAAAGAATGTAGTATCCAAGAAGATGAGATCCAGATAGCAGTGTAGAAAGACATAGAAATCACCTCCCTCAGTGAAAACATCAAAAATACATCTATATGAGGAACAATTCTCACTGAAAACAAAATGGAGTTTGACAGGAAAGTCCCTGTGGCACAAAGGCTAAAGAAAGATCAACAGAGAATCAGTAGGGAGGGAAGTAGACTGATCAGGTCCCCTGGAAGGAGAGTTGGAAGAAGAGGGCGAATACACTAACAGACATCCTTCCTAGGAGCGAGCAATTCGAGCTACATGCTTAGTGCCCTGGGGTTCACATTGAGAAGGTGAGTATCCTTGGCTGATTGGAAGACTGACGAGAGCAACAAGAGGGCTGTGAGAAACCTGGACTCTGCTCTTGAAGACTGTGTAAAAGTGCTTACTCTCAAAACAGGGAGGACAGAGTGGACTGAAACTGACGGGGATGCTGGCTGATGTCCTGTGATAGCCACAGCATCTGCTCAAGTCTGAACTCGATGTGTTGTCCCTTCCTGCTTGTTTTACTACACAGCTCTAAACCAGGGTCACCGCTGTCACAGCCAAAGGGAGATAACAGCTGTGAAAGACAAAGGCATTCAGGCCCACAGCAGCATGTGAGCAGGTACTGCTTCCCTTTGCAGTGGGAGTACTAATGCTGAGAGGTGAGGAGTGCAGGAAGTTAAGGGAAATGGAGCTATCACAGACCCAAAACTCGGGGTTACTGCTCCAGCAGTTTGAGAACCAACCCCAAACTCAGTATGGTGCTGCTGGCCACTGAGTAGAGGGAAAACCCCAGTTTACACCTAGCCTTGGCTCTAATCCCAACATCTCCAAACACATTTCTTATCAAGATGATAGCTGCCAGCACACATTGGGGAAGGACGTGACTCATGTTTGCATCAAATCCAGCTTACTCACCAAAGCGATAAAAAGAATCATACACCAGGATCAAGTTGGACTTACCGCAAGGATACAAGGATGGTTCCTATCTACAAATATATTTCACTAACATAAAGAAATGACAATAAAGTGGATGCAGCAATACACATATCAGACAAAATAGACTTTAAACCTAAGTTTGTAATACAAGTCAAGAAAGGAATTATATAATGTAAATGGGATCAATACAAGAAGAGGATATTTTGCTCATTTAACATACATCAGTTCAGTTTAGCCACTCAGTAATATCCAACTCTTTATGACCCCATGGACTATAGTGCACCATGCCTCCCTATCCATCACCAACTCCCAGAGTTTGCTCAGATTCATGTCCATTGAGTCTGTGATGCCATTCTACTATCTCCTCCTGTCATTCCACTCTCCTCCTGTGTTCAATCTTTCCCAGCATCAGGACCTTTTCAAATGAGTTGGTTTTTCACATCAGATGGCCAAAGTTTTAGAGCTTCAGGTTCAGTACTTCCATGAATATTCAGGACTGATTTCCTTTAGGATTGACTGTTTTGATCTCCATGCAGACAAGGTCTCTCAAGAGTCTTCTCCAACACCACAATTCAAAAGCATCAATTCTTTGGTGCTCAGCTTTCTTTATGGTCCAACTCTTAAATCCATACATGACTACTGGAAAAACCATAGCTTTGACTAGACGGACCTTTCTTGTCAAAGTATTGTCTCTCCTTTTTAATATGCTGTTTAGGTTGGTCACAGCTTTTCTTCCAGAGAGCAAGAATCTTTTAATTTCATGGCTGCAGTCACCATCTGCAGTGATTTTGGAGCCCCCAAAAATGAAGTCTGTCACTCTTTCCATTGTTTCCCCATCTATTTGCCATGAAGTGAGGGGACCAGATGCCATGATATTAGTTTTTTGAATGTTGAGCTTCAAGTCAGCTTTAACAAACATACACCTAAATAAAAAAGCAAGTGCTAACAGATATAAAGGGAACAATTGACAATAATAGCTGTTATTTAATCACTAAGTGGCATCCAACTCTTTTACAACTGCATGGACTGTAGCCCACCAGCTCCTCCATCCATGGGATTTCCCAGGCAAGAATACTGGAGAGAGTTGCCATTTACTTTTCCAGGGAATTTTCCTGACACAAGGGTTGAACTCACATCTTCTGCATTGGTAGGTGAATTCTATACCACTAAGCTACCATGGAAGTGCACAATAGTAGTAGGAGACTCTAAAGCTACTTACCTCAAGGAGAGATTGTTCAATCAGAAAATCAATGACACAAAAGTCTTCCTAAATGACACAACATATCATTTGGACTTAGTAGATATCCACAGGACTTTCCATTCAAAGCAGCATACATATTCTTTATAGGTACACATGGAATAGTTTTCATGATAGCGCACATGCTAGGCCACAAAACAAGTCTCAACACTTTGAAAAAGAAATTACATCAAGCATTTATTTTTTCTGACCACAAGGGTCAGAAGTTAATTTCATGAAGGAAAATGGGAAAGCACAGAGTAAAAAAACATGCTACTAAATGCTACAGTGAATTAAAAATAAATCAAAGGGATTCTACCTCAAGTACCTGGAGGAGGGCATGACAACCCACTCCAGTAATTTTGCCTGGAGAATCACCATGGACAGTAGAGCATGGCAGGCTACAGTCCATGGGATCACAAAGAATTGGATACAACTGAGTGACTAAGCACAGCATAGCACCTCAAGTGAAAGAAAAATTGAAACACAACTTCTCAAAATCTATGCAAAACAGAAAAAGCAATTGTAACAGGGACATTTATAACAATACAGATATATCTCAAGAAACAAACAAACAAAATCTCAAATAAATAACCTAACCTATCAGCTAAGGAAATTTTTAAAAAAAGCAAGAATAGCAAACAGAGCACACAGTCATGCAAAGGAAGGACACAATAAAAAACAGAGAAGAAGTAAATATAATAGAGACCATAAACAACAGAAAAGATCAATTAAGAGCTTTTTATAAAATAAAATATTTGATAAGCATTTAGCAATGCTCATCCAGAAAAATAACTGATATCACTGAGATACAGAAAAATGGCAAGAGAATACTATAATTTTATGCCAGCAAATGTGACAACTGAGAAGAAATGGACACATTTCTAGAAGCATACAACCTTCTAAGACTGTATCAGGGAGAAATAGACAATCATAACAGACTAATCACTAGTAGTAAAATTGAATTTGTAATTAAAAAAACAAAACAAAACTCTCAGCAAATGAAAGTCTAGGACTGGACAGCTTCAAAAGAGAATCCTATCAAACATAAAGAAAAAATAATACATATTCTTCTCAAACTAACTCAAAAAAAATAATGAAGAAAAGGGAAAACTTCCAAATTTGTTCAGTGGTTTCACTATTATCCTGTCAAACAAGACAAAGAAACTAATTGATTGATGCTTTTGAGCTGTGGTGTTGGAGAAAACTCTTGAGAATCCCTGGGACTGCAAGGACATCCAACCACTCCATCCTAAAGGAAATCAGTCCTGAATATTCATTGGAAGGACTGATGCTGAAACTACAGTACTTTGGTCACCTGATGCAAAGAATTAACTCATTTGAAAAGACCCTGATGCTGGGAAAGACTGAAGGCAGGTGGAGAAGGGGATGGCAGAAGATGAGATGGTTGGATGGCACCACTGACTCAATGGACATGAGCTTGAGTAACATCCAGGAGTTGGTTATGGACAGGGAGGCCTGGTGTGCTGCAGTCCACAGGGTCACAAAGAGTCAGACATGACTGAGTGACTGAACTGAACTGAACTGAACTGAATAAAGAAAAACATATTGGAATAAACTTAATCAAGATGAAAGACCTATACTCTGAAAACTATAAAACTGAAAAAATTTGAAGATAATGGAAAAATGGAAAGATATGAGTATACTATCCAAAGCAATCTATAGATTCAATGCAATCCCTATCAAGCTACCAATGGTATTTTTCACAGAGCTAGAACAACTAATCTCACAATTTATATGGAAATACAAAAAAAACCTCAAATAGCCAAAGCAATCTTGAGAAAGAAGAATGGAACTGGAGGAATCAACCTGCCTGACTTCAGGCTGTACTACAAAACCACAGTCATCAAGACAGTATGGTACTGGCACAAAGACAGAAATATAGATCAAAGGAACAAAATAGAAAGCCCAGAGATAAATCCACACACTTATGGACACCTTATCTTTGACAAAGGAGGCAAGAATATACAATGGAGAAAAGACAATCTCTTTAACAAGTGGTGCTAGGAAAACTGGTCAACCACTTATAAAAGAATGAAGCTAGAACACTTTCTAACACCATACACAAAAATAAACTCAAAATGGGTTAAAGATCTAAATGTAAGACCAGAAACTATAAAACTCCTAGAGGAGAACATAGGCAAAACACTCTCCAACATACATCACAGCAGGATCTTCTATGACCCACTCCCAGAATATTGGAAATAAAAGCAAGAATAAACAAATGGGATCTAATTAAACTTAAGTTTTTAAAGTTTAATTTAAATTGTTTAATTTAATTTAATTTATTAAATTAATTAATAAATTAAATTTAAATTTTAATTTAAATTGTGCTTTTAAGCACAACAAAGGAAACTACAAGAAAGGTGAAAAGACAGCCTTCAGAATGGTAGAAAATAATAGCAAATGAAGCAACTGACAAAGAACTAATCTCAAAAATATACAAGCAACTCCTGCAGCTCAATTCCAGAAAAATAAATGACCCAATCAAAATATGGGCCAAAGACCTAAACAGACATTTCTCCAAAGAAGACATACAGATGGCTAACAAACACATGAAAAGATGCTCAACATCACTCATTATCAGAGAAATGCAAATCAAAACCACTATGAGGTACCATTTCATGCCAGTCAGAATGGCTGCTATCCAAAAGTCTACAAGCAATAAATGCTGGAAAGGGTGTGGAGAAAAGGGAACCCTCTTACACTGTTGGTGGGAATGAAAACTAGTACAGCCACTATGGAGAACAGTGTGGAGATTCCTTAAAAAACGGGAAATAGAACCACCTTGTAACCCAGTAATCCCACTGCTGGGCATACACACCAAGGAAACGAGAATTGAAAGAGACACGTGTACCCCAATGGTCATTGCAGCACTGTTTATAATAGCCAGGACATGGAAGCAACCTAGATGCCCATCAGCAGATGAATGGATAAGAAAGCTGTGGTACATATACACAGTGGAATATTACTCAGCCATTAAAAAGAATACATTTGAATCAGTCCTAATGAGGTGGATGAAACTGGAACCTATTATACAGAGTAAAGTAAGCCAGGAAGAAAAACACCAATATAGTGTACTAACGCATATAAATGGAATTAAGAAAGATAGTAACGATAACTCTGTATGCGAGACAGCGAAAAAGACACAGATGTATAGAACAGTCTTTTGGACTCTGTGGGAGAGAGAGAGGGTGGGATGATTTAGGAGAATGACATTAAAACATGTATAATATATAAGAAACGAATTGCCAGTTCAGGTTTGATGCAGGATACAGAAAGCTTGGGGCTGGTGCACTGGGATGACCCAGAGGGATGATACGGGGAGGGAGGTGGGAGGGGGTTTCAGGATGGGGAACATGTGTACACCCGTGGTGTATTCACGTTAATGTATGGCAATACCAATACAATATTGTAATTAGCCTCCAATTAAATACATTTAAATGAAAAAAAGAGAATTAGTATTTTAAAATATCCATAATACCCAAAGTAATCTATACATTTAATTCAGTTTCTATCAAAATTTGCATGATATTTTTCACAGAACTGAAACAAGTAGTTATAAAATTTAAGCAGAACTATGAAAACCCCAAATTGTCAAAATTATCTTAAATAAAAAGGAGAGAGCTGGAAGTACCATACGCTCTTTCTTCAGACTATAATACAGTTATACCAGCAAACCAACATGGCACCAGCACAAAACCAGACATAAACCAATAGAGCAGAAAGAAGAGCCAATAAATTAACCCAGGCACTTATGGTCAATTAATCTACAACACAGAAGGAAAGAATATACAACAGAAAAAAGACAGTCTCTTCAATAAGTGATGCTATGAAATATGGATAGCTAATGCAAAAGAATGAAATTAGAACATTCTCTAACACCATATACATTCAAATAAGCTCAATATGGATTAAGACCTAAATAAGATCAGATCAGATCAGATCAGTTGCTCAGTCATGTCCGACTCTTTGCGACCCCATGAATTGCACCATGCCAGGCCTCCCTGTCCATCACCAACTCCCGGAGTTCACTCAGACTCATGTCCATCGAGTCAGTGATGCCATCCAGCCATCTCATCCTCTGTCGTCCCCTTCTCCTCCTGCTCCCAACCCCTCCCAGCATCAGAGTCTTTTCCAATGAGTCAACTCTTCACATGAGGTGGCCAAAGTACTGGAGTTTCAGCTTCAGCATCATTCCTTCCAAAGAAATCCCAGGGCTGATCTCCTTCAGAATGGACTGGTTGGATCTCCTTGCAGTCCAAGGGACTCTCAAGAGTCTTCTCCAACACCACAGTTCAAAAGCATCAATTCTTCCGCACTCAGCCTTCTTCACAGTCCAACTCTCACATACATACATGACCACAGGAAAAACCACAACCTTGACTAGATGAACCTTTGTTGGCAAAGTAATGTCTTTGCTTTTGAATATGCTATCTAGGTTGGTCATAACTTTCCTTCCAAGGAGTAAGCGTCTTTTAATTTCATGGCTGCAGTCACCATCTGCAGTGATTTTGGAGCCCAGAAAAATAAAGCCTGACACTGTTTCCACTGTTTCCCCATCCATTTCCCATGAAGTGATGGGACCGGATGCCATGATCTTCATTTTCTGAATGTTGAGCTTTAAGCCAACTTTTTCACTCTCCACTTTCACTTTCATCAAGAGGCTTTTGAGTTCCTCTTCACTTTCTGCCATAAGGATGGTGTCATCTGCATATCTGAGGTTATTGATATTTCTCCCGGCAATCTTGATTCCAGCTTGTGTTTCTTCCAGTCCAGCGTTTCTCATGATGTACTCTGCATAGAAGTTAAATAAGCAGGGAGACAATATACAGCCTTGACGAACTCCTTTTCCTATTTGGAACCAGTCTGTGCACCGGCTGATGTTTTTTTTTTTTTTTTTTTTTTTTTTTGCATGCAACAAAACTTTTATTAACATTTTGAACAGGTTCAGCTATTACTGAAACTGGTAATTTCTAAACTTAAATTGGGGTAAATGGCTAGAGTGCAGAAGGATGTCATCATTGAACATTATGAATAGAAGACTGAAGAATTAACAGCCACCCCTCAGACGAAGGACCAGGTGCAGGGTCGACTCTTTCTGGATGTTGTAATCAGAAAGAGTGCGGCCATCTTCCAGCTGCTTGCCGGCAAAGATGAGCTTCTGCTGGTCAGGAGGAATACCTTCCTTATCCTGGATCTTGGCCTTCAGAAGTACACTGGCTGCAATGGACCATGCAGAAGCATGGCCAAGAGGAGCTACTCCTCACCCAAGGTCAGGGGCAGGGACTGAGAGGGCCAGGCTGTGATGGTGCAGGAGTGGCCGAGAGGAACTACCCCATGCCTGAGGTCAGGAGGAGGGGCCGTGAGGAGATACCCCTTGTCCAAGGTAAGGAGCAGTGGCTGCACTTCACTGGAGCAGCCGTGAAGAGATGCCCCATGTCCAAGGTAAGAGAAACCCAAGTAAGATGGTAGGTGTGGCCAAAGGGCATCAGAAGGCAGACACACTGAAAACATAATCACAGAAAACTAGCCAATCTGATCACACAGGCCACATCCATGTCTAACTCAGTGAAACTAAGCCATGCCATGTCGGGCCACACAAGACGGACAGGTCATGGTGGAGAGGTCTGACAAAATGTGGTCCACTGGAGAAGGAATGGAAAACCACTTCAGTATTCTTGTCTTGAGAACTCCATGAACAATATGAAAAGGCAAAATGATAGGATACTGAAAGAGGAACTCCCCATGTTGGTAAGTGACCAATATGCTACTGGAGATCAGTGGAGTAATAACTCCAGAAAGAATGAAGGGATGGAGCCAAAACAAAAACAATACCAGTTGTGGATGTGACTGGTGATAGAAGCAAGGTGTGATGCTGTAAAGAGCAATATTGCACAGGAATCTATAATGTTAGATCCATGAATCAAAGCAAATTCAGTTCAGTTCAGTTCAGTTCAGTTGCTCAGTCGTGTGAGACTCTTTGTAACCCCATGAATTGCAGCACGCCAGGCCTCTCTGTCCATCACCAACCCCTGGAGTTCACTAAAAGTCATGTCCATTGAGTTGGTGATGCCATTCAGCCATCTCATCCTCTGTTGTCCCCTTCTCCTCCTGCCCCCAATCCCTCCCAGCATCAGGGTTTTTTTTCTCCAGTGAATCAACTCTTCGCATTAGGTGGCCAAAGTATTGGAGTTTCAGCTTCAGCATCAGTCCTTCCAATGAACACCCAGGGCTGATTTCCTTTAGAATGGACTGGTTGGATCTCCTTGCAGTCCAAGGGACTCTCAAGAATCTTAGTGGTCAAATAGGAGATGGCAAAAATGAACATCAACATTCTAGGAATCAGCGAAATAAAATGGACTGCAATGTGTGAATTTAACTCAGATGGCCATTATATCTACTACTATGGGCAGGAATCCCTTAGGAGAAATGGAGTAGCCATCATGGTCAACAAAAGATTCTGATATGCAGTAGTTGGATGCAATCTCAAAAACGACAGAATGATCTCTGTTTGTTTCCAAGGCAAATCATTCAATATCACAGTAATCCAAGTCTATGCCCCAACCAGTAACACTGAAGAAGCTGAAGTTGAATAGTTCTGTGGAGACCTACAAGACCTTTTAGAAATAACACCAAAAAAGATGTCCTTTTCATTATAGGGGACTGGAATGCAAAAGTAGGAAGTCAAGAAACACCTGGAGTAACAGGCAAATTTGGCCTTGGAATACGGAATGAAGCAGGGCAAAGGCTAATAGAGTTTTGCCAAGAGAACGCACTGGTCATAGCAAACACCCTCTTCCAACAACACAAAAGAGGACTCTACACGTAGACATCACCAGATGGTCAAAACCGAAATCAGATTGATTATATTCTTTGCAGCCAAAGATGAAGAGGCTCTATACAGTCAGCAAAAACAAGACTGGGAGCTGACTGTGGCTCAGATCATGAACTCTTTATTGCCAAATTCAGACTGAAATTGAAGAAGGTAGAGAAAACCACTAGATCATTCAGGTATGACCTAAATCAAATCCCTTATGATTATACAGTGGAAGTGAGAAATAGGTTTAAGGGACTAGATCAGACAGACAGAGTGCCTGATGAACTATGGATGGAGGTTCATGACATTGTACAGGAAATAGGGATCAAGATCATCCCCAAGAAAAAGAAATGCAAAAAAGCAAAATGGTTGTCTGAGGAGGGCTTACAAATAGCTGTGAAAAGAAGAGAAATGAAAAGCAAAGGAGGAAAAGAAAGATATAAGCATCTGAATGCAGAGTTCCAAAGAATAGCAATGAGAGATAAGAAAGCCTTCCTCAGTGATCAATGCGAAGAAATAGAGGAAAACAACAGAATGGGAAAGACTAGATCTCTTCAAGAAAATTAGAGATTCCAAGGGAACATTTCATGCAAAGATGGGCTCGAAAAAGGACAGAAATGGTATGGGCCTAACAGAAGCCGAAGATATAAAGAAGAGGTGGCAAGAATACACAGAAGAACTGTACAAAAAAGATCTTCATGACCCAGATAATCACGATGGTATGATCACTGACCTAGAGCCAGACATCCTGGAATGTGAAGTCAATTGGGCCTTAGAAAGCATCACTATGAACAAAGCCAGTGGAGGTGATAGAATTCCAGTTGAACTATTTCAAATTCTGAAAGATGATGCTGAAAACGTGCTGCACTCAATATGCCAGCAAATTTGGAAAACTCAGCAGTGGCCACAGGACTGGAAAATGTCAGTTTTCATTCCAACCCCAAAGAAAGGCAATGCCAAAAAACTCTCAAACTACCACACAATTGCACTCATCTCACATGCTAGTAAAGTAATGCTCAAAATTCTCCAAGCCAGGCTTCAGCAATATGTGAACCGTGAACTTCCTGATGTTCAAGCTGGTTTTAGAAAAGGCAGAGGAACCAGAGATCAAATTGCCAACATCCGCTGGATCATGGAAAAAGCAAGAGAGTTCCAGAAAAACATCTATTTCTGCTTTATTGACTATGCCAAAGCCTTTGACTGTGTGGATCACAATACACTGTGGAAAATTCTGAAAGAGATGGAAATACCAGACCACCTGACCTGCCTCTAGAGAAACCTATATGGACGTCAGGAAACAGCAGTTAGAACTGGACATGGAACAACAGACTGGTTCCAAATAGGAAAAGGAGTACATCAAGGCTGTATATTGTCACCCTGCTTAGTTAACTTCTCTGCAGGGTACATCATGAGAAACGCTGGGCTGGAAGAAGTACAAGCTGGAATCAAGATTTCCGGGAGAAATATCAGTAACCTCAGATATGCAGATGATACCACCTTTACGTGAAGAAGAACTAAAAAGCCTCTTGATGAAAGTGAAAGAGGAGAGGGAAAAAGTTGGCTTAAAGCTCAACATTCAGAAAACGAAGATCACGGCATCTGTTCACATCACTTCATGGAAAATAAATGGGGAAACAGTGGCTGACTATTTTTTGGGCTCCAAAATCACTGCAGATGGTGATTGCACCAATAGAAGTAAAAGATGTTTACTCCTTGGAAGGAAAGTTAGGACCAACCTAGATAGCATATTAAAATGCAAAGACATTACTTTGCCAACAAAGGCCCATCTAGTCAAGGCTATGGTTTTTCCAGTGGTCATGCATAGATGTGAGAGTTGGACTGTGAAGAAAGTTGAGTGCTGAAGAAATTATGCTTTTGAACTGTGGTGTTGGAGAACACTCTTGAGAGTCCCTTGGACTGCAAGGAGATCCATTCAGTCCATTCTAAAGGAGATCAGTCCTGGGTGTTCATTGGAAGGACTGATGCTGAAGCTGAAACTCTAGTACTTTGGCCACCTCATGTGAAGAGTTGACTCACTGGAAAAGACCCTGATGCTGGGAGGGATTAGGGGTAGGAGGAGAAGGGGACGACAGAGCATGAACTGGCTGGATGGCATCACCGACTCAATGGCCATGAGTTTGAGTAAACTCCTCTTGCGGTTGGCGATGGACAGGGAGGCCTGGCGTTCTGCACTTCATGGGGTCGCAATGAGTCGGACACGACTGAGTGACTGAACTGAACTAAACTGTAAGACCTAAACCCGTTAAACTCCTAGAAGATAATTTAGGCAAAACATTCTTTGGCGTAAATCAAAGCGCCTTTCATTGTCACTTTCACACACATTATTTTAATTGTGTAATTATTAATTAAGATACAAGAGTGAAGATATGTATATAACTTCCATCCTTCTTGTTCCACTTTTCACTTCCTTCCCACTACCTAGTGAAAAAAAAAATCTCTTTAATATTAGTGACATTCCCAATTATATCCTAAGATGTATTTGAAAGAATAATCTTAATTTTCACTTTCTTTGTGGTAGCAGTGATATTTATTAACCCTTTTGTAACATTTGCCACCTCAGTTATGCATGAGTGATAGTTTGTGATTTTATTTTATTTTTTGTGATTTTAAAATATTATACATTTTTCTATGTATACAAATCTTAAAGGTATTTCTATAATAGCAATTCTATCAAATATTTTATAATTAAACACATTATTTAGCATATTTAAACCATGTTTTGAATATTATAAGAATATATAGGCAGTTTATTTCATCACTCAGTTTGACTAAGTGAAAAAAACTATTGAATTTATAATAGTCACAGGGTACAGAAGAGGTTCTCTGAAGGTTCAGATGGTAAAAAATAACACAATATCCTGCAATGCAGGAGGCCTAGGTTCAGTCTCTGGATCTTGAAGATCCCCTGGAGAAGGAAATGGCTCCGGTATTCTTGCCTGGTAAAGCCATGGACAGTGGAGCCTGGCAGGCTACAGGCCATGGGGTTGCAGTGTCAGATACAACCGAGCGACTTTCATTTTTCAATAAAAAGTGATGTTACATGAGATCGATCATAAAGGTACTAATACATAAGACAAAATTACTATGTAATAGATGAACAAACTGAAATGTGTGTAGTACGGTTGTTTAATAATCAGATCTTGTTCTTGTGGTTAACACTGGTAGCACTTTAATATCTACAAGGCAGTCTCCTTCACTAAGAGTCAAGGGAGTGTTTACTGACTTAGAATATTTTTCACTGTTATATATTTCGTATTCAGCATTTTAGATGTGTTATAAGGATGGAAACGTGTTGGTCTTATAAGGGTATAGCTATCCCTCTCCACAGTGTTACTTTTCATTGTAAATTTGTACATTTTAAATATTGTGTAAAGAATCAGACTTTGTGTTCTTGATCAATGTCAGTCTCCTTACTGTGAGTAGCACAATAAGGAATTCAAATATTTTTGCTAGGCACCAAACTCTAAGAATTTCAGTTTGCAATTATATAGAAAATTAATGATGGAAGGAAGGAATAAAAAGATGAGACATATGGGAAAACCTTTTTTTCCATATTCTAATGTGATTATTGTGTTGAAAAATGATAATGTATGAAGATTTTCATAGAGGAATAAGCTGCTTCATTATACATATTTAAAATATTTTTTAAAATTCTTTATTGTGTTATAAAGCTTAAGTATTAAAAGTTTTTGTGAAAGAGATTTAAAGCATCATTAATCATTAAAGTGCTAGCAAAATTATTAGAGCAATGAACTATTTGCCTGTAGGAAGTAACCATCTTTCTTCTCTCAATTAGTGACATAAGAGACACATTAAACAAAAGCACATGGGAGATATTGGGTAAAATCAGAAAGATTATTAGAAAGGAATAATAATATAAAAAGAGCAATGAATGTTTGCATTCTAACGTGGGCATGGGGAACAATATAAATGAACAGAAAGAATAGGATCAAGAACGAAGGTGGGATGAAAAAATGCCAGCACACATGGTGAAGGAGCTGAAAGTTGCCTGTCTTACTTACACAGATATATTTCTAAGATAACCCATGAACTATATATTTAACACAGTTGAAATTGAAAGTTGAACTTGTCAGCAGATGTAGGTACTGAATGATATCTATAATAAACTATGCTAGTTCATAGTGATACAAAATGAATAAAATATGATCATACTATTCTAGTGGTTCGTAAGGTGATAATAATTATCTGGTTATAAAAATTGCAATATATAATTGCATAATTATAAAGTATAACACAATGTGATGATGATGCAAGGTTAGCATCCTAGGAGATCATGAGTAAGTATTTCGTATCTAACTTCTGGGATAATCAAGTACATATTCACAAAAACATTAAAACCATAGCTGAAATTTTAATGTAACTTGGAGTTTTCAAAACAGGTAAGTCAAGAAGGTCAGATTACTTAGGAGAGTAATCCACCTAGAACATCTGCTGTGCCACCAGGAGTTGATCCTGGTCCAAATGACCTGGCTAGTACTATTTCCCTGTTTGATCTGACCACACTTCATGGGCATTCATCTTGAACTTGACACCTCAGTCAAACACTGTGACCTTCTTTAATTATGGCATATCATTCTTTACATTTTCTTAATTTTTAGACTATGTTATCCTGATTTTTGGCTTAATGCCTTAGAATTGTTTAGTTCCTTCACAGTAGATGAATGGACTTTTAAAATAAATTATTCATTAAATCACAGAATCTACCCCCCACCCCACAAGAGGAACTATAACAAATAAAGCTTACTGTATGAAATTAAAATTGTATTAAATAATTATATAACAGAAACAAACTCTTCTCTCCCACTCTTATTATTCTTGCTTTGGAAAACCTACATTGATTTACATCTTATCTAGTTTTCATTACTTGATGGCTGTGTAACCATTAAAATTGATATGAAGAAATGTTGGAGAATATGTCTACACATGTATGAATTTAAGTAATATAACACCACCTACCATTAAAGGGGAAATTATGCAGTTATGATGAGTCTGAGTTATTTTAAAGATAGATTATCTCAATTTGCAAAGACATTGGCAAATTATATGCATTTGGTCTACCTTTTATTACAATTTCTTATATGCCATTTACATTTTATTTATAATACTGAGATTATATATATTTAGCCCATATATTTAGCAGAAGTTCTTACAGTAACCTTTCCCTTTCTCCTCCCTGGCCTTTCCTCACATAAATGTATAGTTTTCTAGGTAACCTTATGAATACATAGGGATTGTAGACTTGATTAATGGTTTACAAATGTCATCTGCCATAAATTTTAGGGAGTATAGATTCTTTTTCCAACTTTGATGGTATCTTCTAGGATAACTAGTACTCTACTGCTCATTTTAGTGGAGTATAAAAGCAAGATGATATCTGAAATGTAATTACTTAAACATATTAAAACATTTTTTTCTGAACCAAGAAAAATAGTTATTTTCACATACTATACTTCTTTGGAAAGAAGATAAGATTTAAAAAATAATAGTGTTATGTGTTGAATATGTGCTATGCTTAGTCACTCAGTCTTGTCTGACTCTCTACAGCCCCATGGACTGTAGCCCACCAGGCTCCTCCTGAAATTTTTCAGGGAAGAATACTGGAGTGGGTTGCCATTTCCTTTTTCAGGGGATCTTCCCAGCCCGGGATCACACCGCCGTCTCCTGCGTCTCCTGTATTAGCAGGAGGTACTATTCCACTAGCGCCACCTGGGAAGCCCAATGTATGTGTAGAATGTATTTCTGAGAAATACTCCCTCAATGAAAACAAAAGAACTGAAAAAGATGGTGAAGTCAGCAACAGCCTCTTGGAAACAGACTATTATAACTAAGGTTAATATTTACCCAAGGCTCATTTTATGCCAGACAATTTTCTAAGGACTTTATTGTCATACACACACACAGGTGTAAGTGAGCCATACCAGATTCTCTATTTCATGGAAGAAACAACAGTGGTTTAGTTAATTAATTAGGTTGTTGGTATCACCCATCTAACAATGAACGGAAGTCCTCTGAACTCATGAAGTCCAGCTCCAGACTCCAAGTTCTTAATCAAATGCTTTCTGATCTTTTAGGTATAATTAGATTTACTTTTGGAGAAGGCAATGGCAACCCACTCTAGTACTTTTGCCTGGAAACTCTCATGGACGGAGGAGCCTGGTAGGCTGCAGTCCATGGGGTCGCGAAGAGTCAGACAGGACTAAGCGACTTCACTTTCACTTTTCACTTTCATGCATTGGAGAAGGAAATGGCAAACCGATTCAGCGTTCTTGCCTGGAGAATCCCAGGGACGAAGGAGCCTAGTAGGCTGCCGTCTATGGGGTCGCACAGAGTCAGCCACGACTGAAGCGACTTAGCAGCAGCAGCAGCATATTTACTTTTATGGAAAAAGTACCTATATAGTAAATGCTACTCTTCTCTACACCATCCAGCCTTGAACCAGGATATATCTATGTTCAGAATATAAATGCAACATTACTATTAGCAACGGCCTTTAGCAGAAATATCATCTTTGATCCTAGAAGTGATATATATATATAACAATATATATATATAAATAATTATATACATATAAATTGTTATATATGTATATATAAATGTTATATATATGTATAAATGATATATATATAATTTACCAAAAAGATCC